>NC_133158.1:198268935-198574067 GCF_040802235.1 Manis javanica | reverse complement strand
ATAAACTATCAGACCACAAGAATAGTGATTTTTTTTGCTCATCTCTGTGCCTTCAACAACTTGCATTGTTTGGCACAGGACAGGAAATATTTTCTCAGTGAAAATGATTTAGTGAAATGTCTCACTCTCACACATCGTTCCCTACCAGAGCATAATTTAAATTCATATTTCCTCACATTACAGATTATTAGATGGCTATCTTGGGAGAACCCACCAAGGATGTGAGATCCCAGTTTCCTAAAGGGTCTAATGTATTAAGCTCTTAGTCAATGTGTTAATGTGGTAGGGTGGCTGACAGAATTTTAAAATCTTCTTGCTGTTTGTGCCTGTGTTTTAAAGATGTTAAAGATTTTGTTTTTGATTTGCCACATCTTAGTATGTGAAACTCCAAAGTATACTTCATATCTCAGTACCTGAAAATATGTGAGAGCAGCAAGAATGTCATGGCATAGAAGCAGTGTCATGGGAAGATAACAGTCATAGGGATAGCGACATACACTTTTTTTAGTCTCACTAAATGCTAGGCAATGTTATTACCACTTCATGTATACTTATGTATTTAAATATACCCACGTGAGGAAAATGAGGCTCAGGGAAGTTATATATCTTAACTACCTAGTGAGTAAACTGTGGAAAAGCATGTGAACTCCAAAACTGGATTCTTATTCTACATTCTAGTCCTCCAATTAGAAAAAGAAACCCTATTGATCTGAAAAAACAAAGAAAATAAAATAAAAAGAATAAAACAGCTAGGAAGTCCCACTTGAATTGCACCAAGGCATGCTCTTGAGGCATTAGATACCGATATATGAAAAACTATCACTGATGCCTATTTTTTTTTGTCAAGGGAATTAATTGCTTACGAGACAGATGGAAGAGTTCGTTAGAACGGGCAAGTTCTAAAGTATGCAGCCTATGTGAGAGAAAGGGCAAGCTGGGTGTACAGCGATATGCCAAAAATACTTGCAAAAATATGTCAGGAAGATAGCAGACAGGTGACTAGCATCCCAAAGTCCCCATGACGGAGGCCAACATGGGGAATGAAGAAAAGAAAGATGACAGGTGAGCAAAACCCTTTTATCTTTTAAAAGAAGTCTTGTGCAATGAAATAGCAGAGATGAGTCAGTGCTGTCCTCAGGTAGGTAGAACATTGTAAATCATGAATTACTGGTAGAATAAAAGATTTTAATAACTTAACCAATTCATATCAAATAATACTTTTGAGAAAAAATGATTTCTGATCGTCACCCTTTTATGAGCACCCCGCAGTATGAACACAGATTTACTAATAGCTCACCTGTAAATGTGGAAGGTTTTTCCACAGTCCAGGGCTAGATGAGGTTGTGGGGAAAAGGAATGGAAATTTGCACATGCCTTCAGAGGACCTTAGAAACAAATGTGTGTGATGGGTTAAAATGTGAGCATAGGCAGTAGGGATTTTAGGTTAAGGATGAAATATCTTATTGAGAAATTCTGAAACAGCATACAGACATTTCTTATGCTATAATATGATATATGATTTCCTGAAAGACATTGTGTTCAGCAAAATCATCTCTAAACAATAACAAAGCCTAATGGGAATATAGAATTGGGACAGTTCATCCCAAAGCTATACAACCTTATAACCAGTGCATAACAAAAAATAAAAGTCCTAATTACTAACATTAATTCAGTTAAAAAGAGAGGCAATACTCTTTAAAAAGTAATGCTACAATAAATTTTAGATGTCACCATTGTGGGGGAAAAACAGATGAATAGCTAGATGGAAGTGAATGTAAGAGAGGGTTGAAATGTCTGAATTATGGAGATGAGAGAAGAGAGATGCAGTTTGAAGAGGAGTTTCAGGCTTGGTACAAAATGCAGAAAAGGAGAAAAAGTTCTCAACCATCACTTCCAAGGCAGTGGCAGTTTTTTTTGGTATAGTACTGTGTCTGTTTGCAGCCTGCGGCAGTAAGCTGTGTTATTATAGTGTGTTTAGCTGCTGTTACTCAGTGACACAAAACATTAAGAGGCTGGGAAAATTCATGGGTGAATCAAGGTGACATATATATATATATATATATATATATATATATATATATATATATATATATAAACTTTGTTTTTATCTACTCATCCACCCACTTATCCATCCATCCATCCATCATCCATCCCTCCATCCACCCATCCCTCCATCCATCCATCCACCCATCCACCCATCCCTCCATCCATCCCTCCATCCACCCATCCCTCCATCCATCCATCCACCCATCCACCCATCCCTCCATCCATCCCTCCATCCACCCATCCCTCCATCATCCATCCATCCATCCATCCATCCATCCATCCATCCATCCATCCATCCACCCATTCACTTATCCACCCGCCCAACTCTCTAGCTAGTTAGCATTAGGGACTGAGCATGTTCTTAGAATAAGTCTTTCCCTCTCCATGCCCAGAAAACTGGGACACTCTCCTCTCACTGCAGCACCTTACAGAACTCCCTTTTGAATCTTATACTGCTTGAAGCTGTTCCCCGTGTCTGTGACTCTTTGCCTCTCTTGTAGATTCTAAGGGTCAGAAATCATGTTGACACATTTTTAATTCAAATATATTCAAAACTGATATTCTTGATTCAAAAAATTAAATCTCCAAATATTCCTCATAACAATAAAATTAGTTTCTAAAATTAAAAACCCTTAAGAATATGGAAAATATGAAATACAGATTTATCCTGCAAAATTAAAGTAAACAAAGGTAATTTTCCTCTTTGTATTGAACCAAATTGCTGTTAATTCTCTTTTAGTTCTATTTTTGTACCAAATGACTATGTTATATGAATTTTCATTGCATGCTGCTTCCTTTGTATTGGTAAAAATCATTTTGAGTGAAGAACTACTTCTCTCAATGTAGGTAAATTATTTCTGAGGAGTTGGTAGATGAAAAAAATGACAGGAATACTATTGCTTATGTTTAGCTTTTAGCATATTTAATATGCATAGCTGAGATAATTAGAATGAAAAGGATGCTCCTTTTAATTAATGAATTCATGGAATGGGCATCTAGAAGTTGCACTGCAGAAGTTCACCTGAAGCTGCTTAAATCTTCTTTCATAAATCAAGTGAGTTGGTTCAGTAATTTCACAGCCAAGAAGATAATAATGTCTCCCTTTGCCTTGCTTTTATCTTCTGCTTTCAAGATATGTGCACACACTTGTTTGATATGAAACTTTAAAGTTTATATGAAAGATGCAACATAATTTTATTCTAAATATTAACTTGACAATATGGATTCAAATTTGATTCACTGATGTGCAACCTTCCCTGTGATATCTGAAACCAGATATTGTCAAATGGTATATCAAAAAGGTAAATTAGCATTGTTTCAGTGTAATCTGACATGACAGATGGGTAGGAAGAGGGCTGTTATCTCTGAGAAGAGTCTACATATATTATAATTTGGATGTATACACAAACTGGATAAAGATTTTCATAAAAGAATTTTCTATGCAAAATCTATTTTCCATCACCCTCTTCTTTCTCTGATTTACTTTGCAAAGCATCCATGCATGGCAATTAGTTTACAGGATTTGTGTTTACTGAGCATATACTAATTTCAAGACATTTTGCTACTCTCTGTAGATCACTCTTAGATAATTTCTGTGATAATAATTTTAGTAGTAGTAATAAAAATAATTATCTTACTGACAATTGCTAATAGTTATTGGCACTTATTATGTGCCAGGGACGATGCTAAATGTTTTACATGTATTCTGACTTTCATGCACAGATACACCCTCCCCACAATCAACTAACAATAAATGACACCTGAGTGATGTGGGAATTATTTGTTTTTGAAGATCAGAAGGGTCACGTGGAGAAAGCCAAGTGGACTGAGCCAAGAACTGAAACGAGCCAGAATTGGATCGACAGCATGAAGAAGAGAAAGCATTTTGGGCAGGGGTCAGGACAAAGCTCTTTGAGCAAAAACTTAGAAGTGAGAAGGTGCAGTCCAGGTGGAGGAACAGAATATTAGAAAGGAAGAAGTGGTAGAGAAGGTGGGGCTCATGTCAGGAATAAGGCTTTTCAGTGCAAAGCTGAAGGATTTAGATTTGCAAGTGTGTAAATCATGGTGATCCACAGAAGTTTTGGATAAGAGAAGTGATTTGAAAGTGGTTTTGGAAGATTCACATGGACAGTACAAGTTCGGTTGAAGGGAGGAAAGGTGGAGTATATACAGACTGGTGTCAAACCATATATTCAGTTCTTGAGGAAAGTCTCCCTGTTCAAAAGACCTTTACTTTTTGTTTGTTCATGTTCCCAGAACATTTTAAAAAGAAATAGGACTTGTTGATGGCTCTTGGGTTGTTGATAAATTTAACAAATTTAAAAACATGAAAGTTTTTCTATATATTAATAATTACACTCAATGGGTTTAAAATTCAAGTACCAGCATTACCCAGGAAAATCTTACTCTTTCAATTCCAAGTTAATAACAAAACAACAAAAAAGAATCCTCTTAGGGTATTATGCTAAGTAAAATAAATCAGACAGAGAAGGACAAATGACATATGATTTCAATTATATGTGGAATCTAAAAAGTAAGACAAACAAACAAACAAAACAGAAATAGATTCATAAACACGGAGAACAGACTGCTGGTTGCCATGGGGAGGGAGATGGGGGTAAGAGAGGGTGGGCAGGATAGGTGAAAGGGATAAAGAGGTATCAATTTCCAATTATAAAATAAATCAGTCATCAGGATGAAAGCACAACATAGGGAATGCAGTCAATAATATTATAATATCTTTGTATGTTGGCAGATGGTAACCACATCGATAGTGGTGAGGATTTAGTAATGTAATTGTCGAATCACTATGTTGTACACCTGAAACCAGTATTATATTGTATATCAACTGTACTTCAATTAAAAAAAGAATCCCCTTAGGAGATAGAAGGTTAATTTCTGTGATAATTGGTGATGAAACTAAAGGCCTGTTTAATATAATATGAAAGAGTGGCCAAATGTGGCTATTTACATTTAAGTTAATTAAAGTTTAATAAAGTTAAAAGTTCAGTCCCTCCGTCTCACTAGCCACATTTCAAATGCTCAATGGCGAGTGTAGATTAAGAACATTTCCATCCCCGTCTCGGGTTCTCGTTCTATTAGGCAGTACTGGTATAAGCTATAAAACCATCTACAGCACAGCCTGGTATCATAACCAGATGTGGAGTGCCATATATAGATAATAATTTCATTTTAAAGAATACAAAAATATTTCAAGACCTCTTTTGTGTTCTTTAAATCTTGTTACAATGGTACGTATTTGCTACACAGTCTTGGGTTCAATTTTCTTTTATAGTATAAGTAGTTTTTGCAAATAGCTCTAAGCTGTTTACAAATAACCATGAATGAGACTGAGTGGTAGAAAAACAGCAAATGGAGATGTTTGGAAAACCCTGAAACATTCATTTCTTGGGATGGGGCAGGGTATTGCTATGCCTGTGTTTACTCTTTCAGCAGTTTCTACTTGAATTCTCCCTGTATTCTGATATTATATGGATGGTGAAGGCTTCCTATGGAGCCCTGAAGCTGAGTCTGTGCCTGGAGGAGCCCATGGGCTTGGCCCAGTCCATTTCACAAAGTAGATCATTGATATAATGGTGGTGTAATGGGAAGAAACTAGGCACCGGAGGAGAAGTGGGGACTGGAGATATAAGAGCAGGGTAATGACCCATTTGAAAGCAGAGATTTTCTGTTGGGTAGCACAGAGTGGAGGAACCCAGAGTAGACTAGGATCATGACACAAAACCACCAGCCGCATCCATAAATTCTGCACTCCACAGCTGGGTGAGATAGAGTATGAGAATATAGATGCAGATGCTTAGTGACTTACAAATCACAACATAAATAGCATTTGCTGAAGAGGGGGCTTATGGGAGGGCATGAGGAAAGGATGTTGCATTTAGTCATTATATCAGGTTTAAAAATGCAACTTTCTGGTAACAGCTATTGTCTCAGTTTGGGTTCTCTTGAAAGCAGAACCTGAAATGGGCCATTGGGGTGCATCTTGAGAGGTGATCAGGAGCTAGAGAGAGGGTGTCAGGAGTATGAGATGAAGAAGAGGAAGACAACATGAGGGCACGTTCTTATGGTCACTGCTGTGAGCAAGGGGCCTCTATGCTTCTAGAACCTCCACAATTTTCCTGAAGGACAAGAAGCTGTTTTCTATCCCCTATTTTGAGGATTCTTCAGGGGTCTTAACTCTCCTACATTCCTGAGTGGCAATTTCAGCTGTCCCAGCAGTGTCCCCAGGACCTGAGATGGACACAGGAATATCAGAGGCACATGCTGAGATGAGAGGCTGTCAGTGCACCATGTGTCTGACCCACAGATCTGTCCACCCCACGTGTGGCTGAAATCAGAGGGGACCCTAGGATCTGACATGGCACAGAAGCATCTTCTACAGCTCTCATTTACTTCAAATCATCTTTGTATGTCAAACACTGTGCTAAGACAAAGCATATACATTTTCTCATTTAGGAATACAGCCCTCCCCTGCCATGAAGTGGGTCTTGTGTCTGCATTTCATAGAAGATATGGAGGCTTAGAGAGGGCAGTTTGCTCAAGAAACCAACTATACCAAGTGCCTAAGATCACAAATGGCAGACACAGGACATAAGATCGTCACCCTGCCTATGTTGCCTGCATCCCTAGCCCTACTGTACTTAGCTCTTCCTCAGTGGCTCTAACTTTGTCCCCTGTCTTTTTCCTATTTTTGTAAACCCCACACCCACAAACAATGCTTTTCCCTATTTACTTGGTATAGTGAGGCATTTCGCAGGTTTGGGCAAACATATATCGCCATGTAACCATCATCACTGCAGTCAACATATAGAACAATTTTATCACACTCCAAACTCCCCCATGACCCTTTGCAGTAAGCCCCTCTCCCCATTTCCAGTTTCTTGCAACCACTGATTTAATTTGTTTACTTATAGTTTTGCCTTTGCAAGAATGGCATGTGAATGGCATCATATTATTTAGAGAATTTTGAGTTTTGTACTTTTTTTTTAATATAATGCATTTGAGAATCACCCAAGTTGTTGCAGGTATCAACAGTTCATTCCTTTCACTTACTAAGTAGTACTCTACTGTCTGGCTGTGCCATGGTTTGTTTATCCATTCCCTAGCTGAGGGACCTTTGGGCCATTTCCAGTTTTGATGATTACAAAGAAAGCTGCTATAAGCATTTGCATAGAGGTATTTGTGTGAACAGAGGTTTTCATTTCAGTTGGGTAAATACCTAGGAGTCAGATCACTGACTTTTACTGTAAGTGTGTTTAACTTTTTAAAAAATTGCCAAACTGTTTTAGAAACTGACTTTATCATTTTGCATTCTCACAATTAATTGCTGTACATACTCACCAAATAATTTAAAAAATTATTTTTTAGCCCTCCTAGTAAATGTTTAGTGGTATATCATTGTAGTTTTAAGGCATTTCCTTAGTGACAAATGAGGCTGAAGATCTTTTCATGCATTTAACTTACAACGTATCTTCTTTGGTGAAGTATTGTTCAAATCTTTTGACCATTTTTTTTTCTTTTTGGGGGGTTATTTGGAGGTATAGACCATAACTTCAAAGTTTTTAGGGAATATTTAGTTTAACTTTAAGACAGCAGACTGATGCAAAAAGATAGTTATTCCCTGGGACAGTTTTTGCCAACTCTGGGGTTTAAAAATAGTGCTTGGAAAAGTCTACTTCTTATGCTATCTCTATTAATTCATTTAGGGAAAATGACCTTGTTGTGCAACTGTTTGGAACTGTTAATTAAAATTAACGAGGATCTTGCTGTTTTTGCACTGGCGTGTTTCTTCGATCAAGCTAGTTTAATCTGGACCGGTCTGACGCCCCGCCTGGACAGGCTTGACGCTCTGCCAAGAAGCCAGCAATAGGCTGGGGAAGGTTAAAACACTGAGCTGGCAAGTAGCAGAGTTCTGAAAGTTGAATTTGGAGCGTGAATCACAGAAAGAGGGCCTGACACCTGAGGTACAGGTGACAAAATTCTAAGTTAACAATGTGGGAGGAAGTCACTCCTGTGTCAGACACATTTGTGCTCTTATCAGTTAAAAACTATACATAGACATTCAGAAAATTGTCAGCAATTAGAATTTCCACTGAAGAATAAATACAGACTCTAGAAATACTGAAGCATTCAATGCCGATGAGACCTTCATTAAAGATGATCTACTTGCCTATTCCATATTTGTAATAATAATTGTAAACTAGATTGCTTCCTATAGGAGCTCCAGTTTTTGGTTTTAGGGAATGTTCCACTTTTAAAACATATTTTAAGAAGTAATAATTTTTTAACAACTTACTGGACTTTCTGAAGACTTACAAATGGTATAAAATTTTTATTTGGCAGATATAGATATTACAGTCACACAGGAGGGGAAACCAGCAGAGTCAAGAGGGGGCTATAGCAAGACTCAAATGTCACTGTTCTCTTCAGACCACTACACACTATCTCCTTTCCCTAAGATTCAAATTATGAAGTTCAAAGCTCTTCAGAGAAAGCCATGCAATGATCTTTCCTCACATGGAAAAAAACAATGGTCAGAAAAAATTCTAAACAGCGTGGAAAATCATTTTTCCTTATAAATTAAGAATATTTGATGTTTTCCACAGAGTTCTAAGCAATGTCCTCTTTAGATGTCTACTTGCCTATTCAGTTTATTGACTCTTTTGCTTATTAAACATTAATTAGGCACATTTTTCATAAGGTAGGTCCTGTGGTTTTCTTCCACTTACTTTGTCTTTCGCCTATTGTATGTGACATCTTAATCACCCTCAAAGCAAACAGCACTGTTTCAATGAAAAGGCTTTAATTTATGAAGAAATTCACAGAGAATATTATTTTTCTAAGCATGTGAGCTCCCACCATCGTTTTGCTACTATTGAAACATGCAAATAAATTTATCTGTAAAAAAAGTGCTGAAATATTTAACTTGGACACATAAATATAAATATCATACTAGATTGGCAGTTTCTCAAACTTTTCTATAAACTGTCAGAAAGCATTTATAAGCCCTGATCATTTATCTAAATAAATATAAATGTGCTTGAATATTGTTGGCTTCTTTGGCCGTCTGATATGCTAGTGAAGCAATGAAAGCCCTTAGCTTAAAATTTTATCTAAGAAATTCAGTTAGATCCAGAGTTACTGTAACAATTCTTGTGAGAAATCCAAACGCTGCCCAGAGCAGCCGAAGCCGCTGGCCAAGCAGCCGGAGTCTGAAAGAGGCATGCACTAAAGCTGCAGGGGTTGAACTAAACATATGGTATCGGATTACTATTAATCTGGAGAAACAGACCATCAGCAAATTGAGAAAACAATCTCTTATAGCGGTGATTCATCAGGACTTTGAGTTTTCATCTTCACTTTCCTTTCTGATATTTCTTCTGGTGTTTGACTTATTGTCATGGAGGGAGATTGCTTTTCATAATGAATGGATTCCCCATGCAATGTTTATATACATGTTCCCACCTACAAACTGTCAAATTCAAACTGTCACTGATAAATACGGAGGGTGAGAGAGAAAGAGAGAGAGCACGCAAGAGGGCGATCTGTAATATTTTATATATAAAAATCTATGTATATGTCTATGCATTATGTATTGAATTTATTACTATATATGTAAAATCAGGTAGTCCTTTTTGCTTTTTAAATTCATGTTTAATTTATTAAACAATTTGGTCAAGGTAAATTATAATAGTCTTTGCAAACTATAAGGAGATGGTGTACAGGCTTAGATAGAATTTAGTGATCACTGTTGTGCCACTGTGCAAACTGCTTTACAGATGCATGAACAGAACAAGTTGATTGTTTTGCTTCTGGCCTCTGACTTCATTGGATGCATTTTTTGGGTGAGCTTTTGAGATACGCAGGTATATAAAGATATGAGGAGAAAAGTACAGTCTGTTACCCTGATTTTGGCAGAAGACAGCTTAGAGGGGAGAAATGAAGATACATTTTATTAAAAACAAAATCACCTTATGGCTGGTTATTAAGATAAAAAAAAACAGAACAAAACCAACAAATAAATTTGCCCCAACACATTCAAAGATCAATTCAATCAAAGTGACTTCAGTTAGTAGTTCTACTGAAATAGATACATTGATATATGATGTATTACAACTTGCTGCCTCGCTATATATACCAAAGTCACATTGGATGGTGTGTACGTTTGTGACTGTCTAACATTAAATTAATTAGGAGCTTTAGTCTACATGTAAAACTCAGCCACACATTCATGGAGGAGCCGCTGGGTACTGAGAATATATTCAGCATTTGGCCTGGACTATAAGTCAATCAGAATGCAATCATTCATTAAGACTCCTGCAAGCAATAGGCACTGTGCCATGCCAACATTCATCAAGTTGAGGGCCAGGAAATGTGAATGCCAGGGCAGATCTCACACAGACGGCACGAAAGTCAGTTCGTCTCAGTTGCAGTGCAGTGATGGCTGTCTTCCTCGGAACTGCATTCTCGGAAGGGAATCTGAGAGGCAATTCAAACCTTTCTTGTTGGGTCCACTCCCAGCAGGAATGCCCAATAAGAAACAAACGCGGGTAGTTATTTTCCTGTCCTTGTTTTTTGCAAGAATGGTTGGAATATAGTGCCTATGTCCTGCTGACTCAAAAAAAACCAAAGAAGCAAGAAGGAACAGAAACAGAGTGAATATTAGCGTCGGGGGCGGAAGGAGAACATTGAAGCGGGAACACTCAACAGCTTTTTAGCAAGGCAGTTAAAATCTTGGCTCTATTGCTGGCTAACCATGCATCTAGGAAAGTTCTTGAATTTTTCTGAATTCAGTATCCTTATCTGTAAGTTGTCTACTCCACAAGGCTGTTGTATGAAACATATAAAATAATGGAAATTAAGTATAAAGAAAAAGTGCCCAACTGGTAGCTATTATGATGATGGCAAAATATCAAGATAATAACATTCTCTTTTATTTGAATTGTGAATATGGACAGGAAGGAAATGATAGTGGTCAAGAAAGTAAAACAAGTGCTAGAAACTCATTAGAGAATCTCCAACTCCCGTGGGTCTCATTATGAAATAAGAATGATGTATGCTTCTCACATATGCCTAAAAAGATGTTTGAAGCTCACCTGTCATGGAGATATCCAGAAAAATTATTGAAAGCAAATGGAGCTTTTTCAAGTCCAAGACGTTTTGACAGTGGAAGAAATGACTAGAAACTAGAAACGGGCTTGGCTTTTTCTAACACTCACTTATCTTCCTACTTTCTGTATGCATGAACGTATGTGTTTCTGCATCCATGAACACATACGTATGCTATGAGGGACTGAATTATAAAAACTCACTGTTTATTTAATTTTCCCCAGAATTAAATGTAAATATGATGTAGTGTCTTATAAATAAAAATGATATAAACACAATGATGATGTGAATGCCGTTGTCAACACAGTAGCATACCTTGGCCCCACTGTCACCGTGACTTACTATGTATCAGTAAACGGCTGTAGAATGGTCAGGCAGCCATGGGGATTCTGGTTGAGCTCATAGTCTGTTTCTACCACTAGGTGTGAGGAAAGCCCATGGTACAATTCACAATCGGAGTTTCCTCTTTCACTCAGAAGCCTGTGGCACGCAAGCCTGTAAATCTGGTATGCATGACTCCATGGATGAGGAATTGGAGTCTTGCTTCAAGCTTTGGACTCAGTGTTACTTGCTGCATGGCACAAGGCCACAGTGTCCCTGGGCATCAGGGTTTGTTTGCCCTCCGCTGGGATTCTCACTTCTGCTCTCGTGGATGTATGCTACATAGTTTACCTGTGGGATGTGCTCTAATTCCATTTAAGGAGGGTGGCTGCCAGCAACCCAGGCTTGGTAGTGGGGACTTTGATTATGTAACATCTGTCTCTTTTGTTATAAGGTGAAGGAATACTGTAAATCTCCCATTCTAAAGATGGATGCTATTGCCACACTCTTGCTTGCCACCACCTGTTCAAAACTCTCCAGCCACTGGCCTCTGTCCCACCCTTCTGTGGCTGCACTAGGTTTTAATCTCTGAAGAGTCCATGTAAAAGTAGCCGAGAGAGGCTAAAGGTATGACGTACGTGACAGTAGAGTGGTGTTCCCTGGAAATGTACTTCAAACTCATCTGACAGAGGAAGTTGCTTACTGGTTCAACCTAGATGTGACAAGGTCCTTTAGGACATAAGTCATCTCAGCTCTAATACACAAACCTAGAACTACTTTCATACACTGTCCCCCGGGGAGCTGGAGCTATTTTTACATGATGGGATTAGTGGTGGTTGTGGTTTGAGAAAAAAATTAGAACCTAATACTACCTAAGAAAACATGTGTCCCGTACACACAAAAAATTTAAATTGTGTCTTTCTGATGCTTTGGAGTAGTAGAAATGTTTTGTTTTGCCCTCAGTTTTCCACACCTGTATAGCAATAGGCAGGAGGTTTCTTTCAACTTTTGCTCTCCCAACTTCTACTCTTTCCTAACCTTCTTTTTAAAGTTTAAAAAAATTTTAATGGATAGATGTTAGTATGCCAGGAGTAATAAAATATTTCTTTGCTTACAGATTATGTTGAGGAATATAACCAATTAAAAATTATTAAGGACAACCATACAAAGGGAGAAAATGTAAAGCAGAATTTCCTAGGGTCCTATGAAATGTTGTGTCTGCTGGCCTTGTGCTTTGAAAATTGTTAACTAGCTCTGGGGATAGATGGAATTTTGATTTGTAGTGTCTGCTGATTTCAATCATGTAAATACTCCCAACATGGCTAATTTCAAGCTACCAACCCAACGTCACTGAGCTGCAGACTTGGAAAGAGATGTCCACAGTTGGATCTCTGTCCAAATTGGCTCCAACACAACATGGATAGATGTTAATAGGAATTTTGGGAAGAAGCATTCGTAGATTAAAAGGACCTGGGAAAACACTGGGTGGGGTTAAACACGTGGGAATTCTTGTATTTGAAATACTGTTCGGCATTTTGAAAATCTAAGATAGTCTTTGTATTTTACTTGGCTACTAAACATTTTGATTGGAACAACTATTAACATTGAGTGGGATACTAGGGCTACAGGAAACGCAACTTAGAAAATGTGTAAGTTTAAGTTTTAGTTTTTGTGTTCTTGATCTTTTAAACCTTATAATTCCTTCAAGTTACAGAAGTGATATTCAACTCAAATTAAAAGTCAGCAATAGAAATGTAAAGAAGTTAAATTCTTTTATTTCCACATTTCTGTGTTAATCAATGCTAAGGGTTTGATGTATGTCATTTCATATTTCATTGTATCAACATTAAAAACTTTTATCTATGTATATAATAGAAGTTCCCCATTACTTCTTAAAAAACACATTACTCTGCAACTTTAAAAAGTCTTTTAACCTTCTGATTGAAAAATACAACATAGAATCAGCAGAGTACAGGGAACAAATGCAGAGGTCTCAATGCAGGGCTTCCCAAACTTGGCATATATCTGAAAACCTGGAACAACTGTCACCGCTCAGATTACCAGTCTCATCTGGAGAGTTCCTGATTCAGGAGCTCTCAACTGGGGAAGGAAAATTTGCATTTCTAACAAGTTACAGATGATGCTGATACTGTGTATCTGAAGCCAGACTTGGAGAACCTCAAGCTCAGTGAATTATTTGTAAGATAAACACCTTATAAACAAGATGCAGGTGAAAAAATAGAACTTTGCTGCCACTTGAGTGGAACTTCCATGTGGCCCATCCTAACAACATCCCTCTCTCCCTTCCAAACTAACCACTACCTTGACCCTCATAGTATCACTTCTTTACATTACTTTGTTTTTCTTATGAACATATTTATTTTATTAAGCAAATTGGGATCCTATACACTGCTTGTACATGCCACAATATAGTATATTTCCATGCCAGTAAAATACTAATCTACATTTTTTAAATTAATAAACTTTATTTTTTAAAGGATTGTACACAACAAAATTGAGTGGAAAGTACAAGAGGGTTGCTGTATGACCTCTGCCCCTGCCTCCCCTCCCCACCCCCACCTCACTCAGTACCGACAGCCTACACCACACCGGTATAATCTGTTCCAACTGATGAACCTATGTTGACATGTCAGTAGCACCCAAAGTTCACAGTTTACATTAGGGTTTCCTCTTGGTGTCACTCATTCTATGGGCTTGGACAAATGTGTAATGACACATATCTGCCAATATAATACCATACAGAATAGCTTCGCTGCCCACCAGAATCTCTGTGTTCCACTTATTCATCCCTCTCTTCCCCTTAGCCAACAACTGATCTTTTTACTCTCCACAGTTTTGCCTTTTCCAGAATGTCATGTAACTGGAATCAAACAGTATGTAGCCTTTTCAGATTGGCTTCTTTCACTTGGCAGTATGTCAAACATGTAAGGGTACTCATGTCTTTTCATAGCTTGGTAGTTCCTTTCTTTTTAGTGCTGAATAGTATTTCATGGTCTGCGTGTACCTCAGTTAATCCATTTACCTACTGAAGGAAATCTTGATTGCTTCTAAATTTTGGCAGTGAATGAATAAAGCTACCACAGACATCTGTGTGCAGGTGTAAAATTTCAGTTCACTTGGCTAACTAATAAGGAGTGTAATTGCTGGATGTGTATACTAAGAGATGTTCAGTTTTGTGAGATACTGCAGAACTGTCTTCCAAACTGGCTGTACCATTTTGAGTTCACACCAGCAATGAATGAGAATTCTTACTGCTCCACATCAGCATTTGTTACTGTCAGCGTTTTGGATTTTGGTTGTTCTAATGGGTCTGTCGTGGAATTTCATTGTTGTTTTAATTTGCATTTTCCTAATGACACAAAATTTTGAGCATCTTTTTATATGCTTATTTGACATTTGTATATCTACTTTGGTGAGGTGTTTGTTTAGGTATTTTGTCCATTTTAAAATTGGGTTTATGTTGAGCTTTAAGAGTCCTTTGTGTATTTTAGATAATTCCTTTACCAGATGTGTGTTTTGCAAATGTTTTCTTCCAGTTTGCATCTTGTCTAGTCATTCCCTTGGCATTGTCTGCTACCAAAAAGAAGTTTTTAATGAAGTCCAGCTTATGGATTATTTCTTTTATAAATCATGTTTTTGGTGTTGTGTCTAATTAGACATCACCACACCCTCGGCCATTTAGGTTTTTTCTCCGATGTTATTTTCTAGGAGTTCTATAGATTTAGGTATATGATCCACTTTGAGTGAATTTTTGTGAAGAGTGTAAGATCTGTGTTTAGATTTATTTTTTGCATGTGTCTGTCCAGTTGTTCTAACACCATTTGTTGAAAAGATGGTCTTTGCTCCTTTGTATTGCCTTTGTTCCTTTTTCAAAGATCAATTGACTGTATTTATGTGGGTCTATTTTTGGGCTTTCTACTCTGTTCCATTGGTCCATTTGTCTATTCTTTGGCCGGTGCCATAATTTCTTAATTACTCTAGTTGGATAGTGTCAGTCCTCTAACTTTGTTTTTCTGTTTCAATACTGAGTTGGCTATTCTGGGCATTTTCCCTCTCAATATAAACTTAGGATCAGTTTATCAATATCCATGAAATAATGCTGCAGTGTTGATTGGAATTGTATGACTTTATAGATCAAATTAAGAACTGATATTTTGACAATAGTGAGTCTTCTATCCCTGAACATGGGAATATCTCCCCATTTGTGTACTTCTTTAATATCTTTCATTGGAGCTTTATAGTCTCCCTTATATGAATTGTTAGAATTTTACCTAAGTAACTCATTTTTGGAGATACTAACGTAAATGGCATTGCATTTTTAGTTACAAATTCAACTTGTTCATTTCTGATATGTAGGAAAATTATTGACTTTTGTGTTTTAACCTTGTATCCTGCAATCTTACTATAATCACTTAGTTCTTGGAATTTTCTGTCAACTTTTTCAGATGTTTCTATATAAACAATTATGTTATCTATGAAGAAGTATAGTTTCATTTCCTCCTTCCCAATCTATATCTTTTATTTCTTTTTCTTTTCTTATTGCATTAGCCAAGCTTCTACTCTGACGTTGAAAAGCAGAAGTAGTGAGAAAGGACATCCTTGCCTTATTCCTGATCTTTGGGAAAGCTTCATCACCATTTGCTGTAGGGTTTTTGTACATATTCTTGATTAAATAGAAGAAACTCTCCTCTATTCCTAGTTTATTGAGAGGTTTTTTTAGTATCATAAATGTTAGATTTTGTCAAATGTTTTTTTCTGCATTTATTGATTATGTCATTTTTCTTTTTTAACTTGTTGGTGTACTGGAGTACATTAGTTGATTTTCAAATAACCAGTGTATACTGATCTGTACATAAACTATTAGGTCCTTTCATATAGTTTAAGAATCGTGTGGTCATAGGAGGTGTTACAATTAAAATATCCCATAATTGCTCATTTATTCTAATCTACACATATGAGTTTTATAACAATCCTAATACTATTATCACTAATTATAATTACTGAAAATAGTTGACTTTTTTATATTCTATTCTATTCTCTCTTTATAGTTATAATACATCTACATGCAAGATTCTGTAATCTCTGTTTTAATCCTTACTTAGAATTAGTTCTATATGTATTGATATATTTACTTCTTACCAACAGTCTTTATATAAATGTCTCTTTGGTCGTTTTAGTTACTTTAAGCTACTTTTCTAGCAGGTTTCTGAAAAACTTGTGGAAATAATACTCCCTGAATTCTTATATATTGATATTAATAACTAGGTCTTCAATTTTAAAGATCTATTTCACTGGGTAGGAAATACTTGGCTCACTTTTAATATACATTAAATATATTACTTTATTTTCTTCTGGCATAAAGATATGATATCAAAAGCCTATTGATAATACCTTTATACCTCTTATAAGTCATGTGGTCTTTTCTCCTGAACAGCAACGTTTTTTCTTTTCCTTTACAGCTTCTAATTTCATTAGAATGTCTTGGTGTTAGTTGTTCTGAGTCTCTATTCTCCAGTACAAATTATGCTTTTGTTGTTTTTTTTAGGACAGTTTTGTTGTTATTGTAGGAGAGTTTTCAAAACTTTCAGTGTTATATCGATTTCCCTTGTTTGGACTCTGTTATCCATATATTGGATTTTTCTTTTTACTTGTCTTTAAATATGTCACTGTCTGAAATCCTTTTACTTCTTTTCTCATTTCCTTTCGATTTAACAAAAATTCTTCCTTTTTGTCATAATTTATTTTTAAAACCAATTATTGTGTTTATTCATTCCTGCTTCCTTCTAGGTTAGTCTTGATTTCTAAAATGATTTTATATTTTATTTCCAATTCTTGAATTCTGTCATCTCAGTTTTGGATTTTTATAATATTGTCACACTGCTTTTTCATGTTTTTTACAGTTTTTTAAATGTCTTTTAACGTGTTTGAATTAGTACTTTACAATTTATTCCCCTGTCTTTTGAAAATGTCTTGTGACATATTTTTATTGTCTATGGAGATGTCATTCTGGTTCTTATTCTTTTCTCTGTAGTTTCGTGTGGAGCTTGATTTCAATGACTTCTATTGCTCATTTTAGGATGATTTTAGTTCCTTAAAATTTTTAGAAGGAACTTGGTTCATATTGCTTTCCGCCTTCACAAAATGTCCTTTTCCATTGGTTTTTGTGTAGTGTTCAAAAAATGAGACATGCTTTCTAAGATTTCCTGGCTTTATTTGCTTTGCCCAGTTTTTTTGACTCTCCTCTTCCCTTTTTCCCTTCCTGTCCCAGTCCTGCTCAGTTTTCATTTTGCTCCCATCAGTTATTCCTCTGAGTGTGGCCCTCTCCAAATAAAGGAGCCCAGCCTATTCAGTTTCAAGAGTTCACAGGGGCTAGACTGCCCCA
Organism: Manis javanica; assembly: GCF_040802235.1. Taxonomy (NCBI): domain Eukaryota; kingdom Metazoa; phylum Chordata; class Mammalia; order Pholidota; family Manidae; genus Manis; species Manis javanica. The sequence continues at coordinate 198,556,168 of NC_133158.1, read as the reverse complement.
GACTCTCTAGGCCTCCTCACAGCTCTGCACACTTACATCCTGTCATAAGGGTGCGAAAGTCCTCCTGCATATAGCTACCTTCTGAGATTGGCCTGCAAAGTGTACAGTGGCATTTTGTGTTATCCTATCCTTAGGTCAGTCAGGTGAACTCTGGTTCCCTCTGCTTTCTTTCATACAAATGTCAATGACATTTAGATTTTTCATTATTGGTTGTCTGTCCCTATCTATCTGTATTTGGGGGTTCAGGTGCTACCTTGTCACCAGTTTTTGTTGTAAATATTTTGTGTGTGCTTTTTAGTTACTTGGACTGTTTTTATGTGAGGACTCAGAAAGATCCCAAAAGCGGTGCTACTGCCATCATCTTCCCAGAATGCACATCTTTTCCTTCTGAAAAGACACAGCCATTTTCCAGGTCAGTACATATAGACCTAACGTCTCCTTTTTAATAGTTGAGTAACATTAATCTTAGAAAACACAATTTGCTCAGCAATTTTCTTTTATTATAAGCATTGCCATATATATTGCAAATATTTTCTCCCAGTCTATCTTTGAATTTTGACAGAAATTAAAAATTTTGATGTATTCAAATCTGTTGATAATCTTTATGGCTTCAGAGCTTCCCAGTGTTCTTAAGTCATCTGCCATTCTCATAGTTACACAAATATTATTTTAAATATCCTACCACTATGCTTATTTTCTAAGATTTAGTTTTAAAATTCACATGTGATTTATTTTGTTGTGGTATCAAACTGGGTACAGCTTTATTTTTCTGGATGATAGTCATAGAATAGAGTATATTTTTTCTAACATATTAATTTGGGGAAGATTGACATTTGTATGATATTTTGTCTCTGTATCTAGGAATATGCTACCACTCCAAAGTTATTCAGGCCTCAATTTTGTGAGTATGTGTGTATATAAACAGAGGCCCTACAAATTTTCTTTTATGTCCGTGGATATTTCAAATAGTTCACAGAATATTTACCTTCCTAAGTGTAGAGGTTTTGCAGAGCATGTTCTCTGAATACGATCATACAAAGATAGATAGTTATAATAAAAAGTTGTCCAGGATAGTTTTCACATATTGCTAGTGAAGGCATAAACTGGTTTAACAACTTTGAAAACTATTTGATGGATTAAAGATGAACACAATATGCACATACCTTGTAATTTCACAATTAAGTATAAGCCCTGTGGCCAGATGTGAACCAAAACACAACGCAAATTGTATATACTAGTGCTATTTATAATAGCCCCAAACTGGAAAAAAACCAAATATCCTTCACCAAGAGACTACATAATACATACATTTTGGTATCTTCAGATAATGGGACACTGTATAGCAATGAAAAGAACAAATTATCGTTACATGGAGAAATACAGCTTCCTCTCATAAAGACATTATTGAAGGAAACCAAATGAGAAAGAGTACAATATATAATGATATAATTTCTATAAAGTTCAAGAACAGGTAAAATTAATTTATGGACAAATGGTGCTCTTGGGGGGAAATAATGACTGGGAAGGAACTGGATGGCTCCTGCAGTACTGATGCTATTCTCTGTTTTTCACTTTGTGAAAAGTTATTAAGTTGTACGTTTATGATTTATGTGCTCTTTGTATGTATGTTACACTCTAATAACAAATACACTTAAGAATGTGTCCAGGATATACTGTTGATTGTACTTATTTCCTAAACAGATAAGCAAAAAGCCACTCCCAAATCCATGCAAAAAAATAAACACATTTATCAATTTCAGTATACAAACATAAACATTTTTCTCCAGATGGAACACATGGTTTTTGTCATTGCTCATCAATTATTTTGTTTACCTCATTTTTTATCAGAACAAGTTTTGACAAATGCTCTGAAAGAATTACAGTGTTGGGAAAAGATGAATATTTATGCAGAGGAAGGAAGTATGTGGTCCTGCCTGCTCCCAGGCTTACCTAATGCCATGTAAGCAGTATCCACGAGAGCAGAATTTCCGGTGACGTGGCATTTTTTAAGGTTTCAAACCTGAAGTGCTTGCTCTAATCCTTCTCATACCCTGCTTCCCAATTTCCCGTAGATCTGAGTGGCTTCTGACAGATTCAGGGCTTTACACACCTCTTTTACCTCTTACTTCTCTCTTTTCAACCATGATTATACCCTCCCAGTTATGCTGCCCCTGGGCTCCCTGAGGTGCCCCCCTCTCAGCTCCCTTGGTTTGCCTCTCTCGCTCTTTTTCCCAGTCTCTCTAGACTTTTCTAGGCCCTGAGAAAGGATTCTGGAACAAGGATACAGGGTCTCTTTTTTAAATTCCATTCTAAAATTCAGACAGAAAAACTGCAAAAATAGTAGAAAGAATTCCTATGTCTTTCTTCAAATGCCCCAAATTAACACTGCCACATTTGCTTTATCATTCTCTTTCACTCTCTCTTCTGTGTTCTCATTACTCATGGTAGTTTTGTTCTATAAAGTCACCACGAACACTGAATTAGGAAATACTGGGCATCTCGGGAGAATCAGATTCTCATGAGCCTCTTGCCCATATTTCCCTCAACTGATCAGTACAAAACCCTGTTTAATGTGTGTTGCTGTTTAAAAACACTTTTAGAAATGTGTTGTTGGTTTATTGACATTGAACTCATGTCCACTAATACCCATGCCTGATGGAGCTTCTCTAACACAACTTTTCTCCATAAGATACATTACAGCCTGCTCACACTTACGCACACTACACACTACATCAGCACTAGGTTGGGGGTCATTTTAAATGGTGAAATCATCAACAAAAAGCACAAAAATGCAAAAAATCTTGTATTTAATTGACCATGAAAAGAACGCTTATTTGCATGATGAGCGCTGATACAAGGAAGGCATAGCATTGTTGTTGAGTGTCACCTGGGAGGTTTGCATTGGGTGACCCTAATTTTTAACCACTCTGCCCATGTCTGTGAAGGACTGCAAAGACACCACAAATATTGATTTTATGTTTACAAATAAATTTTAGTAAGTAAATATATTTCTAAATATGGAACCCAGGAATGATGAGGATCGACTGTATGTAGGCATATATGTATATATATAAATACACATACATACACACACATATATCTGAATCATTTGTGAATAAGTTACACATATAGTTCTCATTTGGTTCAAAATATTTTAGTGTATGTTTACTAAAAACAAGGACATTTTCTCACATAATCACATTATAATGAGCTACAGATTTTATTTATATTTTACCAATTATTTCACTAATGTCCCTTATATTTCAGGATGTTAACAAGAATCACATGTTGCAATTAGTTATCATGCCTCTATGATTTCTTTTAATATGTAACAGTTTCTTAGTCTTTATTTATCTTTCATTGATGCTGCCTTTTTTGGTGGTATCAGGGTATGAGAGTAACAGGGAAAAAATTATAAAAGATATAAATGAAGGGGTGAAGGGTCCCCACCAGTAAGATGGCAAACTTCGGCTTCTTTTCGGGGTCCTCGGTTCCCGCCGGCACCACCTGAAGCCCAATCACCTCTTGCCCCCCTCCCAATCCCAGCACCTAGCCAACAGCCACCAGCCCCGTAGAAGTAACACCACAATCACCCTATGCCCCTTCCTATATAACCCAGCACCTTTCCCTAATAAAGCGGAACTCTCCGGTGAATTGCTGTTGTGTATCGCTCCTTTCCTTTCATTGGTGCCGAAACCCGGGAGACGGGACACCCCAACTGGGCCCCGTCTTCCCCCAACACCAGCAGCAGCTTGCCCTCGTCCTCTTTTTCCGGTGCTGGCTCATCACACTCACCACTCCTCTCTGGCCTTTAGGTAAGTTCCCCCTGGGGTGGGCCACTCTTCCCTGAGCTATCGCAGTGCCATTGACCGTGATCGTCTGGCAAGGCCCTGACGCTCGGGGACGAGGAGGGAACGCTCCCCGCCTCAGGCCTTCACGGCTGCGGCGGACCCTCAGGCTCCTCCTCCAAAAGCCATAAACCCCCGCCTCAGCTGAAACCTTTTAAGCAAAATTTCCCCGGGGTGGGCCACTCTTCCCTGAGCTATCGCAGTGCCATTGACCGTGATCGTCTGGCAAGGCCCTGACGCTCGGGGACGAGGAGGGAACGCTCCCCGCCTCAGGCCTTCACGGCTGCGGCGGACCCTCAGGCCCCTCCCCCGACAGCCATAAATCCCCACCTCAGGCCTTCATGGCTGCAGCGGACCCTCAGGCCCCTCCTCCAAAAGCCATAAACCCCCACCTCAGGCCTTCACAGCTGCAGCAGACTCTCAGCCCCCACCCCCCCAACAGCCATAAACAAGGTGACTCCTTTGCGGATGAGAACGCTCCCTTTCCTGCCCCCTCCTCCTTCTGTTCCGTCCGCCGAAACCTGTTCGGTCTGCCAAAAACGCCTAGCGCTAGGTACCTCGTGACTCCGGCACTCTGCCTTCTTAGGGAAGTCTGGGTGACGATCCACACTTCCCAAGAAATTCCGACTCGTATACGAGTTTCCGCAGACCACCAAGGATCATCGGGGACGCCCTTTGTCTCCTTGTGGTCTGCCTCCAGTCCGAGGATCTCCGTTTGTCTTCCCCTGTTTGTCTCCTTCTCTGTCCTTTAGCCATGGGAGCCTCCTCATCCCTCCCTGAAAGTTCACCTCTTGAATGTCTGCTTTAGCATCTGGCTACCCTATCCCTGACGCCTGATATAAAACCAAAACTTCTCCGTAAATATTGCTCCCAAGATTGGCCGACATACCCCCTAGACAATAACAACCAATGGCCCACAGGGGGAACTCTTGATCCTAACATCACTCGCAATCTCTTTAACTACTGCCAGCGTCTGAAAAAATGGAAGGAGATTCCCTATATGGAAGCTTTTTGCCTCCTAGCTCAAAATCCCAGCCTCTGCACCACCTGCTCCCTGCCCCAAGTTCTCCTAGCCTGCAAGCCGTCTCCCTCCCCTCCACACACTCCCAGTCCCTCTTCAATTACCTTTGACCCGGCCGACGAGCCTCCGCCATACAGACTTCCCCCTTCGGCCACTCCCCCTCCTACAACCCCTCCACCCTCCGCCGCCGCTGCCACCTCTTTCCCCATGGCAGAAGCCTCCTGTCCTCTCCCTTCCCCTTCTTCTCCTACAACAGCCCCTCCCCCTTCCTCTGTCGCCACGGCCGCCTCCACCCCCGCAGAAGCCTCCCATCCTTTCCCTTCCCCCTCCTCCACCATCTCCTCCTGCACCTCACCACCTCCTCCTCCGTCCCCCTCACCTTCCGCCCTCCCGCAAATCGAGCCTGAGCCTTTCAGTCCCCCTCTAACTAAGTTCCAAGAGCCTCGTCCGTCTTTGCCCCCTCAGATTCGGTCCCGAGGGCCTCCCAAAATTATCGCGGCTTTGGCCCCATCACCTGTTTCCCCCGCACAGACTGAGCCAGAACCCTTCAGTCCCCCTCAGACTCGGTCCCGAGGGCCTACCAAAATTATCGCCCCGCTCCGGGAAGTAGCAGGATCCGAAGGCATAGTGCGCGTTCACGTCCCTTTCTCCTTAGGAGATTTAGCCCAACTAGAGAAACGCCTAGGTTCTTTTTCCACTGATCCCACGACCTACATCAGGGAGTTTCAATGGACCCTCCAGTCTTACAGCTTCACGCATCATGACATTTTCATGCTCCTGGCCAATACTCTCCTCCCTGAGGAGCGTAGATGAGCTTGGGACTTCGCCCAAACGCATGCTACCGAAACCCACAGGACTGACCCCACCTGTCCCCCTGGTCCCACTGCTGTCCCCGAACAAGACCCACACTGGGATTATAACACCGCCGTGGGTCTCCACTCTCGAGATATTTTTGCCTCCTGCTTAATAGCAGGTCTAAAAAAGGCAGCTCGTAAAGTAGTCAATTTTCAAAAGCTCCAAGACATAATTCAAAAGAGAGACGAAACCCCCTCCGAGTTCTTAGATAGACTCACTCAAGCCCTATTGCAGTATACCAGCCTGGACCCAGAAACACCTGAAGGAAGACAGGTCCTTATGACATACTTCCTAGCTCAAAGCTACCCCGACATTAAAGCTAAACTCAAAAAGTTAGAACAGGGCCCCGCTACCCCACAGACTGAGATCCTAACAGTGGCCTTTAAAGTCTTCCATAACCGGGAGGAGGAGAAAGAATGCCGTAAACAAAAAGCTGATCAGGCCAATTTCCAGATGTTGGCCCAGCTGATAAAACCACAACCTGGGCGCCCCTCTACAGACAAGCCCCCCCCCAGGAGCTTGTTTCAAGTGCGGAAAAGAGGGACATTGGTCAAGGGCGTGCCCCTCCCCCAGATCTCCTACCACCCCATGCCCCAGATGCCACAAAAAGGGCCACTGGGGGTCTGATTGCCCAACCACCCGAAGGGGAGGCTGGATGAACAACCCCCATCCTAAGCCCACCGTAGTGGGGCTGGCAGAAGAAGATTGATGGGGCCCGGGGGCTTCTCACCCAACCATTTCCATCACCAAACAGGAGCCCAGGGTTACTTTAACAGTAGATGGTCACCCCATCTCCTTCCTCCTAGATACAGGAGCCACCTTCTCAGTCTTGCGAGAATACCGGGGCCCTACCACGCCAGCCATTACTCCTATAGTCGGGGTAGGAGGTAAACAGATTTTCCCATTAAAATCCCCCCCCTTTTATGCACAATCCTAGACAGTCCCATACCTTTCTCCCACTCCTTCCTAGTTATGCCCCAGTGTCCCATCCCTTTACTAGGATGGGACATCCTTTCCCTCCTCCATGTTTCCATAACTATATCCAATCCCACAGCCCCCAGTACTCCCTTTCTGATGGCCCTCATAGCCGACAACCCCCCTCTACCCAATGAAAGCTCCAGTTCTGCCCTTATACACCCTGTAAATCCCAAAGTTTGGGACATTACAAGCCCCTCCATGGCCCTATGTCCCCCTGCCTCTATCAAATTACGTGACCCCTCTCAGTATATCTGTCAGGCCCAATACCCCCTAACCATTTCAGCCCTCATAGGCCTCCAACCCATCATTCAAGATCTCTTAAACAAAAACTACCTCAGACCCACTCACTCCCCATTTAATACCCCCATATTAGCTGTTAAAAAAAACAACGGATCTTTCCACCTTGTCCAAGACCTTCGCCTCATCAACATAGCCGTTGTCCCTATCCATCCCTTAGTTCCAAATCCATACACCCTTTTATCGCAGATCCCTGCTTCCGCATCCCACATCTCAGTCCTAGATCTCAAGGACGCATTTTTTTCTATCCCTCTAGACCCCTCCTCCCAAGATTTCTTTGCCTTCACCTGGACGGACCCATACACCAGACATTCTGTACAACTTACTTGGACAGTTTTACCACAAGGCTTCCGAGATAGTACCCATATTTTTGGACAAGTCCTAGCTCAAGACCTCAAACAGTTTCACCATGATCACCCCGAGTCCACTTTATTACAATATGTAGATGATCTTCTGCTCTGCAGTCCCTTGTGGGAACAGTCTCAACTTGACACTGTGTCTCTACTTAACCTTCTAGCTTCCAGAGGTTACCGAGTATCCCCTGTCAAAGCTCAAATCTCTTCCCCTTCTGTCACTTACCTTGGATTCCTTCTGTCTCAACGAAGAAAGTCCATTACCTTAGACAGAAAACGACTCCTCTCTGACCTGCCCGTTCCCAAAACCAAGACAGAAATCCTTTCCTTTCTAGGCTTGGCTGGATATTTTAGAGCGTGGATCCCTAACTTCTCCCTGTTGGCAAGACCCCTATACGACCTCAGCAAGGGCCCCCCTGAAGAACCATTATCATCCTCACCCCGACACTCCTTCATTAAGCTCCATCAAGCCCTTGTAGAAGCTCCAGCTCTCCATCTCCCTGATTTGTCAAAACCCTTCTCATTATACATTCATGAGAGGTCCAGTCAAGCTCTAGGAGTCCTAGCCCAATATTATGGCCCATCCTTTGCCCCAGTAGCTTATCTCTCCAAGCAATTAGACCCCACAGTTCGGAGATGGGCCCCCTGCCTACGGGCATTAGCCGCTGGACAGCCCTTGCAGAAAGAAGCTCATAAACTAACATTCGGAGCGCCCCTTACCATTCTGTCCCCACATCACCTAAAAGATCTCTTAACCTACAAAAGTTTACAGACTCTCCCTCCCTCCAGACTCCTGACCTTACTGTCCTCTTTCCTCCAAAATCCAAACATTTCTTTCCTCCCCTGCCTGCCCCTGAATCCGGCCACTCTTCTTCCTCTGCCCTACTCTCCTCATACTCCCTCGCGTGATTGCCTGGAAGCCCTTCACAACTTCCTTCTGTGCCACTCCACGATCTCTGAAGGAGCCCTCTCACACTCCGACCTCATCTGGTTTACTGATGGGTCCTCCTTTAAACATGAGGGCATCCACTACTCAGGATATGCAGTAGTCTCCCTCGAAGATGTCATTGAAGCACGAGCCCTACCCCCTGGTACAACCAATCAGCAGGCTGAACTCATTGCAGCCACCAGAGCTTGCACTCTGGCCCGGGACATGTCTCTCACATTGTACACTGACTCCAAGTACGTATTCCACATTCTCTTGTCCCACACGGCAGTATGGAAAGAACGAGGCCTCCTCACCACAAAAGGGAATTCCATAACTAATTCAGCCTTAATTACTAAACTTCTAGAGGCTTCGCAACTCCCACACCGACTAGGCATAGTCCACTGCAAATCACATCAAAAAGATGACTCCCCCATTGCAAGAGGTAACAACAAGGCCGACAGAGTAGCCCAGTCAGTTGCCCTCTCAGAAAACGCACCAGACAACAATCCGTCTGCCCTTGCAGTTTTAGCCTTATCACAAGACGCCCTCTGCTCTCAGGACAAAGAGTCTCTCTTCCGCCTCTTACATGACCTGTTCCATCCCAGCCCCCAATCCTTGATCCATTTTTTACAATCTTTTTTTCCTCTCTCTCCTGAAGACAAAACCTTACTTAACCAAATCACCTGCAAATGCACCATCTGCCAACGCACTAACCCTAATACCCCCCTCAAAGCCCGACCCTTCCCGGCTCATCAAGCAAGGGGTAATGTCCCCGCTGCAGATTGGCAAATAGACTTCACCAACATGCCCCCTGTACAACGTACCAGATACCTACTCGTGCTAGTAGATACATTTTCAGGATGGGTCGAAGCTTTCCCCACCACTAACAAACGAGCATCCGTAGTTGCCTCTATCCTCCTCACCCAGATCTTTCCTAGGTTCGGGATGCCCACTTCCCTCCAATCAGATAACGGCCCTGAGTTCACTGCCCAAATTATCCAGAACCTCTCCAAGTCGCTCTCGCTCCCCTGGCATTTACATTGTCCTTATCGACCACAAGCTTCAGGAAAAGTAGAAAGAGCCAATAGGACTCTAAAAGACATCCTGACCAAACTATCCCTAGAACTACACCTTGACTGGGTTCGCTTACTTCCCTTAGCTCTACTCCGCATTCGAGCCCTCCCAAAGAAACCTTCCTTCTTGTCGCCCTTTGAGATCATGTACGGCCGCCCGATTCTACCCCCGGGGCTCCCATCCCACAAAGGACCAATTCCTCCCAATATAGCCCTTCCACTACTCTCTCTCCTCCGCACTGAATTGTGGAAATATCAGGATTGGCTCCTTCCTGATCCATCCGCCTCCCAAAATCCTCCTGTCTTACAGCCCGGCCAACTAGTGTTTTATAAGCCACCAGAGGATCAGCCCTCTCTCACCCCGAAATGGGAAGGTCCACACCCAGTTATTCTCTGCACCCCCTTGGCTGCCAAGCTCTCACTGCCTGATAACTCTGTCACCCCTTGGATTCATATCTCCAGGTTGAAACCAAATACCCAAGACCCACCTTCTCTGGACACCCAAGACCCATCAGTCACAATCCAGAGTCCTTCGGATACAGCCCAAGACGCTGTCTACTCTACCACGCCTCATCCCTCTGATCCCTTGAAGCTCCGCATCTCCCGTGCACCCCCTTTGCCACCCATACCTGAATCATGACTTTTTCCTCCTTTACTGCTCTCTCGCTTTTTTCCCTCATTCCTATTGTCTTCCCTGCTGCCCCACCCTTCTTTGTATGGCGATTCAAAGTCAAGCAGACTTACACACAGCATCAAACAAAAGTTACTGCCCTCATTGCCACATCAGACTGCCCTCTGAAAGGCTGCTCTGAGCCTTTGTACCTCCACTTTCCTCCCTCCACCGAAGTATTCATTTACAGTTACCTTTATTCTCCTTACCTCTGCTTCCTCTATGACCAAAGACAAGCCTATTGCAGGCGATGGCCAGACACCTACGGGGGATGCCCCTACTGGTCTTGCACCATTCACTACATGTGTGACTTCCAGTACCCACAGTATTACTCCTCCAACCGTTTCATGAAATATCCCAACGGCTCATTCTCCTTATCAATCCCAGATCCCTGGGACTCTCGATGGGCTGCTGGAGTAACAGCCTCAGTTTACTACAAGGGGTCCTCGACCCCCCATGGTACCCTTCATATCTCTCGAGAGTATGTTCCCTCTCATTCCCAGATCTCTCAAGTTGCATCAGATAGCAGACATTCCGAGAAAGTCATTATCCAAACTCTTGATGGCACCTCTTCATCTTCTTATTCCTCCTACTCTTGGTTACAGCTCATTCAAGACACCACCATCTTTCTCAACCACACCCTCAACACCGCCAATTGTTTCTTGTGCGCATCACTACAGCGCCCACTGCTGGCCGCCGTGCCCCTCAATATTTCCAACTACTCCTTCCATGCAGAAGGACAACCCCTCTGCCCCCTGGCGGACATACCCCTATGGGAACCAGAATACCCAGATAATCTCACCATCCACCACTGTGTAGGCCCAACTCCACCCCCCTCCAGTGCACTTCACTGCATCTCTATCTACACCCCTACCTCCGGCTCTAAGACTTTTACACAACTGGGACACTTCTTTTGGTGTAATGGCAGCCTTTTCAACTCACTACCTCTCAACTCCGATACACCCTGCATTCTCGTCACCCTAATCCCACAGCTTACACTTTACAGCATGGCAGAATTCCTTGAGCTCCAACCTCCCTTGCACTCGCGCACAAAAAGGGCTTCTTTCCTTCCCATCATGGTCGGTATCTCTTTAATCACCTCAGCCATTGGGGTGGGGTTTTCGGGAGGAGCCTTGGGTCACTCTCTATGGGCAGTTAGAGATCTCGACGCCAAACTTGAGGGAGCCCTGACATCCACTGCCGATTCCCTAGCCTCTTTCCAAAAAACAGGTCACTTCGCTGGCTAAGGTCACCCTTCAAAACCGGCGGGCCCTAGATCTGCTTACAGCCGAGAAGGGCGGCACCTGCGTCTTCCTCCAGGAAGAATGCTGCTATTACATCAACGAATCCAGCATTGTAGAAACTGACATCACCAAACTCACCGACCTTGCCTCCAGCCTCCACTCTGCTTCCAATTCCAACCCATTCTCTTCAATACTAACAAACCCCCTCCTCACCTGGCTCTGGCGCATTGCAGGCCCCATAATAGTCATTCTTCTCATCTGTCTCTTCTTACCCTGTATAATAAAGTTCATCAAATCCCAAGTTGGAAAAATCAACCAGCTTTTACTCAGGAACTACCAGCTTCTGGCCACAGAAGACCCCTCACCCTCACGTGACCTCCTCACCACATGCTGAGATGGACCCCTCTCTCCGCTGGAAACTGTTCCTGGAAACAATGGCCGCAGACGCCTGGCTCCTGACACCCATATCCTCTTGGCACCATTGGAATCAACAGGTCCTCAACCTATGGTTACAGGGAACCTTCATTGATTTCCAACCTGAAGAAGTCCACATCTACTCATCCTTACTGTGGGGAGTCCTATCAACCCTTTCCTCCCAATCCTCAAACCCTCACTCCCTTCTCCGCCCCTGTTCAGCAGCAAGCAGTCAGAGAGAAAGCAACGTCCACAAACCCATAGAGGAGAAAGGGGGGAATGAAGGGTCCCCACCAGTAAGATGGCAAACTTCCGGCTTCTTTTCGGGGTCCTCGGTTCCCACCGGCGCCACCTGAAGCCCAATCACCTCTCGCCCCCCTCCCAATCCCAGCACCTAGCCAACAGCCACCAGCCCTGTAGAAGTAACACCACAATCACCCTATGCCCCTTCCTATATAACCCAGCACCTTTCCCTAATAAAGCAGAGCTCTCCGGTGAATTGCTGTTGTGTGTCGCTCCTTTCCTTTCAAGGGGGATGAAAGAATATTCTTTATTAAACATTGTTAGGTTCTCTTGATGATAATACAGTGGGAATATGGCAGTGAACTAACATTTTGCCACCTACCACACTAATTTCATTTCATTTTTTCTGAACTAATTCCACGTGATTTCATCTTAATGCAAACGAGGATACTGGGGTCAGAGAAGTTAAACATTTGTGGAAGGTCATAGCTAATACTGGTGGGATTAGAATTCAAACCAGGTTAATAAGGCACTAAATGATGATGGTAAAATATACATCTTGGTATTAATAAGATGGTACCCAATAAAACATTAAGTAACCTCGTGTACTACAAAATTGGTATACTGTCCTTATTTATCCTCCATCTTCAAAAAACAAACAAACAAACCTACATAACAATGTAAGAAAAACAACAGAGTTTAAGTAATCAATTGTAAATCCAAACAGAACCATTAAAAACTTTCCATCAGGAATGGCCCAGAGGCAATCCCGTTATCATTTTTTCCATCAGGATCTCCCATGAGCGTGCATTTAATTTCATTGTTAAACTTGACTTTTAAGATTTGTATTTAAAGCAGTGCATACACAGTCCTTAGCAGGGTCTCCCTGAAGGTGGGAGATAGAAGGATTTGATTAGTCTGTGTCCTCAGGCATGCTGGATAGGGATATATCCTGGGACTTAAATTTGAATTTAGTGACTGTAATTCCAATCCAGGAAAAGTCTGTCTGTTTACCTGGAATACTTGTTCTTGTCCCAGTGGTCTAGTAAATACAATACATGGTCAAATGGTTCTTTATAAGCTGAAAGCAACAGTATGTGCGACTGCCATGCTGTATATGGGATGTTTGGTGGCATTTGAATGTCTGTGTTAGAGCCAAGCCTGAATTGTTTCCCTGATTCTTCTGTCTGCATTGGAATCACAGAATCCGAAACAGAAATGAAGGGAATTTAAGAAGTCATTTGGTCTAACCCTTTAATTTGGGTGCTTTTTTCCCTATTAAAATAGCTTATAAAAGAAAGACCCAACTTTTAAAAAACTTTATCTGCACTGCATGAAAATCTCTAACATTCAGTGGGTCCTTATTATGTGCTAGATGTGTCTCGTTACTTAATATTCACAGTTCTTTGAGGTAGGTATTACTAGTCAGTTTACAGATGGTGAAATGGAAGCTTAGTAGTTTGTCCTCAGTCACACAGCTAATAAGTGGTAGACTAAAGTCCAGAGCTGGAGTTAATAAAAAAGTGTGTGCTAATTCATCAAAGCCCTGACCCCCTGGGTATAAAGTTTCCCCTCTCTAAGGGACTTGTTTTTGTTCTAATAGTTATTGAGAACTACTACTGGTCTCAGAAAACTGTGAATTAGGTGAAGTGTACTCTAGGTATCTTTCTAGTCACCATATGTCTGGCTCATATGTCTTGGCTCAACGTCTTTGAAGATTTATTTCTATCACCTATCATTCTGATTTTCTTGGGTCCAACGGTACCATCTAGATAGAAAAATTAATACTTGTAAATGTAAAAATGGGAAATAACTATATGAATATTTTTAGGGGAACATAGGCACTATTTTGTTTTTCTAGCAGCTTTAACAATGGTGTCTAATTCATTGAGGTGAGATCTTTCAGGCCAGTCTATAGAAAGTAGTATGGGATCAAGTCTACTAATGAAGTAGAGAGAAGCACATCTGTGAAAACAGATTATTAATGCTCCATCTTCTATGTTATCTGCCTAATAACTCCTGACAGGTTAACAAAATAAGCACAGGAAATTAAAATGGTCCATCAGGGGATAGAAAAGAAACCTGAATTCTGAGTTCCACAAATAAGTTATTATTATGAAATTTGGCACAGAGTAATGCTTTGCTAAAAGGTTTTCATTATCTTTTAGCACTGATATTTGTAAAAAATGTAAAATGGAGTAGCAGACATACTAGAGTCTGAATAAAGGAGTCACGGTAGCTTCAATTGTATATTGTAGTCAATGAACCCACAAGATTTCACTCATTTCATTGTGCAGAAGAGCTTCAAATGGCTGGAGAGTTATATCGTGCCCTTATTTTATGAAATGGAGGCATAGGAAAGTTTTTGTTCCAATCATAATGTCTAAAGATTATTGCATGTCAAAGGAAAATTCACATCTGAACACCATGTGTTTGACATCTGCAGAAGGAGGGGGAAAATGGGAGATCTGGCCTGTTCATTCTGAAGCCTTTGATACAATTAGTCCACCCAAGTATAGAAACATGGAAGGGAGATGGGAGATCATTGTTATCAAATACATCTTATGGTTAGTAGCTTCAAAGAAAAAAGCTGTACATATATACATATAAGTATAAATGAACATACATTTTATATTAGCTAGTGTCAAATTAAGTGATAAAGTTGGCAGAGAGAAGGAGAATTAAGCAGCGCCAAGGCAAGACAGTGAAGGTCAACTGCTGTTCTTGCAAAGAAAAGGTAAACTGTTTTTATCTGCCATAGTTCGGGAAATTTTGTTAAATAAATAACTGTTCACTAAGTTCCAGAAGCTGTGTTAACCTGCGCCAATAAAAAGATTGTATTGGACACAGTAAATGTGAAGGCTACCACCTTGTTAAGTATGTAGTGGTTCACTCTCATCTGCCATGATCTATCTGGTGTGTACAAGGCCTAGATTAATTGTTAGAGATATGATGCATGCTTCAATTCTTTATGAAATGTAGCATTTCTTCTGATTTACTTACTTTCATTACTTCTGATTATTTACCTTAGTTTGGGGATCCAAATCTCAGGGACTCCCTAAGATAGTATCTCTCACTCCAACTAATGAGAGCTGCTCCATATATCTGCATCAATTATACATTTAAGGTTAATTCAGGAATAAGCAATAGGTAAGAACCCAGACATAGATGTATATTGGGGGAATTTGGTATAAATCAGTAGGGAATCACTAAGGAAAGGATTTAATAAATGGGGCTATAAAGATTGTTTTACCTTAAGGAGAAAAGAATTATATCTCTGGATTATAACCCTATCTCACATAATACATGAATAAATTCCAGATGGATGTGCTTTAATGTGAAAAACAAACCTAAGAACTCTTTATAAGAAAACACAGGACAATAACTTAATGATTTTAGGGAGGAAAAGACTTCTTAAACAAGAACACAAGAATATAAGAATAAAAGGCACCAACTGTAAGTGAAGTATCAATCAATTTGACAACTTAATGTTAAAAACTGCATTCCAAAAGATAATTCACAGATTTGGAGAAGATATTTGCAACATTTTAACACAGGATTCCTATACAGAATATTCAAAAGCCATCGTCTTACCAATAGGTAAGAAGAAAATCTAGTAAGATATGAATAACAATTCACAGCAGAGGTTATCCAAATGGCAAATAATAATGAAAATTTAAATGACAATGAATTACTATTTTACACCATCAGACTTCTACAACTCTAACTGTCTTACAATACTAAGTGCTGGAGAGGGTGTGGAATAACAATAGTTTTATTTACTGCTATTGGTAAACTATTTAGTAAAGCTGATTATGTTCATATCCTGCGATGCAGCAATTCCATCTCCAGGATGACTATATAACTGGAATCACACGCAGAAAACGTTTTTCTCCTTAGCTTGCCATTATATTTAAAAGTCCTACAAACAGGTGCATGCCTTTAGATTAAGTTAATGTTTATGAAAGACTATGGTTGACATGCAAATATCTTGCATTGGATGAATAAATTAACCAGCAATATGGATTATTTTATAGACTTAGCTTTTCACTCCTAGACAAGGGTCCTGAGGAGGACACATGGGGGAGACAAATAAAAACGTCTCACAAATGAAAGTTACTACGGAGAAGGGATCAAGGAAATGGCAATAGGCACAATGTCTTCTTGTCTTCCTTGTCCGCTTTTGATTTAGCTGTATCTTCTCAGATAAACACCTCTTGAATGTGTATCATCTTCTGGGTTCAGTGAAGCCTTTTGTTCTGTGGAAACGTTAGCACACTCATGAGGGGATTTTTTTCCTAGTGAGCTCAGGAAGCACTTGGAGATCTTCATGGGGGACGATGGGACAAAGACTGTAAAGTGAGAAACCCTGGAAAACAGCTGGATTTGCTGGCATTGTGCATCAGGGTTATCTTACATCGTGACTCTGATGGTCTCCCTGGCCTCTAATGGAGAAGTGGCCAAGCCAGCCCAGCCCTGAGCTCGGGGGAGTGAGGGAAGGGAGGCTTCCTCCAGGTTTCTGGAGGCCTTGGTAAGGGGCATTGCTTAACTCTCAGCAATCTGGGGGAATGCCACCTCTTAGAATAATCTAGCAGCCATAAACTCCAGTAAGCAGTCAAAAACAAAACTCCCAAAAGACAGAAAATAACAACAACAACAATAATAATAATAATAAATGTCTTAGTCGGTCCAAAAACCTGAGAAAAGATAACATGAGAAATAAATCACATGCCCGGTAAATTAAAAATCATCATAGGCAGATGGCAACAGTAACGGAAAAATAAAAAACATGCTTGTAGAAATTAAAGTTGAACAACATATATAAAAAGAGATCTAAATGCAATACAAGAGCCAAAACCATAAATTTCCAAATAAATAAATCAGTGGATAGAATATGTATTACCAGAAATAATGTAGTAACTGGGACTAACTTCCCCTCCCACAGTAAACAACCAGAAAACAACAACAACAAAAAATAGGTAGAACAATAGTTTTCAGACTATGGGCAATAGGCAGTAGAGGGTAGTGATCCCAAGACAGCAAACAAAAGAAGGTCTTACAATCATGTTGATTTGCTTATTTACAGGGATTTTCCAGACTGCAGTGCATTTCAGGGCCTTCTAAGCAGAACACAGCAATTTCACTGACTTGAAGAGACAAAGTCAGAATTTGGGGTGGTCAAGGCAGCTAAAAATTTTGAGGACTGCCAGAGAAGAAGTTGAATATGCAGAGAAGAGCTCCAAAAATTTGCATAAGAGTTCCTTTGAATCTGTTACACTAAGAAAGCCAACTCCATGACAACCCTGAGAGCTCACGTAGATTTGGAAGACTTTTGAGTTCTAACTACTCAGACTAGTGTCTTTGTCAAATTATCAGTGTGGAAACTGTCAGATTATTTGGTGGAAATCCTAGAAGTCATGCTTTACTATTAGAACAAATCTAGCTCCAGCATAAAGACTACTCTAGTAGTCTGTCCTAACACAGATTGTTTAAAATCACTCCACTAGAAGACCAAATATGCCAATAATTTAATAATTTAAGTGAAAATCCAGAACAAAGTCTAGCACTTTTTAAAGGAAGAAGACAGATGCAGTCCTTAACAATATGAATTTCATAAGATTTAGTATCCAACAAAATTACTAGATATGATGAGACAGGAAAATATAATAACAAGGAGAAAAATCGATCAATAGAAGCAGACTTGAAAATGACAGGGATGATGGGAATATCAGGCATATAGACTTTAAGGGGAATTATGAATATAATAAGAGGAATAGAATTTATAAAAATGACAAATGGCATTTCTAAAAGTGAAAAATACAGTATCTGAAATGGAAAATTCATTGCATGGAATTAATAGCAGTGTAATTCTATAGAAAAATAGATCAATGCACTGAAAGATATGGCAATAGAAAAAATTCCAACTGGAGCAGAGAAAGAAAAAAAATTGGAAAAAACATTGAAGGGAACAGAAAATAGTTATATAGAAAATGAACAAATGAAAAAGAAAATAATTGAAACCAACAGCTAGGTCTTTGAGAAGATCAGCAAAATTGGTAAACTCTAGCTAGACAGATAAGTGAAAAAGAAGACAGAAGTTACCAATATCTAGACTCAAAGAGGGGAAATTACTACATATTCTTCATACATTTAAAATATAATAAGGGGTTATTATGATGAACTTGAGTCTAAACAAAATAGAAAACCTGAATTCCCTGTATCAAAGAAATTGACTTCACTCTTTAATTAAATAAAACCCACTCCCTGTTACTCCCATCCCTCAAAATCAAGGTATAGGTGATTTTAAACACTTAAGGAGGAAATCATATAAATACTATGCCAACTCCTTTAAGAAACAGAGAGGAGGGAACACTTCCCAAATTATTTTATGAGTCCAGCATTTTTCTGATACCGAAAGTAGATGGGACCTTACAAGGGGGAAAAAAAAACGCTACAGTCCAATATCCCTCATGAACGTAGTTATAAAGTGCTTAAAATTATATTAGCAAATAAAGCAATGAATATAAAAAGGATGACATATCATTACAAAATGTGTTTATTTCTAGAAATGCAAAGGTAATTTAACACAAAAATCAATGTATTTTCCAATATTGACAGACTATAAAAAAGAAAAGCCATATGATCATATTAATAGAGAAAAAAATTGACAAAATTTAATCTCCATTCATAACATTCTCAGCAAACAGAAGGTGATTTGTGCTCAACCAGTTAAGGGCATCTACAAATGAGTAGATAATAGGAAGTACAGGATAATCACTGTTTAAATGTAAATTAGGAGCTTTGAAGACCAGTTGGATGACATATTTTAAAGCAGAGAATAAAAATATGAAGAGTTGAAAATTAAAAGGGAAAGGATTTGTGCAATAGATTCAGAAAACCTAACATAAAAAATAGGCATGTTAGAAGGATTCGTAACAGAAAGAAGCAGTGACTAAATAATACAAGAGCTTTTTCCTAGTCTGAAGAAAGATTTGAATGCAATATGGAGGAGAACATGCACACATGTAGGTATACCCTTACAAAATATTTGAAACCTAAGTATAAAGATAGTATAAACTGTAGATAAAGAAGAGTTGTGACCCAAGTCCTCTATTCATCCTAAATATCACTCACTGGTATGTGGAAAAAAATATTTGAAGAGGTCTAATAAATCATAAAACTTTTGTCATACAGTGACCTCAACAGAGGGGGTGAGGACTTGACAGTATGGGTGAATGTTGATACCACAGTGTTGTTGTTTATGTGACACCAGCATAAGATTGTAAATCAATGATATTTTAATAAAAAAATAATAATTACAGAAAAAATCCCTTTTGTCTTGTATACTATACCTTATGTAAGGACTCTGAGAAAACATCAAAAAATTGAAGAAAGACAGTAACATAAGGGGATACGATGAGGAAATGAAATAGTAGTGAGTATGTAACCTTGTTATATATACGTCTGGATATCTAAGTGTATCCATTGGCTGGAATTCTGCAAAACAAATCTAAATAATAATCTGGAACTAAAAATACTGAAGTATTATCTCAGAAAAACTGGAAATTTGGAAAGGAATCTCACATTAGTAGTGTGGAGAAGTAGAGGTCAAATTAAATTTGATGAGAATTATGGTTATCTTATTTTCTAGGAATATTATGGAAATATGGATCTGATAATGAGCACAGGGAAAGGTAAGTTTATCATTAATATGATAGAATAAGCTGGCAGAATTACAAAGTTAACAAGGTGAAAAGACGGAAAAGATATGAAGTAAACAGGAAAAATAAGAAATTCAAAGTAAAATGAGTGAAACGTGTAATGATACACTACTAGGTGTGAACAAACTGACTTCATTTACTATATGCTATATTCAAGAAATACACTATAAACCAAGAGATCAAGGAAGATTGGGAATTATATACGATATTTACAAATTTATGGGAAAATAAATATCTAGGAAATGTCAGCCAAAATGCACATAAGAAAAATAGTGATACATGGTTTGCCTTATCAGACAAGAAATATACCCTAAAAGCTGTTTAGTCAAAGCAATATTGTGTGGGTACATGGATAGACATAGATCAGAGAACAGAAGACAGAATCTGGATATGTTATATATAAAGATTTAATATATAACAAAAGTGATACCTCATCTGAGAAATAGTTGAATTACTTAATGAAAGACAATGGGTATCATCTAGGAAGAAAAGAATTGGATCTCTTTCTTCAACTTACACAAAACTGAATCTCAAATGAATTAAAGAATAAAAAGTAAGCTATAAAATAACCCCACAAAATCTTACTATGCAAAGAGGAAGGAAAATGAGACTGATAATTAAGGGAGGGAATAGTAAAATAGAAACCAACCACAGATGACTCAGATACTGGAGTCAGCAGATAAGGATTAAAAAGATATTTTGAGCATCCTACAGAATATAGAGGAAAAGATGAAAAAGTAGAAATTTCAATAAAGAATTAGAAATTATAAGAAGAATTAAATGAACATTTTGCCACTGAAAAATATAATATTTGAAAGCAAGAACACACTTGAGTTAGGCTGGACACAATAAACTCAGAGATAGGTCAGAATGAAATATGGAGAAATAACAAACGGAAAAAAACAGAATAGAGTGTAAGAGTTGTGTGAGATCCATTCAAATGGTCTAATATTCATGAAATTATAATCTCAGAGGGAAAGAAGGACAAGGACAGAATGGGATAACATTTGAGACCAAGTGGTGAAGAATTTTTCAAAATTTATGAAAGCCGTCAACCCATAGATTAAAGGAATTTAGTGAATCCTAAGCAGAATAAATATAAAGAAAACTACAAACAGGTACATCATATTCAAACTGCTATAAAAACCAAAACCAAAAACCAAAGCTAATAGGGAAAATAGTCTTAAAATTTGTTGGTGGGAAATAAATTGGTTTGGAAGAGGAAAAATGGAACTAATGGCTAAGTTTTCAACAGTATTATAGAAACCACAAAATACTCTTTTAAAGTGCTAAAAAAACAAAAACAAAAACGCCCCGCCCATTGAGAATTACACATTTAGTTAAAACACTCTTCTAAAATGAAGTAAAATTAAAATGTTCTCAGACAATGAGAAGCTGAGGAAATTTGCTGTCAGTACACATTAAGGTATAAATTAAGTCATTCAAGTTGAATGGAAGTAATCCCAGATAGAAGCAAAGAAATGCAAGGCAGAATGAAGAATATGACGGCAAATGTGTGAATAAATATAAAAGAGTATTGATTGTTTAAAACAAAAAATATGATAGTGTCTTGTGGAGTTTTAACACATCTAGAAATATCGTAACACTAGCATGAAGGATGGAAGGGGATAAATGTTAATTCATTTCTTCAATGTTCTTGCATTATTTGGGAAACTCTAAGAGAAATTACATTTAACTGTAATAAGTTAAGGATCCATATTTTAATCTCTAGGGTAGCCACTTAAGGAAAAAAGACAAAATGTTATAACTACAATGTTAATAAAGTAGGTAAAATAGAATTTTTAAAAGCACTTGATTAATTCAAAATAAGGCAGAAAGGATAAATAAAGGAAAGAAGAACAGGTGGGATAAATAGAAAATAAATAGCAAAATAGTAGAATTAAATTAAGGGATATCAAAAATTACACAAAATGTAAATGGTCCAAAATCTCCAATGAAAAGACAAAGACTATTAGACTATATTTTAGAAAAACAAGACTAAACTGTATCCTATTTATAAGAGACAAACTTTCAAGATGAAAACAAAGATAGGTGGAAATCTGAAGAATGGAGACATATATAACATGAAACACCAGCTGACAAAAGCTAGGGTGACAATATCAGACAAATAAATTCTAGGGCAAAGAGGAAAGTCATAATTCTAAAATTGTTTGAAGACTATAACATAGTTTCAATTGTATTGATTAAAAGTAGGTAGAAGTAGAAGAAGAAATAAATTCACAGTGTGTGAGATAAAACAAGCAGAAGAAAATTCAGTAAAAATATATAAAATTTGAACAGAATGATTAACCAACTTGACCTAGTTGATATAGGAAGAACACACAGAGTTTTTAAGTGGCCACAGAACATTGAACAAAAGAGAGCATATGCTGAATCATGAAAAAGTCTTAAGAAGTATCAAAGGATTGAAAGATTATAGCGTATGTTCTCCCACCAGATTAGAAGTAAAACAGAAATCAATAGAAAAGACACAGCTAGAAAATCTCCAAAAATTTGAAATTTCAAAGTTGTACATTTCAAAGTAACTTATTGAATGAAATAAGAAAGCCCAATAAAAATTCTGAGCTGAATAAAAATAAAACTATGACGTATTAAAATTTATAGGACATAGATAAAGCAAGGTTAAAGGGAAAATTTTACCTTTAAATACACTATTAGAAAAGAAGGAAGGTTGAGGATCTATAATCAAATGTTTACCTGAATAGGCTAGAAAAATAACTATAAATTAAACACAAAAGAAAGTGAGAAGGGAAAAAAATAAAATAGAAAAAAAAAAAAATAGAAGGGATAATCAGAATACTGATAAACCCAAAAGATGTGTGATGACTGTCAACTTAACTGGGCCAACCAGGTGCTGAGATGTGTGATTAAACATAATTCTGGGCATGTTTCTGAGGGTGTTTCTGAATGAGAGTAACATTTGAGTCGGCAGACTAAATAAAGCAGCTTTGACTTCCCCATAGTAGACGAGCCTTAATTCATTAAAGGTATGAACAGAACAAAAGGGAGACTTGGACTCAGACTGCAACTTCCACCATCAGCTCACTGGCTTCTCAGGCCTTCGGACTCAGACTGAACTGTACCATCAACACCCCTTGGTCTCCTGACTGCAGACGAGGGCTGTGCGGACTTCCCAGCCTCTATAATTTTGTGAGCCAACTTCTATTGGTTCTGTTTCTCTGGAGAAACCTGACTAGATTTTAGTACTGAGAGTAGTTTTTCTTGGAACTTCGCAGCCTCCATAATCATGTAAGCCAATTCCTTAGAGTAAATCTCTTTATGTACATAAATGCTATAGTCAAGAAATACACTATAAACCAAGAGATCAAGGAAGATGGGAATTATATAAGGTATTAACACATTTATGGGAAAATAAATATCCTGGATCCCCTTATCCATAATTTTGCTTTCTGTGGTTACAGTTACCCATGGTCAACCATGGTCTGGAAGCAGACGATCCTCCTTGTGCTATATCCTCAGAACGTCAACAGTACTCTAATTACTATTCACCTACACAATTCACCTCACTTCATCTCATCATGCAGGAATTTTATCATTGCACATCATCACAAGAAGAAGGGTGAATATAGTACAATATTTTGAGAGAGAGAAAGATAAAGACCACATTCATATAACTTTTATTACAGTGTATTGACATGGTTGTTCTATTTTATTATTTCTCTTTTATTATAGTATTATATTATTTCTATTTTATTATAGTTTCTTACTATGCATAATTTATGAATTAAAATTTTTCAGGGATATGTATGTATAGGAAATAACATAATATGTACGTATAAATAATGTAGTATATATAGGATTCAGTACTATTCATGGTTTCTGGCATCCACTGGGGATCTTGGAATATATATACCTTGCAGATAAGGGGGCACTATATATCCCTCACTAGGTTTGTTTTTCTGAAGAACCCTGACTAATACAAGTTGTATATTTGAATATTTCCCTAACTACAAGTTATATATTTGAATATTTCAATAAAATTTTATCTACACCTTGATAAGGTAAGACTGATCAAGAAATAAAAGAGAAAGGGAAATTGCAATTAGAGATGAAAAGTTTTTATCATCATACATTTAGGATGAATGAAATTAAATAAAAATACGACAAAGCATATTTTGTACAACTCTTTAATAATAAATTCAACACCTAAAAAGAAATGAAAAAATATCTGGAAACTGCAAATTACTAAAATTGACACATGAAGTAATTTAAGAAGCTCAGTAGTTTCTAATCTGTTAAAGAAATTGAATCCTTAAGTAAAAATCTTCCCACGAACAAAACTCCAGGGAGAGATGGTTTCTGGTGAATTCTCCCAAACATTTAAAGAAGAAAATATATCAAACATGAACTCTTTCAGAGATTCTAGAAAGAACACTTTCTGTTTTACGAGACTAACATAATCCTAACACTAAAACCTGAAAATAACATTAAAAGAAGGTAAACTTAGAGGGTTATGGCTCTTAATAAAATAGATGTGAATTCTTAAACATAAGATTAGCAAACTGAATCTGGTAAAATTTGAAAAGAATAATAAATCATGACTAAGTGAGGTTTATCCAAGGAATGCAAGGTCAGCTTAATATTAAAAATTGAACAATTAAAAAAGGATCAATCCATTCATCACATTAACAGGAAATGAGAAAAAAAAAACCCTACATTATTATCCCAATAGATAGAGCAAAAGCATTTGATAAAATTCAACCCATGTTCATAATAAGAA
Source organism: Manis javanica (assembly GCF_040802235.1). Lineage (NCBI taxonomy): Eukaryota > Metazoa > Chordata > Mammalia > Pholidota > Manidae > Manis > Manis javanica. Next base: position 198,531,761 of record NC_133158.1, on the reverse strand, counting down.
CTCTCAGAAAACTGAGAGTACGAAGAAGCATCCTTAACCTGATAAAGCACAAACATAAAAAATGTACAACAAACCTCATAATTAGTATTAAATATTGAATGCTTCCCTCTTCCTCTGATCCTGAGTTTGGTAGGAAGACAGGATGTGTGCTATCACCATTTCTATTCAACAGTGTCCTGGAGGTCATATCAAGGACAAGAAAACAAGGGAAAGAAATTGAAATATAAATACCAGAAAAAAAGAAGTAGAATTCTTTTTTTTCCTCAGGTAACTTGATTATACATGCAGAAAATTCAAAAGAATTTACATATTGTTACATATAACGTACAAATTGGCAGTCTTTGGGTACAATATCAACATAAAATTATTTGTATTTGTATTATTCACATTATTTTTATTTCTAATGTATTTATAGTAAATAATCAACACTTACAATAGCACCAACATTATAAAAATATCTAAAAAATATATTTAAGAGTTCTACACTGGAAAATAAAAATGTTGTTATGAGAAATTAAGGAAGATCTGAATATGTAGAATGATACACCATTTTCATGGAATGGATGACTCAGTGCCTTTAGGATATAAATTGACCCCAAATTGGTGTATAGATTTATCACTTTGTCAATCAAAATCATTGCTTTGTGTGTGTGTGTGTGTGTGTGTGTATAATAATTTACATGCTATATAGAAGAGTGAAGGCAATAAAGTTTAAGAACTTATACACCACCAGATATGAATGCTTACTAAAAAACTATGGTAATTAAAACAGTATAGTATTGGCCCAAGGACAAAAAGGTGTCCAATAGAAAAGAATAGAGAATGCAGAAATAATTCTACCCACATACAGTCACCTCACTTATTATTAGGATATCACTGCATTTCAGGGAAAAAATGTTCTCTTTTTAATAAATGATAGTGGAATAATTGGATATTTATATAGGAAGAATAAACTTGGATTTCTTACAAAAAGATTTGTTCAGGGTGGATCAAAGATCTAAATATGAAAGGCAAAATAATAAAGCTTCTAGAAGAAAGGAGGAGAATATTTTCATTGTGTTGGAGCATGCGGTTTTATTAAGTAGGATACAAAAGCATTAACTATAAAATAGAAGATTGATAAATTGAACTTCATAAAATTCAGAACTATTGTTTTTCAAAATATTTCATTGAAAGAGTGGAAAGGAAGCCACAGATTGGGAGAAGATAGTCATAATAAGTGCACTTAACAAAGGCTTGAATCCGTATTATAGAGTTTCTTCCAAATCCTTTCTCAAACAACCACCCGATTCTAAAATGGACAAAAGCTTTGAATAGGCACTTACTAATATTAGCTTCAAAGAACTCACAAGGGCATGAAAAAAATTCTCAACATCATTAGTCATCAAGAAAATGCAAACTAAAACTAGAATGGCCAAATTAAATAGACTACCAATCAATGCCTCACATGGACTAGGATGTGGGGCAACTGGAACACATATATATTTTTAGTGAGATGGTAGCTACCCTATGACTCCATAGTTATTGTCAAAGACATATACCCAAGATAAATGATTGTATATATCTACCAAAGACACATAAAATAGTAATTTTAGCAGCTTTTTCCATAATAGCTTCAAAGTAAAAAGATACAAATATCAAGTAAGTTGTAGAACATCCAAATATAATAAGCAATGAAAAGACTGAAGTACTTCCATCCTCTGCAATATTATTGAATCTGATATAAGTAATGTTGAGTGAAAAAAGTTGGCAATAATGAGCTTGCTTTATGAATTATTGACTTGAAGTTCAAGAACAAAGTTAATCTAAGGTGATCGAAGTCAGAGCAGTGATTCCCTTTGGGGACTGAGTGAGATACCAACCAGTGCATATTGTTTGTAAAGGGATACAAGGAAGCCTTCTGGGATGTTAGCATTTTATATCTTGATCTGGGAGGAATATGCTTATGCAAAAATTCATTCAGTTGTACACATGATTTGTGTACTTTACTATACATATTGTACCTTGACTTAAATGTATAAAAAAAAAGTAAACAGGAAATTCTCTGAAAAACTGATCCAAATGGCCAAAGGAAAATATGCTCAAATTTACAAATAAGGAGATGTATGTTTAAGTAACAATGAAACATTACTTAACACATATGATATTGCCAAAAAATTAAAAAGTAGGTAACACATTGCTGGTAGAAATTTCACCTATTACAATAGCTTGGAATGCAATCTGGCCAGATCTATTAAAACTAAAAATATATATACTTTTGACCAAAAATATAATATATGAGAATCTCTCATTGAAATAAAAGCCCTGGTACTTAACTGACACTTACAGAGTTTGTTTATTGAAGCATTGTTTTTTAGAGGATAAAAATGCAAATAAAGCTGATTTCAAAAATTGATACGTATACCTCATGCCATAGAAAACAAGAATTAAATAGGGTGAATTAAAGCAAACTAAATTGATTTCAAGGAATATAAGTGAGAAATGGAAGATACAGAAACATGGGTATATTTTCATTATATTTTAGTAAAAAAAGAAAAATGTTATTTACATGTATATTTGGATGAAATTGTGTTTCTACACAAAATTACACATGTCTGTGTGCATTATAAGAATATAGGAAAAAAAGGAATAATAATACTAGATTTTTAAGATGGATAACATGGTGGGTTGGGTGGTATGGTTTTGGGGTTAGAGATACTGACTATGGGAGTGCACAAAAATTTTCCATTGTATGTAATAGGGCTTCATTAGCCATTTTTGTCAAATTACGTATGTATATGTATATGTAAAGAGAAACTTAAAGCTGTCATTTAATTATAAAAATCACCCAAAACTAAACACAAATTATTTTACCTGATACTTCATAAGTATATTTACTTATTTAATAAATGATTGCTGCCATTGCTAGGTAATACAGTCACACAGTTTTTCTCTTAATTTGTTGAGATTTCTTTTCTCTCTATAACTTTCATGTTCCTACATTTAAATGGCTTCATTTCCTTCTAGATAAGATTTACTCATTTTCTGGATGTTGAATCACATTTTTAAAATCAGAATAATGTTAATATCCTTACCATAACCATTTTTTTTCCACAGAATAGTCATCTCTTTCTTTTATAAAAAACTGTTTCATTAGTTTAAATTCCTGCAAATATAATTATTGGGTCAAAGTTTATGAACATTTTTATGACTCTTGAAATATAGTGCCAGATTTTTATCCCCAATAAAGGAAACAATGCATATTAATACCAGAAATGTGTGTCCCCGATTTTTCAAATTTTACCTTTCTTTATTATTTGCCAACTTAATAAATGTGAAAGGTGTACTTTGTGCTTTAAAGATTGATTTTCTCAATATATTGAGATAATACTGTCACTCCATTTTTATTGATGCCTTTGAATCACATTTCCCCTTGGGCTTTGGTATTGCTCTTTACAAATTGATATTTAAAATGTATTTTAGATATTTGCTATTTTGATAGCATATGGGAATTTTTTGATGAATGAAGGGATTTGATTTGTTCAATGGAATCTTGCCTGGACACCACAGTTCGGGACATAATGAGGACACTGGTCAACTACGGTGAGAAGGGAAATCTGCAGAGGTGGAGTACATGATAGTTGAGTATCTGTGTTTAAAGATAATTATTACGTTGTGCATTACCCTTCGCCTAAAGATTGAAACTGTCAGCTAATAGTTAGCACATCACACAATAGGCAGTAAGGAATAATAAATGAAGCAATTCATCTAATTGTCTTATGCAGTATAGTTATAATTAAGATCATTATAAGCATGATGAAAACTTTGTTAGCAGGAATGCACGTGTTTGTTCCTTTCTCATGTAAGAAAATTCAAATTATGGAGAATCTCAAGTTAAACATCCATGTAGACAGATAATATGTATGTCTTCAGTGAAGGGGCTTCTATAACTTGCTAGGATAATTTATTCCAATGTGTAACCAATGAAAAATTACGAGTACTTTGTAGAATGGTCTGTTACAACTGACCATGTGATTCCATGGGAAAAATTCTATAAAATAAGTAATACATAATTTCAAAAAGTGACTTATGGCACTATTTTGTTTTCCATATTTTCATGACTTTCAGCCTTCTATTTACAATGGCTACACATCTGATATCTTGGCCCCTGAAAAAAATTATGAAAAAACACTACCGCCAGAATTTAGAACTGTAGGTACCATTTAGAACACATTGATTCTGTCATCATAGAAAATTTAAAGATTAAATACTGACTATTCACATACAGGACCTGTAACAAAAACAATAATAATAGCTAAAACTTTTATTGTATATACTTATCATATGCCAAGTATTGTTCTAATGCTGTATTTTAAATGCTGCCAGTTAACAGGAAAGCTGAGCCTTGACCATAGATTTCTGGAGGTGTATCCTTCAGGCCTACTTCCCCTCCACTAGTTATTTCTGGAAGTTTGGATATTATTTTATATTTATTTTTGAACAAAAAAAAGGAAGAACTAACATAATTTTGCAAACCTTTTTCTTATTACAAATAAGGATTAAAAAGCAATATTTTTGCTTAGAAAATAGTAATAGCTAAAAAAGGAAAACCAACAAAAAGTAAAAACAATAATAATAATATTTAACATTCATTAATCATTTTGCCACTAGCCAAGTACTGTGCCAACTTTTCTGTGGATTATCCTGCTTAATCCTAACATAATCCCATAAGTAAGTACATTCTATTATTTCCACTTTGCCATTATCATTTCACAGGATAAAGCATATTTTATTGAAAAAATAAGGATAAAGGACAGGATTTGGGAATAAAGTTTAGTATTTTAAATTGAATAAAATTTAATTTTTCATAAAATCTACAATATTGTGTGTATTTTTGATTTGCTTGCTCGATTTTCTGTAAACTATAAAACTAATACATGGTGTAATGCTATAATGGTGGATACATGTCATTATACATTTGTCCAAACCCATAGCATGTACAACACTAAAGGTGAACCTTACTGTAAACTACGGACATTGGATGATAATGATGTTTCAGTGCAGATTCACTAACTATAACAGATGTACCACTCTGGTGGGAGATGTTAGTAATGGGTTGGCTATGCATGTGTGGAGGCAAAAGTTATATGGGAAAACTCTGTACCTAATGATGCTCTAAAATAATAATAATAAATTCATAAAATGCAAGAACAGAAACAAAAACCTTTAACCATGGGCCAGTAATGTTAATATGTTAACCCTGCCTGATGCCACATTGTTCCCCTACCAAAAGACATAAAAACTTTAGCAGCTGTTTGGAAGACTAAGCAAGAGATGACTGCAGGTTCCAGAAGAAGAAATGTTAACTTGACATCTTGAAATACAATTTAAAGCCTTGCTATATAGTTAAGATATTCTGAGCAGCAGCCAAAAGACCCACTTGGCAGTGAATAAATCCATGAAGCTCTTTTAGAGCAAAGACATCAGTAACCCATTGAGCAAAGAGACAGAGTCATGAGAAATGATTTGTTCTAAAATGGTCTCTAGAGCAACAAAAATAGGACAGTTCCCCCATGTATCTGCCCATGTGGCAAGACTGTTAGTCTCTGAGATTTTTAACCTTATCTGTATATATGGAAAACAACTCCATTAGTAGCGTTATCTGTGAATGCCAACTACAACAATATATTATATATGTGCACTAACATATTTGCTGAATTTTAAAGTATGCAGCAATGTAAGAGTTGGAGTGAAGCTGTTGTTTATAATGTATATCATGAAATGAAGAACAGATGATCTAAGAACGAACATTTGTTGGAATGATCTCTCTCGGCTTAAATATTTATTTTACTTCCTCCACCTCCTCCCTTTTCACAAAGTACTGTGTTTTCCAAAATCTACACTATGAAACCATGGAAAGTTTATGACAAAATCACCTCAAATTGTTACCATAAATTATTACCTCCTACATAGTCTTTTTTCTCTGCAATGTGCAATTAATCAAGGAAACAACTTATTCTTTCCAATTAAGTTGCTGGTTCTAACAGTTTTGTTTTAGGTGTGAGAAGGGGTGTTGATTTCTGGGGAAAAAAATTACATGATTGCCCTAAAAAATATACTGTGCTTTCATTTCTGATTTCTGTCTTCAGGGTTTTGCATATGATCCCAAGGAAGAGTCCTCCCATGTCCTATTCCTCAGAGCAAATGGGAACCCATAATTATAAAAATTCAAGGTTTTGAAGACAGCATTGAAGAAAACAATGTCTCAATGGTTAGGTTTGTTGGCAGAATTTTTGGAGACATACTTCAGAGAATTGTTGAAGACCAAGGTGTAGAACTCATGAGAGAAGTGAAGATTCATTTTTCTGTTGGCTCCTATAGGGCATGGTGAGGAGCCCATTGCCTATTTGGTAGGTTTCCTACATTTTTCACTTGTTCTGATAAATTATTTCACCCAAAGCTCATTTATTGTGAGGTGTAGTGATTCATCTTCTACCTACCCATTCATCTACCCTTTCATCCTTCCATCCATCTACCCATCCAATCATCTTCTAAACAATCGCTTAAATATTTATTGAACACCAGCCAAATTTATACAGTGTAAAATCCCAAAAATTCAAATATCAATGAGAGATAATCTCTGCCTTTAAAAACTCACAGGTCTATATGGCTGTACAAAAATAACATTTGCTCTACTCCTTGAATTATTTTTCTAAAACTGGATGTCAAGACTCTTCAAGGGATCCACATTACTATCAGAATAAAACTGGTTAGTGCACAATTTGAAGTCGACTCTAATTTGTTCTTAATTACTCTTACAGTCTAACTGTGTACCACATTCCTTTTCAAAGCCCACACTTTGGTTCACTTGACAACTTTCTGCTCCTTACATATTTGTTCCTCGCATTTCCTGTCCCCTCAACTTTATTTATGTTGCTCCATTTATCCTGAGAAGTCTTTTTCCAATTCCAGGGCCTAACTCAAATTCTTCTTCCTTCAGGGAATAATTATACTTTTCACAATCCAACATTATGTTGTATGCCTATTGAGGGGCTCCAAACTCCCTCTTCTTCAGCCAATTTTCAGATGATCTTCTAAAAGGGAGGACTCAAATAAATCAGAAATGAAAGAGGAAAAGTAACAACCAACACTGTAGAAATACAAAGGATTATAAGAGATTACTATTATCTCATGAAAAATTATTATGCCAACAAACTGGATAACAGAAGAAATGGATAAATTCCTAGAAGCATGCAGTCTTCCAAGACTGAACCAGAAGGAAATAGAAAATAATAACAGCCAGATTATTAATAACAGAATTGAATCACTAATCAGAAAACTCTCATGAAACAGAAGTCCAGGACAAGGCAGCTTCCAAGGAGAATTCTACCAAACATTTAAGAAGAATTAATACCTATCCTTCTCAAACTATTCCAAAAAAATGAAAAGGAAGGAATACTTTTAAACTCAATCTATGAATTCAATATTACCTGATATCAAAACCAAAGAAACTACAGAAATGAAAATTACAGACCAATATCTTTGATGAACATAGATGCAAAAATTCTCAACAAAATACTAGAAAACTGTATTCAATAATACATTAAAAGGATCACTCACCACAATCAAGTGGGATTTATTCCAGGGATGCAAAGATGGTACAACATCAGCAAACCAATCAATCAGTGTGATACACATTAACAAAAGTGGATAAAAATCATATGATCTTCTCAATAGATGAAAAAACTGCATCTGGAAGAATTCAGTATCCATTCATGATTAGCTCTCAACAAGGTGGGTATTGAGGAAACGTACCTCATAATAAAGGCCACAATAAAAGCCATTATGACAAACATGGCTAAAATCATCTTCAATAGTGAAAAGCTTAAAGCTTTTTCTCTAAAATCAGGAAAAGACAAGGATGCCCCTCTTACAACTTTAGTTCAACAACATAGTATTGGAAATCCCAGACACAGAAGTTAGGCAAGAAAAACAAATAAAGTAATCTGAATTGGTAAGAAAGAAGTAAAATTGTCACTATTTGCAAATGACATGATACTGTATATAGAAAACCCTAAAAACTCCACCAAAAAACTATGGCACTCATAAATAAATTCGTTAAAATTGCAGGATACAAAATTGATATACAGAAATCTGTTGTGTTTCTATATACTAATAATGAACAAGAAGAAAAAGAAACTAAGAAATTAATTCCATTTACAAGTGCATCAAAAGGAACTAAGTAACTAGGAATAAGTTTAAACCAAGGAGGTGTAAGACCTATACTCTGAAAACAGTAAGATATCAATGAAACTGAAAACAACACAAATAAATGGAAAGATATTCTGTGCTCATAGAATGGATGAATAATATTGTTATAATGTCATACTACCCAGGCAATACAGAGATTCAATATAATCCCTATCAAAATACCAATGGCATTTTTCATAGAACTACAGCAAATAATCCTGAAATTTGTGTGGAACCAAAAATGACTCCAAATAACCAAAGCAATCTTGAAAAAGAACAGGCTAGGGATATCATACTCCCTGGTTTCAAATTATACTACAAAGGTATAGTAATCAAAACTATATGGTACTGACATACAAATAGACACACAGAAGAATGGAACAGATTAGAAAGCCCACAAATAAACCCACGCTTACATGGTCAATTAATTTTTGACAAAGTAGGCAAGAATATACAGTTGGGAAAAGAAAGTGTCTTCAATAAATGGAACTGGGAAAAGTGGACAGTTAAGTGCAAAGGAATGAAATGACCACTGTCTTACACCATACACAAAAATAAACTTGAAATGGATTAAAGACCTAAATATAAGACCTGAAATGATAAGACTCCCAGAAGAAAACATAAGCAGTAAACTTGTGAACATTGGCATTAGCACTTTTTTTCTAGATATGTCTCCCTAGGCAAAGGCAACAAAAGCAAAAACAATTAGGACTACAACACCTTACAAATCTTCTGCACAGCAAGGGAAACCATCAACAAAATGAAAAAGCAACCTACTGAATGGGAGAATATATTTATAAATGATATCTGATAAGGGGCTAATATCCAAAATATATAAAGAACTCATACCAATCAACACCAGAAAAGCCAAATAATTTGATAAAATTGGCAGAAGAACTGAATAGACGTTTTTCCAAAGACCTCCAGATGGCCCACAGACATATGAAAAGATGCTCAACATCATTAATCATCAAAGAAATGCAAATCAAAAGTACAGTAAAGTATCCCCTCACAACTGTTAGAATAGCCTGTATCAAAACGACTAGAAATAGCAAGTGTTGGCAAGGATGTGGAGAAAAGGGAACCTTGTGTATTTTGCTGGGAATGTAATTTGGCATGGCCACTATGGGGAAACAGTATGGAGGGTCCTCAAAAAACTAAAAATAGAAATACTAAATGACCCAATAATTCTACTTCTAGGTATTTATCCAAAGCAAAAAAATCACTAATTTTAAAAGATATATCCTTGCCTATGTTTACTGCAGCATTATTTACAATAGCCAATATTGAAGTTACCTAAAAGTCCTTTGACACATGAATGGATAAAAAAGGTGGTACATATAGACAATGGAATATTACTCAGTTATATAAAAGAATGAAATCTTGACATTTGCAACAACATGGATAGACCTAGAGGGCATTATGTTAAATGAAATGAGTCAGAGAAAGACAAATACCATATGATCTCACTTATATGTGTAGTCTAAAAAGTAAAACAAATGAACAAAGTAAAAATAGACTCATAAGTACAGAGAACAAATTGGTAGTTGTCAGAGGGGAGGGAAATAGGGAGACAGGCAAAATAGGGGAAAGGGATAAAGAAATACAAATTTCCAACTGTAAATTAAGTAAGTCATGGAGACTACAGGTATAGCATGGGGAATATAGTAATAATATTGTAATAACTTGAGCTGGTGACAGATGGTAACTGCACTTATCATGGTGAGCATTTAGTAATGTATGTCATTGTTGAATCACTATGTTGTAAAACTAAAACCAATATAATATTGTATATCAATTATACTTCAATAAAAAAAATAAAGCACAAACTTGATCATGTCATTCCTCTGTTTAAAACCAGCTAATGACTTTCTATAGCCTTCTTAATATAAAGCTCCAGCCCTTCAGCATGTCATGCAAGATCCTTTACGATGTGGCTTCTGTTGACCTCCCTAGTGGTGCCTTATTGATCTCCTGCCCCAGCCATACAGAATCATGTAATGTTCCTTGAGCTCATGTTCTCCTGCATGTGCAACCCTTTGCATGCACAGGCTATTTTCTTTTCCCAAAATGTACTCATTTCCCTTTTCTACCTCCTGATCTTTCAGGTCTCAATTTGTATGTCACTTCCTCCTGGAAGCCTTCCTGATCCCTGCAGTTGAGGCCAGGCACCTCTTGTGTGTTCCCATAGTGGCTTACATTCCTCCTACCACAGCACAGCAGGCACCTTGTCGTGTCACCTACAACAGCTATAGCAATAGATATTCCGTGAATATTTCTGTTGTTAAGAATATTGAATTGAGTCACTATAATTTCCCTCAGGAGATGTATAAACTGGATATTGATGGTAATGGTTTTTACCATGTGGCTTAGCAGCATGTGGGGACTGGAGGGAAGCAGGTGAGCACCGAGGCTAAATATTCCCACCCCAATACGCACAGGCTAAAGTTTCTTATGCAACCTGATTTGAAGCATAGTTTTCCTGGGGTAAGAATAACCATTTTCTATCTAGAATTATAATAGGTAGTGGATTCACAGAGCCAAACCACTGAGACTTCCGTAGTCTACAGAAAGAGCTGTAAAACCAGTTAATGCTGGGGGTCAAACCAGTTCTTTCTGGATTTTGTTTGTCCTTGGGGGAGGGGGTGGCTTTTTTTCATAACTCAAGGAACCACTAAACTCTAGGTTAATCAACAGAACCATTCCTGAGTTGCTGTGCAGTGAGGTTAGCCCTGGGGACAGGGCCATTTCTGCAGTGCATTCAGATTCCAGTAGTTACTCTTAGAGGAACCCAAGGAAGCCCAGATCAGCAGGTCAGGCTCCCTGGAAGTCACCAGTTACAGAGATCTGCACAGAACGTGTCTAATTCACAAGCCAGAATAACCAATTTTGGGATCCTTCATAATCTGTGTATGTGTATGGAGGGGGCAACACTATTACTATTTGGGGGATATGCAGATTAGGGTCACTGTACATTGGATTTTTGTAATCACAGTTGAGTTATGTATCATTAATTACACAATACCAAATTTTTCCTTGTTTCTCAAATAATCCACACTCTGCATATTTTTAAAAGGAGATAATATAGAATTAAAGAGCATAGGATCTTAATGTATCACAGATTGTTTGTCTCCATCCTCACTGAAGGAATTGTTTATTTGACTCTTAAAAATCTTCAAAGGGGAAGATTCCATAACTTCTTTTGGGAACTCATTCTTTTTGTCTTCCTTGAAATAATTTAGTTTACTTCTATAGTAGTCCCTCCTAGAGCATTTTAAAATTCTGTTTTCTTTCTGTGGTCTTGACTTAAAATGACATCATTCCTTAGTGTGCTATAAGTGAAGAGAACTTTCAGTTATCTGTGCTAATGAGGCGGGCAAGTGAGGGAGAACTTGAACAAGTGAGACCTGACATTCTCCAAACCTTAACTTCCACTATTAGTTTTTGACTCTTTCTCCAACAAACCTTTCAAGGGTCTGCTAAAAAGCAACATGCTGATTTGAATTTCATGCCCTTTCTTTTTCACTTGCTTTTTCTCTGGGGGAGGTGATAAGGGTCACTGAGATTCCTTATGGGAAGGGGAGACAGTGGGAGATAGAGAAGTAAGGAATGTGGATAAATTGGAGGTTACATTCATGCATTTATGAAAGCTTTAGGTTTCTGGCTTACCAATCTGCTTTCTCCAATGGCTCTGTAACTTTAGCATTGTATAAGTCGTGAAATCATTGTGCATGCATATCATTTTGGATTTGCAAAATGTATATTCTTTTAAACAGTATGCTGCATGGAGCAATGGTAATATAGCCAGTGAACCACATGGCAATTAGGTGCTACAAAGGAAACTAAACTTACTATTTTGTAAAAATGGGACAATAATAATTGCTCTTCAGTAATTAAAAATACAGCCAATTAAAGGCATGCAAATTTACATAAATGGAAGAACCTTAAATTTTGCATTTCCTGACTGATAGGATTAAACTTCCAAAGAAAGTGTGAATTAATGCAAATGTTAACATGGCATCTCCTAAATCCTTTTCTACTTTTACCACCAAGAACAGAATATAGAAAAGTAAAAATACATAATGAGAGGCCAGTCTCTGCTTGTTTTGTCATTTACCCAAGGAATGAATATCAAGCATCCTTAGAAACCATGGAAAACTTAGTGGGATTTCAGGTAACAAATATCTCTACAGATATGTCTTTATATATATCTTAGTAGAGACCCAATTTCATGTGACATAACCATGAATTTCAGACTCCCTATGATAGCAAATGAGTGTCTTTCTCTTTTCAGAGGCTGTCAAACTTGGCAGTCCCATCCCTTTAGTGAAACCTTCCTCTGTATTATCTACAGGAGCCATTGTAGGATGGCTGCCTGGTTTCCCTCCTTCCCCAGCAAAGGGTTTCTTCGTTTCCTTCTTCAGTCTGCATTTGTTCCTTTTCTACTGGGATCTAGATCCTATGATGGCTTTCCATCTTCTTCGTGCATCTCTTCTTTCCTACTGGATTCCCACACTCACTGCCCTCAGCCAGGGAAGGGAAGATCTCTGCAGGCTGCCTTCGTATACCTTTGACCCTATAAGGTTAGGCATGTTGCAAAAAAAATAATCCCAAATGGACCTTGAGCCCTACAATGGTAGGTTTATGTTTACAACTATGATTACAACTATGGTTATGTTGACTATAAATTGCTTAGAACATTTTGACATCTGGATTCTTGGATGTTTTTCTTTGGAGATGAGTATAAGAAACAACATTGTAGCAGGTCTCTACTTTCTCTGCTTTGCATATTTGACATTGCTTCATAAACATTCACGTATATTTCTTTTCATCTTTCCTTGCTCATTTATTGAATATCTTGCTGACATTAGATATTTCCTGACAAATGCAAAAGCTTATGCTTATTTTTATGAAGATTCAATTAAGATGCAATTTCCAGAGGTGTTTTGCATTGTAAGAACTGGAGTCATTTGTCAAAAATAAATAAATATGTGCTAAACCAAAGGTACAGAAAAATAGTGTTTGAAAAAATGAGTGTCCATAGAACACACTTTATACTGACCCGTGGAACACCGTTCTTTGCACTCTATCATGGGCAATGTCTTTATGCAGATAAAAGAACCCCTAGTTTCTGTGGCTCACCCTCTCCTGACAATAAATGTACTCAAATTTTTATTTATTAAATGGAAATCACTTGTGAAATTCAAAGTTGTATGGTTTGGCCATGTTGGGATGACTCACTGCTAAAAATAGCCATAGTTCACGGCCTGCCGGTTCCTGGATTCCCCTCCCCCTGTGAGGCACTGGGCGACGTGTCCCAGGCTGTGATGCTAGCTAACGTGAACTTCCACCAGAGTTTCTGAGCCTACAGCCAGTCAAAGCAAGGACCTCTGGCCGTGTGTTCTCAGGATGTGAATTGTGGTCAGAGATGACTCATGACTCACTCTAGGTGTTGAGACGTGAGGAAGGACAACCTGAACCTGTTGGGAATTCTCAGTTTCTGTCTTTTCTTTTTCACTGGTACAATACTGCATTTTTGTTTGTTTTTAAATAACACGATTTACTTCAGAGGAAGTCTTCCATCAGTGTCCAGGTGTTTTGAGTTTTTTGAACTTTATCATTTTTATTTTTTAATTTGAATAAGCCATTTTCAGTGTCTCAGGAACATTTCTGACTTGCTGTTACCATATCCTCTATGGTGTAAGATAGGGCCCGCTCCACTGATTTCTGCTCTTAGCCCTCTTCCCAAGGGGTGCTGTGATCTCTACAAATCTCTTCTGCGTATTTCCTATGCGATGGGTTAGTGGAACCTAACTTGGTTACATCAAATACTTTTCCTCAGGGGCTTCCCATCTAAAGAGGCTTTGTCTCAGGTTGGGTTCTTCAGAAGATTGGATTGGAGGATTATTCTGGGTGAACACCTGTGGAAGGAAGTAGGCTTGGGCAGAAGGAGAAGTTGAACTGCAGTGCTGGCCAGACATGCCACGGGACCTCTGGAGTTAATATGTTCTATCAGAGTTGTCCCAAAGGGGCTGAAATGACCAGGCCTTTGCATCCTTGCTGCAGTCAGTCCTTGGATGTGGCAACTTGAAGCCTTTGGCTGACAGCATTCCCAGAAGCTGGGACAACAGTGTCCTCCTCGAAGGTGATTTGGACATCACATCTCCACATCCACTGCCAATCTTTTTGCTAATCTGGGTCTCAGGGCATTCTGCAGGTATTCCACACCTCCTCTAGGTAGATACATGAACAAAAATAATGAGCCCAATAATTCTTTTTTGGGGGGTACATGGGAACAGAAGGGGGCTACCTTGTGCACTGTAGGACATTAAACAGCATCCTTGGCCTCTACTCACCAGAGGACAGTAGCAGTCCCCTCTTCTAATTGTGACAACCAAAAATCTCTCCAGAACATTGTAAGATATCCCTTGGGTGGCAACATTGTCTCTGGTTAAGAACCACTGCATTACATGGACAAAAGGCAAAGCTATACTTTTGCTTTCACAATTTAAATTAGCTGATATCCTTTAGCAGAAGAAAAAAACATCTTTTGAGTATATGAAGAAATTTAAATTATTGTGCCAAAAGAATGATTGTGTTTCTAGAGTATTAAGGAAAAAAAAAACTTCTGTACCTCAGGGTGACAATTACTACACATTAAATAAGCACATGTGAATAGAAGCTACATTTTCTTTTTTCAAAGTATTCTGTAAATTTGCAAGGACACTTCTTTGTTCTTTCTCTCTTACACTTAAAGATATGAGACTGTAAATTTCATGATTTCCCGTGTTGTTCTGATCTGCCTTTGGCATCTCGTGGTACCTGGGTGAATTATATTCTGGGTGAGGATATTGGGTGGAGGTGGTTTCTAACTAAATAGATTGACTAGTTGCAACTAAAGTAAAAAGAAAAAAGAAAACTCAAGATATTGAAATAAGACATTTTTATTTCTTACATTTTCCTCTTTGCCAGATGTGGATGACTTCAATTTATAACTAGGCATCATTTTAACAATTGATCTAAAACTGATGTTGATTTCTTATATATTTTTCCAGGGCTGCTCTGGGAGAACAGTTGATATTTTCTCCTTGTCAAGTGTAGAAGGATGAAGTGTGCGAAAAAAGGAACACAGGTACATGTAAATGCAGGACACCAAGTTTCCTTGAATGTTTTCTTCATGATGATTAACACAACAGAATGTATGTCACAAATAACATCATGAATGAGATACTGAGATATTTTCCCGAAAGGGAAGGGACAAGATTTTCTCTCACTGGAAAATTCATATTTGATATGAAGTGTCTGCATGAAATATGCAAGCTAAATATTCCCATTTTGGAGCAGGAGGAAGATTAAGGAAAAGAAAAACAAGTAAGATAACTACAAAGAATTTTTATTTGGTTGAGAAAAATAGATTTTAATTTTAGAAAACATATAAACAGATTAATGGTGAATCTTGAAACTTTATATACAAATATTTAAACTTGCTTTACATCATGTGCCCCTTTGCAACTGCACATGCTTATCTGTTACTGATTTGCGATTCTTAGAATTATCAAATCCCATTAAATCAACAGGTATTATGAAGCGTGCTCAGTGCATGGGTGTAAGACTGATACAAACCACCTGCTCGAATTCTTGAGCTTAAAGTGCTGCCAGAATAGTGATTGTCCAAGGGATTTGAAGTTTATAACAAATCTCTTTGAAGACTTCTTCAAGAATGCACAGTAAGATCTCTCCATACCTTTTGACTCCCTTTATTCATTTTGCACCCCCACTCCACCGCCAGAAGCAACTGCCAACCTGTTTTCTATATTCTTGAGCTTTTTTTTTTGATTCCTTATATAAACACAATTATACAGTGTCTTTCTCTTTGACTTGTTTCACTTAGCATGATGTCCTCAAGTCCATCCATGTTGTCTCAGATGGTAAGATTTCATTCTTTTTAATGGATGAATAATATTTCATCATATGTGTATACCACAGTTTCTTTATATATTTCATCCATCAATGGATACTTAAGTTGTTTCCACACCTTAGCCATTTTAAATAATGCTGTAATGACCATAGGTGTGCATGTATCTTTTTGAGTTAGTGTTTTAGCTTTCTTAGATAAATACCCAGAAGTGAAGTTGCTAGATCTATATATAGCATTTCCATTTTTAATTTTGAGGCACCTCCATACTGTTTTCCATAGTGGCTGCATCAATTTACACTCTTGCTACATTACATAAGGGTTTCCTTTTCTCCACATCCTCACACATTTGATATTGTCTTTTTGATACTAGCCATCCTAACAGGTATGAGGTAACATGTACAGCATGGTGACTATAGTTAATAATACTGTATTGCATTTTTGAAAGTTGGCAAAAGAATAAATCTTAAAGTTCTCTTTGCAACAAAAATATTCTGTAACTATATATGGTAATAGATGTTAACTAGATTTATTGTGGTGATCATTTTGCAATATATACAACTATCAAGTCATTCTGTTATATACCTGAAACTAAAATGATGTATGTTAATTATACCTCAGTAAAAACTAATTAAAAAATCACTCTAATAGAAATATCAAAACATTTTTGCATTGCTTCAGTAGGATCCCATTTGTTACAGCTGACACAGAGTAGAAGTCACATACATTGTTATTCATGGATAAAGCAGGTCACTGCTCACAGTCTGACTGGATCGACGCAGGAAAAGGGTTCCAGCCTTCACATATCCCCAGGGGAGGAGCATGTCCCTATGCTTAACAATGCTTTGCTAGAGGTGCTTTTCCCAGGATTCATCTGCGTCCCAGCCTGAGGGCCATGACCCCTTGGGGAGTTACCGCAAACACTGCAATTGCTGTTATGTGAGAATGTGACCAACCTTCTTCGATGAGAAGGGTCCTCAAACTGAAAGATGTTGGGACTGTACAGAGATTTATGTAAAGTTAGAACATTATAGTTTAGAGCAATAAGCATAAATTCCACTCTCTCTGTGGCTGTGTTGGAATCTGAGCAAGAGGAATTGGCTGGATAATTCAATCAGCTAGTGACCTCTAGCCATGATGGTCTGGCTCACTGACACTGGCCCCCTTCTCAGGGCAGTGCGAGCGACATTCTTTAGCTCTTTCCCTATAGAAGCCTTGCAGACCCAGAACACTGAAAGCTCATTCAGGCCTGGTGAAAACCTTTAAAAAGATGATTCTCAGCAAGGGAAAATGTATTTTGTAAAATATTTGTAAAAAATGTACAAGGGATTTGTATTGATAACATTGTCGGATGTCATTGTATTCTTTTCTTTGGACTAAGTTTTCTTAAAATAACCAAGCTACATTGATTGTGTTTTGAGTTTTTCTGAATTCCTTCAGTCTCTTGCACTGTGTCCTTCCTAAAACCATTCTATTTTATTTTAACATTTTCTTGATGTATTACACATATAGGAAAGTACACATATCGTAAGTATATATAGCTCAATGGGTTTTCACAAACTGAATGTATCTGTGGAAATAGCACTGGATCAAGAAACAGAAAATTTCCAATACCTAGAAGCCCACCACGCTGCTTTCCAATCTCTAACTGCTCACCTAAAAGTCAACACTATTCTGACTTCAGCAACATAGAACAGTTTTGTGAGCCAAGATAGTTAGCTTCATCAACACTTTGTTTCTAGACAGTTGTGTTGATTTCAACCTTGTTGTTCCAAGTCATGTGTGTTGATGGGGCACTGCCTGCAGGAGGTCTACCCAAACTGAATCGCTCCAACCGTCTGGATGTGCTCTGGGCAACCAATATACAGGGAGAAGGAGGGAGTGTGGGAGGATGTAGACATCATGGGAGAAGGATTAGAAAAAGTGATGCAGTAACAGGCCAAAGAAAATCATCCCCATCTTCACGCCTCTGGTTAGGAAAAGCTCAAGGGAACAGAATTCTCATTTCTTTTTGCAACTCCCCTCTTGAGACCTCTGTATAGTTCTTATTGTTAACTTTGCCATTTGTGCTTGTAGAGGAAGACTGAGTATTGCTTTTAGTACAGAATACTTGGTGAGTATTAAAGACATAAATACTGAGATTTATAAGAACATTGTGCTTACATGACTATTTTATTTTAGTGCATTCCCAGAGAATGCCTTTTTCAGGGCTGAACAGGACCCACATTTTCAATTCACCAAAAGATCATTAGCCACTAATAAGAGGTACAAAGATCAGTCAGAGGATAGGATTGAATCATTAATGCAAGGTTGACGGGTGAGTTGAAATGGATGGCTTCAGGTATGAATTCCTACTGATGAGTAGAAACTGCTGAGGAAAAAAACATTGAGTAACTTCCAAGAATACCCACCAGCTGTCATTTGCTAAGGACTGAGGTAATTCTTTTTTTTTTTCTTTATTTCTTTAAGGAACATCATACTAAAATGTCCCTTCCCAAAGATGGGAGAAGTTAATAGTGTGACTTATTGAGCAAGCACAGGCTGAGAGAAGCACCTTCTTTCCTTATCCCCAGCATAGTTCCTGGAAGGTTTTCTTCACAGAAGAGCACGACTCAAGGAACCTCCTCAGTATAGCCCTGAATGCTTCCTTTCTCTCTTATTTGAAACAGATCCCACCATTTCACATGCAACAATGGTCTCATGTGTTGGAACATATGACTAAATTAGGACAACTTATGGAAAGTATTGTCTCTTCCATCTGATCTACTTTCACACAGTCCCTTGTGCTCTTTCCAGCAGAGCTGGGGCTTAGGCTAGAGTCAGGGGAGATGGAGAGCTATGCAAGGCAGGGACTCATGGCTCCATTCCTGCACACATGCAAAGAAATGGTGGAAACTGGCAGCCGGAAGTGGAGATGTACATCCGGGGAAGTCTTGGTAGTCCCTAGGCTGGGAATAAAAGCCCCCTAAAGTTTAGGGCTAAGATTTTCCCATTCAGGCTTATTTTAAGCCCAGGGAATCTCACTGAGATCCACATAAAAAAGCACATCCTGAAGGACGTTGACATTTACAGTTTGCTTTATGTTATGCTTTCTTCCCTTGAGTCTCAGTTCTCTTTGCCTTCTCTATTTTGTTTTCTATGAAATATTTTATCCGTTTTTGTCCCTACTCAAATTTGTCCAACTCTTACTTTGCTCAGTAGTTGCTTTTGACTTTTGATCTGACAGGTTATTGGTATTCAATCTAGCTCCCCATTTAAGTTGGATCTACCAAGGTGAAACTCTGTTTGAGAATCTTGGTTTCTGTGTTCTCATTATTCCCAAAAAAGGTAACTCAAGCTGTGGTTTAGCGCCTCTCCACCCCTCCTCACCTCTTTCTTTTTCCGTCTGCACCAATTTATTAATTTATAATGAGAAATACAAATATCAGGTTTATCACAGTGCTTCTTTTGTTTGACTGGTTTATTTTTTCCCCTTAGGTAAAAGAAAACTTAATGCATGGACTCAGACACAGGGTCATCAATTATTATGTGACTGTTTAAACCACTCATCTCTGAAACAGGAAAGTACTTTCCACTTGGGTCATATGCTTGTGCTTGGGGATCCTTCTGCCATGTTGGGTGGTGCTGGTGTTATGTGTGTTCTGTGGAACTTGGGGGCCTTTCTTTCCCAGGTACAAAGGCAGGCAGTTTATTTGGCTCAAAGTTTGCATTTGAATATTCTTCCACTTTTTCAAAGTCCCTTTATTTCTCTGCTTTCTTTTTGATGCTTTAAATGGTTCATTTCTGCACTTTTCTCCTTTGCCCGCACCTTTCTGTCTCTCGTTTCTTTTCTTGGACACTCTCTCTCTACATGTCGTTCGCTCTACTGTATACTCCTGGCACTGCACTTCCATCCCTGACCTCTTGTCTTCTGTTTCTGTTTTCCAGTGGTGGAGAGACTATTCATTCACACAGAAAACCAGATCATCATTTGTGACTAAAGACAGATATTCTGCAGAATCTGTTTCTGTAGCATTTCCTGGAAATAGGAAAGTGCAATTACCATTACTTCTTAACATCCCCAGCTTCAGCAGTGTAGCAGGGGCCAAGCAATGTATATAGCACAGGGTTTTGGACAACCTCAACTAATTGTTAGCCAAGGTAGGAACCCCCCAAAATGCTACTTTGGAGCTTTTTATACATTATCATCTATAATGAGTGCTATACAATAATATTTACCTTCTAAAAAGAATCGTATCTGTTTATTTGTCTGACTAAGGATGGGGGTGGAGTAAGGAAGGCTCATCTTAGGATCTGTTCTTAATTAGTCTCTTTAAGACTTGCTCTCAGCAGCATTTTTCTGTTTTATTTTTTATTTTTCTCTGAGTAAATGATGAAGTAAGAAAATGGGGGAGATCTCAAACCTGATGGGAAAATGAACCCAAGAAGAATTAAAGATGGATAATGATATCATTCTCTTTTGCTTTTAGTTGTCCAAATCCCACATGTTCATTAACTAAAATGAAGGCACTGTAAGTGAATGAAACTAGAGTGAAAAATTGGCAATGCAGAATATTTTTAAAGAAAACCTTTGTTTTCATTTTTTAACAATGTGAATTAACTTCAATTAGCTATTTATAACATGCTGCCAAGTAGAACTCTTACCACAACTGTTTTAACAAACAACGAAGTTCATTTGTAAGTAGTCATTTGTTTTTCCCCCAGGATATTGTGAAAGTATGTTTTTGTTTGGTTTATCATTTCTCCTGCAACCTGGTGTACTCAGATCCTTGCTACTCGAAGTGTATTTGTGCATTGGGAGCATTAGGGAGCTTGGTAGAAACGCAGAATTCCAGGGCCCTTCCCTAGAGATACTGAATCAGCATCTGAATTTAACAAGATCCTCAGGTGATTCCAATGAACACCCAAGTTTAAGAAACACTGACCTAGAAGATCTTTATCCCCAAATTACCAAAAAGGAAAACTTTAATTTATTCTTCATGAAATTATCTCAAATTCTGAATTAGTGGACTCAAAATTAATCACTTTCATTGATTTATGAATAGTTTATTTTATAGGCCTGAGTTACGTACTTTTGGGAAAAGCATCTATTGCAGGCTGGAGTCCTACCCAAATCCTCTTTCAGTCTGTTCAGCATAGCTGGGCTTTGTCCATAGGAGTCTGTTTGAGGGAAGTTTTGACATTTTGGCATTTCCTTTTCTCTAGAGCATTGCATTCTTCCTCTAATTGTGTGTTAGATAATTTCCTCTAACTGTCAGTAGAAACCTGTGCATCGTATTTGATTTCCTGAATTAAGAACTCTCAACAGACTTGGAGAAGATTCCCAATATATGTTCAACTGACAATATTTGGAAGCTATTTGATGATGTTGGCAATTCTTAAATACTGTAAAACACATTCAAAGACAAGCTTCAGCTTTTGGTTCAATGAGAAATGAATTTGTAGACCAGTACAAGTCACATTTGCCTGACATCCCTTTAAAAGGACAAGGATCAATCTAGGAACCCATATTTTCCCTTTAAAGTTACTTAATATTATAGCTATCTGGATGGCCTCCTTAATCCTATTTATACTCCTTCAGGGAAAAGGGTTCAGGATTACCACTTCATAAAAAGAAACATCTTTTATACATTAATCTACTTGAGGATGGATCCCAGATTATTGTAAAACTAGAATATAAACTCTCTGAAGTGAACGTTTTTGTCTTTTTTTTCAGTTGTATTTCCTACCACCTAGGACAGTGCCCCACATGGTATGTAAGACAAACACTTGCTGACAATAAACAAATGAATGAGATTAAAAATGTAATGTATCTTCAGAATTAAACAGTTGGGATTTGTGTCTTGTTGGTAGCATTTTGCTGAAAGTATATTTGAGTAATAAGATTCTCCCTGGAACCAAGACCTTATTGAAACAACTAAATAAAAGAAACCAAAGATAATGGTGCTTCTTGAAGGTACTATGCAGAAATGGCCCCATCAATATGCCCATTTTACCTATAGCTTATCTATTTTGTGGCTTTTATCTGTGATGTTATCACAGCTGAAGTGCTTTTCTCTTATGTCCTCCTCCCATTCCATGATCTGACCCAGCCACACTGACTTCTGGTAACAAAACCATTCAATTTCCTTTCCACTTCCCACCTATCACCTTCCTGGCCTGGAGATACAGCATATGTTTCCTTTTAGCTTTGACTCGAATGCCCTTCTCGCTACTCTGTGGTCTGGTGGCATAACTCTCAGCTAAATTTACCTGATAGGCTTATGACCCTCCATTTCTCTCCCTTTTCCCTATGGAAGAACATACTCTGTTGATGGTGGGGTGAATAAGCAGAAAGAATGGAAATGATAGAGTGATGTTTTCACTTTTGGGGAAGGTTTGGAGTTCAGGGTACCTTCCATTCTCTCCCATTTCACCTCTGTGTCCTACAAGAGACCTAAAAAGAAAGCTGGCCTTTTCATACCCCTGCTGAATTCTACAGCATTTTAAAAGGGATCATTATTTAAAAAATGTATTTTTTAATTTTAAAAAGAAAATTCAACTCTGTTGTTTTCTATTTAATTTTATTGCTAATGTGATGAGTAACCCCACATGCTCTTTGTGGATTGGCTTAGGAAACCTAATTCCTACTAGGAAATACACTATATTAAAAAAATCATGATTTTCTAATGACCTTTCATAAATTGTGAATAGTGATATATAGAAAAGTATGGTTACAATCTAAAATCATTAATGTTTTTGAAAGAATTAGCACAAAAGATAATTCCTTAAGCCATTGAAAAGGCAGTCACTCAAAGAACTGTTAGTAAAAACAATTTGTAGCCTCTATTATAAGAGGTCATTTATAAGCAAAGCGTATATGTGGAACCAGCATAGCAGGGTGGAGTCTCTGGTCAGAATCACAACGCTGCCACCTTCAAGTTATCTGATGTTGGCAGGTTACTTTACCTATTGGTGTCCCAGTTCTCTCATCTGTATTAAGAGACATACTAATATAATGTGCTTCACGGAATTATTGTCAGGATTAAATAAAATATTGCATGTAAAATGTAAGTACAGTGATTGCCATGCCTTAAGCACTAAATAATAGCAGTTCTAATAATTGCAATACTTACATGTTCACTGATTTAAAAATTCAGGGGCAATTCCGAGATTGTGGTATAGACAGAGCCTGACTGCCCCTCTTCTCACATACACACCAAATTTACACCTACACACAGAGCAATTTGTTCTGAGAAAGAACTGAGGCCTGAGCGAAGACCTTCTGCACAATGAGAGATAAGAGGACTGCATAAAAAAGCAGAAGGGATGGAGACACAGCACCAGAGGGAGCCCAGCCCTGCATGGCCCTGCGGTAGGGGAATGTCAGAGACCCCAGAGTGTGAATTTGCTGGTCCAGGGGCACAGAGAAAAAAAATCCATGGTTTAAAGGGCAATGAAACCCATTTTCAGAACTAAAACACCTGCCAAAGACTGGGGGAGATACTGGAACTCTCTGAAGGACTGGAGGTGCTGGTGAGCAGCACGGTTTACACTTAGGTGCCCCCTCCTCCCTGCCACACACATTGATAAGGTGGACCAGAGCAAGGAGAGTGCCATTGTTTATGCCCACCCTCCCCCTCCCTGTGTCCCCCTCTCCCTCCCGCTCCCTCCCCACCCCCGCGAACATTGAAGTGTGGACAGGAGCAGAGTCAAGGCTCACATGCTTAAGTCTGGTCAAGTCAGAGACTCTGTGACCCCACCTGTGCCCAAATGTACCTGCCAGACATCCAGCAGCCTAAGGTGGCAGTAGCATGGCATCTGCACAGATACACCACTATGCCCCTTTCATTCCCTAGTCACCCTGTTTTTGGCCCCAAGTACACCCACACGGGAGACCTCTGGACTGTGTCCCTTCACCCTCAGTCTCCCAGCCAGCAACACTCTGTTGTCCATATGGGACTGCGCCCCTCTGACACTGGTCTGAGCTGGCATTTATGGACTGCTACAATTGGACCCTCGGTCATTTCTCCAGTGCTACCCACCACTATTCCCTGCAGACATTACAAATCCCCTGTGGAACATTGCAGATAATGTTGGTGCTAGATGCGTCTGAGGAGAAAAGATGGGAAAACCTTCAAAGAACAAAAGCATGCATCCAGAGAGTGGAAAATTTGTCTAGATTGAGTTGCTCCTTGGAGGATGAATAGGATTTTCACAAAGAGCCTGAAGTATGAAAGGGCACTGTATGTTCCGTCATGATGAATAGCTCACATGACTAGGAGACTGGCTGGATTGACTGAAAGACTAGAAATGAGACAGAAAAGGAAAGTGAGGACCACATTGTAAAGGGTTTTGAATTCAACACAAATTGAACAGCAGTGTGAATCCAAGCACATGGCTATATTCTGAAGGTAGAAAATGCATAAACGTCAGTACCTATTTATAAGACACTCTCAGTTACCTGGATGAGTCAGACACGAAGTGGTGTAGGGAACACTGTGGGCAGGGGAACTGCATGGACAAACACAGAGGCTTGACAATGTCTGTGACCTCCAGGAACCCTAACAGCCCAGTTCTGCTGGGTGTATGTTGGGGATGGATGATGATAAATCTTAAAAGGCAGATGGAGGTGAAACTGGAAGAGCACTTCGTATGGTATTTAGAAGTTGAGATTTTTATGTTGTAATTAACACGGGGCTGGGAGGGTTTTAAAGGGAAGATTAACATGGTTCATCTGTGATTTCTAACTTATTTTGGTTGGATCGTATGAATTGTGACTTGACAAAAAGATGGGGAGAGAGATTAGAGACCAGAAGACCAGGTAAGGACGATTAAAGTGGTTCAGACAAGAGGTGTTCTGATCTCAGGCCTCTAGGTTTTGTTATTAATGGGTGTTGCATTTTACAGGACTTGGGAAGACAGGGAAGGATCTTTTTTTCCTTTGCTTGTGTTTTGATGAGAGGAAGAAGGACACCTCGAGTTTGAGGTATCTGGGTTATCCAAGTGGGACAGTGGTTTGGACAGTTGAAAATATGCATCTAGAGCCTAGATAGTCTAGATTGGAAATGTCAGCATGATATCGACAGCTTGCAGGGGGTAGAAGAAGCCATGTAAACTGCCAGAGAGGAACTGACTTTGGGGAAAAAATCAACATCTGGAGATGAACAAAAGAAAGGAGCAGAAGGAACTCTGCTAGAAAAAACAGGAGGAACTCAGGATGGATGAGTATTTCAGAGGTTTCAATTCTCTTAAGATTTTAGAAGATAATTTCAAGAGGAATGGACTGTTTAAGAGTGTCAAAGACTAGAAGGACATCAAAGAGAATAAAAATCTGAGAATAAACATGTCTAGACTAAGATCCATGAGAACAGAGACATTTATATGTTTAACATTTAATAGATGCTCAATAAATATGTGTGGAATGAATGAATGGGTGTACATTCTGGATTTACCTTGAGGGACACATACTGTTGCTTTTCTCCAATTTACTCTTGCCTGTATACAATTACTTAGTACTCAACTCATGTTAGATATGGATATTTCTCTGGTTTTCAAAGAATGGAGACAAAATTAATCTACAAGAAACATGATCATATTTTTCTAGTTAAAAAATGGGAATTATTTGCATGAAAAAGGTTTTTCCCTCATCACTTTCAAACAAATGATTTATTATGCATTAAGCAATGGAAGATGAAATGGCACATATTTAATTTCCTATGTCATCAGAAGTATGTTCCTTTTCACCTTTACAAGTTAAATTCAAAAGTTAATTCAATTTTCCCATTACAGGCTATTAAGGTTCTGAGGCAAGGATATAGGTTGGATTCAGGAAAATTTTAATGAGTTGGAAGTGGGTCAAAAAATATTTACTACTCATTTAAAAAATGCTCATTTATCATGATTTTCTTCCTAACAGTTTCATAGTCTGCCCTCTATCAAAATTAAATCCTATTAGCCAATTAATTGCTATATTAATTTGAAAGTAGCCAAATCTCTTTCAAGAGACCTAAAGAAACAATTTAGAGATCATTTAAAAAATACATCATTTAAAAGGAATTTCACTTATATTTTTTTCAGTAAAGAATCTTCAAAACTGCTACAAACCTAAATATGATTTTTAAATCTCCACCAATTTTTACTCTTCTAATTTTCAATTTGATATTCAATACAATGGTATTTAGTTTTATATCCTCTTTGAAGGAGAGATTTATGAAGGTAATTAGCAGACTATGTAGAAATTTAGTTGGTTAATATAAACTAATTCAGAGAAAATTCTGTTTGAACATTACATGTGCACATATACTACTAATTATAGATTAGTAGGGAATGAGTGGAGTTGTTTTATTAGTAGTCGGAGCTACTCTCTTAGGTAAGTTTCTCCAGAACCAGGCTCAGAAGAGAATTGGTGGTCAAGTGATTTATTAAGGAGGTACTTCTGGGAGAAGCTAGAAAGGGGTGGGAAGCTGGGCAGGGAAGGAGGCGGGCCAAGCCGTGGTGGGATTTCAGTCAGCGTCCTCCTGGGCCTCAGCTTGAATGAACCCAAAGGGGAGCTGTGGAGCCTTAGGTATGCACCCCTGGGCATCTTAGCCTAGGCAAAAACGTAGACTGTCCAGTTGGGTATCAGCCAGGCATTTGCTAAGGGTCCCAGTGAGGGTGGGGGAAGAGGCGAAGACACGGGGAAGACATTGCTGGAACTTCCCTCTACTTTATATGGGCAAAGCAGGGCTTCCAGGAGCTCGGGGGCTGAAGTCTAAGGAGAGTCTGGACAGGCACTGGCCGTTGGATTCAAACGGGGTGGGGATGGAGGGAAGAGAGAGGAGCGGTGACAGGAGGGCAGAGGGATCTGAAGTGATCAGAGTGAGGCAACAGCACGCTTCATACAGTCAGAACCTAATTTCACTGCAAACACTACAATTTCTAAATTTCCCTAATTTTCAGTTCAGTTTATAATCCCAAAGTCCACACAAATAAGGTTTTATATAACTACTTACAGTACGTTTGTTGTGTGGTTGCTAAGTTGAAGCTGTTCTCCTTTCTCTATATACAAAACCAGGTAGAAATGCATTTAGGGACACTAGCAGGACACAAAGAAATAATCTTTATTGCTCCATTTTTATTTAGGAGGCTCCTTTCTTGTTTTGGCATAAACTGTTTCAGGTGATGTGCTACCACAGTAGAAATTGGTAGGTGATTCACCAAAATAGCTTCTCTATCACATTTGAAAAGGACCATTTTTCTCATTCAAAAGAGTTTTTCCTGATCCTTACACAGTTTGTTTTGCTTTTCTTAAGGGTGGCCACTTTTCTTATCTTTGTCTTGCTAAGATATTTGTTGGTACAAGGATAAAGAAGCCACATAAATGCACATGGTGATGTTTTAACTTTACAGAAATCTCTGTATCATTAGTTTCTCTTTATTAAGAGTATGAGAAGTTAGTTGGTACAAAGTTCCTTCATGGTTTAGAGTAACTGCCAGGAAGATGAAGAGAAGTAGTTAGTATAAGAGATACGTTTAAGTAGTGTAAGAGATAGCTTTGCTTTTGTGAAAAGTGATATTCTGAGCTCCAGTGTCCTCTGAAAAATTTCAAATTTTGGTGGAAGAAAATATCAACAGAGATCTAGTCTTCATGGTTCCAATCGAGGGCACCTGAAGTTTCAAATATTTCACTATTGCATTTACAAACCATACTCAATAGGGAAACCATACTGGGGACTGGCAGTCAATTCATCACAGAAAGTCACGGTCATCTTCTCCTGCCTTTCATTGTACAACACAGACTTACAGTGAGGACCGACGCACCTTTCAGGACAGTTGCACAATCTCTCTGGCATTCTTCCCTCCCCCCACCCTCACTCCTACCTCTACTTACCCTGCGTGAGGAGAGGGGAAGATGACGAACTGGACCCACTTCTCCAGGAAATACGACCTCGTCTTGGCTTCCAATAGAATTTTTCTAGTTCGTTTTGTGAAGATAGTTTAATCATTACAAGCAATGAGGTTTACTTTTTGTTGGTTTTGTTTATAACTTTTTCCAGAAAAAAATGAGTTTAAAAAACACCGAAGCTCATACCTTTCTTATTGTCAAACATGTAGGTACAAAGTAAGATAATGGGGACCATTGTAAAGAGGCAGAGGAAGCAGAGAGAAAATACTCCCAGATATTTGAGCTGAGTGGTTCCCCACACCTGGACAATTCATTCAACCTCAAAGTTCTTGCCATTTAACGTAAAACCGTATTTTGGTTTCTCTCTTCACTTGCCATCGATATCAGATCACTTCGACTCTGAGAAATGGACCACAAGCTGGAAGGACCTCAGCTCAGTTTATCCCCACCAATTCTGTTCTTTTCTTTCTGAATTCCAGTCAGAAATCACAAATTTCAGAGGAAGACTTTACATGTGAAATATATATCACCTAAATACTGAGAGTGAGACCCAGAAGTGATGGGATTGCTAAGAAATGTGTGGTGTGACGGAAATGAACTTAGACAGCACCCCTGCACCCCGACTGTGGGTCACTGTATTTATCAATATTTTACTTTCACTGTGGAGTGAAAATGATGTTAAAAACGACAGCGGCTACTCTGTACTCTGAAACTATGGTGGGAGAAGGTTGGTGGGAGAGCAAGTGGGGAAGGAAGCCAGGCTGAGATATCATCCCCTTCCTCCCCTCTTCCATCTCACTCTTCTTTCCTCTTTATGGAAACATCTTATTTCTCATTTCCTAGTGGTGATTTTTATGGGACACACTTTGGGCCCCACAATGTCTACTTCTGTGGCCAAATTGCAGTTTGATAGCAGACAAATCATCGTCCCTCTTGAGCATTTATTTGCCTAACTGTGAAGTAAGGAAGCTAGTCTTGCTGCCTCACAAGAATTTAAGGCGGAGGAAGGAGAAAATGTGCACAGAATGTTCTAGACATTCAGGGAAAAGGCATTACATACCAAAGGTTATCTACCTGTCTCCTGGAGGTGTTATGAGCTAAGTGAGATAATATGTGAGCTATTTTTTATGAGTTCCGTGAAATACAAGCATCATATTCCTTTGAGCTGTTTTAATTTATGTTCTGTGCAGCTAATGCAGCATTTTGCTTAATATGTTCATTCAGTTCTTCATTAATTCTACAGCAGATTCCACATGGGCAGTGATTCAGTAGTGGAAAAAGAGATTGCATTAAAAAAAATCCCATAGCAATACACAGTCATCCAATAAATAGTGTACCCTCGTTCACGTACTTCCACCAGGCTGTCTATTGTGATTTATATTTTCCTTCCAATGAAGAGGAAGGCAGGAGCGGTGGTAATGAAGGGAGAGAGCAAAGAAAGAACAGTATCAGAGAGGTTTATATTGAAGTGATTTCAGGTCTCCTAATACTCAGCATGTTACAAGTGCCCCTTAACATTAAGATACTGAAATCCCTTGTTTGGAGTGACTGATCAGTGGAATGGATTTTATTTTCTCTGTTTGTTACAGAATGAAAAGCCTTAAATCATTCTTTCATGGAAATCCATATTTAGAAACATGAGCCATCCAAATCACCCCCTTCCATGGCCCATTTAACTCCAAAGAACCATGAAAAATGTCTATTATTGAATGCTGAAAGTTTATGGTAACTATACATTACTTATAGACAGGCTAACAGAAAACAACACAGACTAATTTAATCAACAAAATATTTTAGGGGGAAGCTGGGCAGCCCACGCAATCTAAGACAGAGCTGAACCAGCAGACTTTGAGAAACACAGGACCGTCTAAAGAGCAGGAGTTTCAGGGGGCTTTCCTTTGGAGCCATCACCCAAACCAGCCTCTTGTGTTTGGCTCAAGATTCAATTTCTTGGGAGAAGGTATAACTGAGTTACTTTGGATCAAGTGCCCATCTTGGTGGCAATGGTGGTTATGAAGGGGCCCCAGGGATTGGCAGCTCTACCAGAAACAGATGGACCTGGGAAAGGGTGACTCCCCAAAGGAAAGGAGATTGGCAGGCACAACCTAAAACTACCTCAAAACTATACTATTTGCTGTTTCTTAAAAATGTGTGGTAGGTATGTTATATAGTGCATTGGACTCCTGACAACTTTTATGATGGGACTGTACACGTTGGTTAAGCTTATGTAAAGGATGGAGTCAGGTCAAGTGGTCTGTATATCTGGGTTTTTTCTTTGATATGGCCACTAATTAGCTGTATGAGTTGGACAGAGACTTTAATCTCTCATGGTCTCAGTTTCCAGAGTTGAGAAATGAGGGGATTTATAGATCTATATTTTTTAAATTTGTTTTTGCTACTAATTTGAGTAGCAGTATTGAGTTAATTTTATGCCTCAGTGTGTGATGCATCATATTCTTCTAAGCAACATACATTTATTTCATTTTCTTTTTACCCCTAATCTCTATTCTTTTCATCCTATAGACAGCCAGTCTAATATCTTTAATACCAGTTCTTGCTTATGTACATAGTACTTTTCGGTGTGTATTTGAATGTGTGTATGTGAATATATGTGTGTGTGCATACACACACATAAACACACACTCACACATTTAACCTGTTCATAACTGTTAGTATGTTACTGATCTCATTCTGTTTTTTTTAAATTGTTTTCATGCAATAACATGTTTTAAGCTCCATCCACATTGGCTTCTGTATATCCAGTGTATTGTTTCTAACTGCTTTGTAGCATTCCATTATATGCACCCACACTTATTGTATTTATCTATTACTACAGTGATAAATACATAAAGTAGTGCCAAATACCTTTAACATTAGCAAATTGCTTCCTTGTACATGTTTTTTTGTAGGACTTTCAATAATTTCTTTGGTATAGTCTATTACAGTGATATTGAGATATGAAAATTCATAATTTCACAGACTGCAGTCAGACTGCTTTCCAGAAAGATTGTATCACTATTCCAATCAGTTCTGCATAAAAGCTTGGTTGTCTACATTCTCTTCAAAACTTGGTATTATCCAACTTTCTATATATATATACACATACATATACAGAAATATATACGTATATATGTATGTTTATATACATGTATTTTTTGCTCCCCAATCACAAATATATTCCCTTACATTTTCTTTAATTTGCTTTATCATTTTAACTTTTATGTTCAAGTCTTTAACTCACTTAAAATAAACCTTGGTTTTTCACATTGCCTTTCTCCATGTAAACTCATTTTTTTCAAGGCCATCTATTAAATAAGTTGTCTTTTACCTTTTCTCATTTATTTTAGGTGTCAACTTTACATTGCAAATCACATATAAATATCAGCTTATTTGGAGCACTCTGTTCTAGTCCACTAATCTGTTTTTGTACCTATAACACACTGCTTCAAATTATAGTAAGGTATGGCATGCCTTAATAGCTGAGATGTTAAGTCTCTGTTCTTTGTTTTCTTTTTCCCAAAACTGACCTAATTGCTCATTAGCTATTTGCTTGGAAAGAAAGAAAAATATGCTCTGTATACAAAAAGACTTTCAGATGAATGAGGGCTTAGAAATAATAAATGCATAAATAAAACTTTGCTAAAAATCTCTGAGAATAAAGGCACAACAGACAGATCACAGAGATTATCCTAGCAAACCTGGAAACCCAGAGGCTACAAAAATCGGAGATAGAAATCAGTGACCATATAAAAATGGAAAACTTTCATATGGCAAAACATCCCATAATAAATCAATAGGCAATGATGAAGAAAGAAAAACACATTTGTAACCCAAACTATTTATTTCTACATTATTCAAAGATGAACAGTTCAACTAAAAATGGACATAACATATGAATAGAAAACAGAACAAATTTAAGTAGCTAAAAAATGTAAAAAGATGCACAAATTCAAAAAAAGAGAAATCCAAGTAAAGAAACAATGAGATACAAATTCATATTTATTGGACAGAGATATAGAGGTAACAGTACTATGAATCTTATTTGTTATGGGAATGCTAAGAAGTATTACATTTTTGGAAAGGAAATATGGCAATAGCTATGAAAATCAAAAGTACATATTCTCTTCTATTCAATACTTCTAGTCCCAGAAATCTCTGTATTATAGAAAAAAAGGAACAAATTTTGGTTACAAAAAAAGTGTATAAATCTGTATGAACCTACTAATTACAAGAACCTTTACTGCAGCATTATTTATACCCGTCAAATACTGGAAGTATAGAATATGACCAGTGAGATGAATATAACTGAATTAGGATTCAAATACTATTTTATATTCTACCGCTGTAAGAATGAACTAGAACAACACGTGTGTATGAACAGGATATATGATTATGGAGAAAAATAGAATGTTAGCATGGCTACATGGATTTGGGAATGACAGTGGAGAAAAGATATCCATATTAAAGAATGTATGATATGATCACATGTATATAAAACTATGTATGTATATGTATTCATAATTAATGCAACAATGGATGTGAAAACAGAATGTTATCAAATTCCAGATGACTTACTTAACTTTTTTGTATATTGTTCTAATTTTTTCATGAACATATTTTATTTAAATTATCAGAAAAAAATAGTGAAGATATTTTCATTGCGGGAAAAATTTATAAAAATGCAAAACAAAAAGAAAACAAAAATTGACAAATATTTATAAATCTTTTTTCTTCTATATAGCATTAGAAAAACTTGCCAGGTTTACAAAGAATTATCTATTGGTGTCCATATTAGCATTGCATTGAATTCAAGAAAAATTCTTTGCAGATTTGATATCTTTATTATGTTACATTGAATTTTATACTTTTTAGTCTCTGCTCATTTTCTATCCTTAAAAGAGTTTAAAATTTTCTCTGCAAAGGTATTATTCATCATTTATTAGGATAATTCCTAAATATATTATTGTTTTTGATTCTATTATAAATGTTTTCTTATTTTCTATTTCATTTTGTAGTTTCAGGTATAGAACATTTTTCACTTTAATAAGTTATCTTTAATTGTAATTGTGCTGAATTATTTATTAGTTCTGTGATATTTTTATTAGTTTATGTTTATTTTTTAATTGAAACATTTTTATTGTGGTAAAATATATGTAACAAAAAATTTACTGTCCTAACCATTTTTGAGTGTACAGTACAGTAGTATTAAATGCATTCATATTTTGGTGTGACTTTTACCATCATCTATCTCCAGAACTCCTTTCCTCTGCAAAACTGATACTCTGGATCCATTAAACAATAGCACCCAATGTCTGGTAACCACCATTCTGCTTATTATCTCTACGAATTTGACTGCTCTAGGTAGCTCATGTAAGTGTGATCATATATTTGTCTTTTTGAGACTGGTTTATTTCAGTTAGCATAATGTCCTCAAGAATCTTCCATGCTGTAGCATGTGTCAGAATTTCCTTCCTTTTTAAAGTTGAATAATATTCCATTGTATGTATATACCATGTTTTGCTTATCCATTCATCCATCAATGGATATTGTGTTGCTTGCACCCCTTGGCACTGAGAATAATGTTACTAAGAACATGGGTATATAAATCTCTTTGAGACCCTGCTTCCAGTTCTTTTGGGCACATACCCAGAAATGGAATTGCTGGATCATATGCTAATTCTCTCTTTAAATTTTTGAGAACTTCCCTACTGTTTTCCATAGCAGCTGTCATTTTACATTCCCACCACCAGCCTGCGGGGATTCCAGTTTCCCTCCATCTTTACTGTGCTTTTCTGGTTTCTTGATAGTAGCCATCCTAACAAGTGTGAAAAGGTATCTCATTGTAGTTTTGATTTACATTTTGCTAATGATTAGTAATGTTGAGCATCTTTCATGTGGCATTACTATTTGCATATTTCAGTTCTGAGAAATGTCTATTCTAGTCCTTTGTCCATTTTTGAATTGGGTTGTTTCCTTTTTTGTTGTTTTCATAGTTACATGTTCTGGACATTTATTCCTTATCAGATATATGATTTGCAAATATTTTCCCCATTCTGTAGGTTTTTTACTCTATTGACAGAATCTTTTGATGCATAGAAATTTTTAATTTTCATGAGGTTCAATTTGTCTATTTTTCTTTTGTTGCCTGTACCTCTTTCAGTGTCATATCTGAGAAATCACTCTCAAATTCAATGTCATAAAGTTTTGTCCTTTTTTTATTCTAAGAGCTTTATAGTGGTAGCTCTTATGTTTAGGTCTTAGACCTATTTTGAATTAATTTGTGCATATGGTATTAGGTAAGGTTCCAACTTCACTCTTTTGCATGTGGATATCCAGTTTTCCTAACATTATTTGTTGAAATCAAGAATTTTTAATGCAGACTATCATATCATTTGCAAATAATGACAGTTTTAAATTTTTTCTTTCTAATTCTTATAACCATTTTTCCTTTCTCAATTGTGGCCAGGTTTAAGAGATGCTATGCTTAAAGGAGGTGAAGTAAGCATATTTACCTTATTCTAAAACTTAAATAGATGGATCTAAAGTTTGTTAAAAAAAATAAGATTTACTGTAGGTTTTTGTTATATTGCCTTGTCAAATTAAGGAAATTGTCTTCTACTTTTGGTTTATGAGATTAAAATATGATACATTGAACTTTATCAAATGCTTTTTTGACATCTATAAAGATATATTTTTTAATCTATCATTTAGTTCAAACTGAAATTTGAAATCATTATTTATAATGACTAATTATATTATTTATAATGACTCATTAATTATGATATTCCCTGCCTCTGCTTACATTTTTCTTGCTGCCTGTAGGAATGTTTGAGAGATTGTGGTAAAATATCTACCTATAGTTATTGATTGATCTTTCGAGATAGCAGTTCTATCTTTTTTGCTTTACATAACATGAATTTACATGATGTTTCATTTCTGCCCTTGATTTATTGTTCTTTTTTATCAGGATATAATGTTCATTTTACTCCTTTATGATTGTTTTTGATCTTGAGTTCTATTTTATCTGATATTAAAATTGCTATTCCAGCTTCCATTTTTAAAATAAACTTTTTAAAGTAGCTTTAGATTCATAGAATTATTATGAAAATAGTACAGAGAGTTACAGTATACTCCCACACCATTTCCCCTGTTATAAATAAACATCTTACTTTAGTATGGTGTTTCTCATTATTAATGAACCAATATTGATACATTATTATTAAAGAAAGTGCATATCTCATTCATATTTCCTGTGTTTTCACCTAATGTCCTTTTTCTGATCAAGGATCTCATCCAAGAGATAGTCATCATGTTTCCTTAGACTGTTCTCAGCTGTGACAATTTCTTAGACTTTCCTTGCTTTTGATGACCTTGACAATTTTGAGGATTACTGGTCAGGTATTATGTAGAATGCCCCTGAATTGGTATTTATTTGATGTTTTCTAATGAGTAATGTGTGTTTAAGATAAAGACACAAAGGTGAAGTGCCATTGTCATCATATATCAAAGGTACATCCTATCAATATGACTTATCAATGTCGATGTTAACCTTGGTCACCTGGCTTGAAGCAGTGTTTGCCAAGTTTCTTCCCTGTAAAGTAACTCTTTTTTTCTCTCCCTTCCCATACAATATTCTTTGGAAGAAAGTACGTATGTGCAACCCACACTTAGGGAGTAGAGAGTTACATTCCACTTTCTTAAGGGTGGAGTATCAACATAAATTATTTGGAATTTCTCTGCATGAGAGACTTGTCTATGCTCCCCATTTATTATTCAATTATTTATTTATATCAGTATGGACACTGATATATTTGTCAGTATTTGTACTTTGGGTTATAATCCAATAATACTTTATTACTAAATGTGTTCTAACTTTGACCTTTCAGTTGGGTTTTGTATCTCTTTGACATACCCTATCATTGCAGGTTTTTTTAAAAGCATTTTTTTTATTGTCTAGTGCTACAAGATACTCTAAAATCACACTGTATATTTCTTGCTCTAGTCCTAGAATCAGCCATTTCTCCAAGGAACTCTGTTTCCTTTAATTGGAGAATGGTATTAGAAACAAAGATTTTGGTGCTAGGTGTTCTTGTTGCTAATGGATGTCATTGTTTCTAGACCAGAGCAAGCTCAGCTGACAGAGCAAGGAAATACATGTGTGTATAGTTACCATGCATATGTTCATATCTATAAATATTTCTATATGTTACTATCTGAATCTATATTAAGCTAAATATGAGTTCATTCTGATGTCTCCAACCTAATGTATTACACGATCATTCTAGAATCTTACCCTTGCTTATCAGTAACACCTTACTGTAACAGTGAGAAACTTGGCTCCCACCATTTACCATTCTTTATCTTGCCTTATAAACTCTAAAGTCAATGTGTTTGTTTTCTGTGAAATAGCTTGGTGGGATTTTAATTAGGACTGCACTAAATTTATAGGTCCAATTTGAAGAATTGATACCTTAATACTACTGAGTCTTCAAATCCATGAATGCAGAATATTTCTCCTTTCCTTAGGTCTTCTTTGATTTTTTTTAGTAGTTTTGTGATTTGTAATTTTCCACATATAATTCCTATACATATTTTGTTAGATTTGTTCCTAAGTATTTCAATTTGTTGGATGCTGTCATGAATGTTATATTTTTAAAAATTTTAAGTTCCAATTATTCATTGCTAGCATACAGGAAAGCAATTGACTTTGTATATCCTTTTTGTATTAACCAAATCTCCTGTAATTTTGTTATAGTTTCTTATTAGTTACAGGAGATTTTTCCTATTGAGTTTTGAAATTTTCTATGTAGACAATAATGGTATTTCACATTATCTGTGAAGAGAGACAGTCTTATTTCTTCCTTTCCAATTGCTATGCCTTTTTTCTTGTTTTATCACCTCTTTTTATTTATCTCTTTATTTATCTCCTTTAGCTAAGAGTTCCAGTCCAATGTTGAATAGGACTGGGAGAGCGGACATCCTTGCCTTGTTTCATATCTCAGGAAGAAAGCATTCAGTTTCCCACCATTAAGCATGATGTTAGCTGTAAGTTTTTTATGGATGTTCTTTAACAAATTGAGGAAATTTTCCTCTTTCTTAATTTGCTGAAAGTTTTATCATGTATAACTGTTGGATTTTGCCAAATGATTTCTCTGTATCAACTAATATGACTGTATGATTGTTCTTTAATCTGTTGATGTTGTAGATTGTATTGACTGGTTTCTGAATGTGGAACCAGCCTTGCATGCCTGGAATGAATAACCACTTGATTGCAGCATGTAATTTTTTTTGTTTATATTCTTGAAATTTTGTAATATTTTGTGAAGGATTTTTGCATGTATGTTTATGAAAGATATTAGTCTATTGATTTCCTTTCTTTTAATATCTGAACTTATTTTGGTAGTAGAGAAATGCTGGTCTCATAGAATGAGTTAGAAAGTGTTCCTTTTGCTTCTATCTTCTGGAAGGTATTGTGGAAAACTGATAAAATTTCTACCTTAAATGTTTGGTTAAATTCACCAGTGAAACCATCTGGGTCAGGAATGTTTTCTGGGGGATATTCAGGCCATCTCTCGCTCCTTGTATGAGTTTTGGTCATTTGTGTCTTTGTAGGAATTGGTCCATTTCATCTAAGTCATCAAATTCGTGTGCAGAGTTGTTTCATATTCTTTATTATCCTTTCAATGGCCATGGTAATGGTGATCTTTTTCATGTTTGATATCAGTAACTTGTGTCTTTTGTCTTTTTCTTGAGTAGCCTACTTAGAAGTTTATTGATTCCATTGATTTTCTCCAAAGAACTAGCTTATGGTTTCATTGATTTTCTCCAGCATTTTCTTGTTTTCAATTTCATAGACTTCTTATCCATCTTTTATCATTTATTTTATGTTTAAATATTCTTTCTCCATTTTCCTGTGGTAGCAGCTCAGGTTATTGATTCTAAATCTCTCCTCATTTAAAAAAATATATGCTTTTGAATACTATAAATTTCCCTCTAAGCACTGCCTTTACTGCATCCCCCAAATTTTCATGAAAATTGTATATTCATTTAAATTTAGGCTAAAATATTTTCAAACTTGAGAAATTTATTTTATCCATTTGCTGTTTTAAAGCACGTTGTTTAATTTCCATATATTTGGAGACATCTCAGTTATCTTTCTTTGATTAATTTTTAGTTTAACTCTCCTGTAGTCTGAGAACAAATCCTATATTATTTCTATTCTTTTAAATTTGTTAGGATGTATTTTATGGCCAGAATGTGGTTTATCTTGAGTGTTTCATGTGAGCTTGACAGGAATGTGTAATCTTCTGATCTTAGATTAAGTGATTTATATATGTCAGATGAGGTTGATTGATAATGCTATTCAAGTCAACTATATCTTTACTGCTTTTCTGCTTGCTTAATCTATCAATTATTGAGAGGGAAGTGTTGAACTTTCCAACTTTAATTATGCATCGTCTATTTTGCCTTTCAGTTCTTTTAGTTTCTATCTCACATATTTTGACATTTTATGTTTAGGTGTGTATGTGTTTAGGATTGTTATATCTTTTTGGATTATTAATCCTTTTCTATTATGTAGTTCTTCTCTTTATCTCTGATAAATTTCCTTGTTTTGAAGTTTGCTTTGTCTAAAATTAATATAGCTACTGCACTTTCTTTTTATTAGTTTTCGTTTTTCTCTTTGCTTTTAATTTACGTGTATCTTAATACTCAAAGTCAGTTTCCTGTAGATAGCATATAGTTGAGTAGTTTTTTTCTGTCATTGGTGTCCTTAGATCATGCATACATAAAGTGATTGTTGACATATTTGGGTTAACAGAAACTATGTTTGTAACTTTTGTTGCCAGAACATTCTTTTCCTCCTTCTTTGATTTTAATTGAACATTTTATATGATTGCATTTTACCTCCTCTTAGTGTATACATTATACTTCTTTAAAAAAAAATCTAGTGGTTGCCTAGAATTTCTAATATGTATTTTTAACTAATCTAAATCCCTATAATATGTATTTTTAAGTAATCTAAATCCCCATATGTATTTTTAAATAATCTAAATCCCCATCAAATAACATTATTTTGCTTCACATGTAATGCAGAGTATTACCATTCATCCTTCTTGTCCCGTGACATTGTGATCATTCTTTTCACTTATATACATGCTGTAGTCACTCAATACATTGTTACTACTATTAGTTTAAAGGTATTTTCAGATCAGTAAGAATAAAAAAAATAGAATAAAATATTTTAATTTTATTTCTTCTCAATGATCTTTATTTATATAAGTCCAGGCTTTCCTCTGCTTGAAGAAAATCTTGTAACATTTCTTGCAGGGCAGTACAGCTGGCAATGAATTTCCTCAATATTCACTTGAGAAAGTCTTTATTTCTCCTTCACTTTTAAAGCACAATTTTGCTGAATACAGAATCCTAGTTTGGTGAGTTTTTTTCACCCCAGCAGTTTAAATATTTTGCTACAATCTCTTATTGCTTGCATGGGTTTCTGATACGAAGTCTGCCAAGTTTCTTATATTTTTGTTCTATAGACAACATTTTTTTTTCAATCTGGCTTCTTTCAAGATTTTTTCTGTTTTTCAGCAATTAAATTGATATGTATAGGTATATTTTTTATTTTCCCATATATATTCTACTTTGTTTTCTCTGAGTATCATAGGTCTGTAGTTTGGTGTCTGTCATTAATTTTGGAAAGTTCTAAGCCATTATTACTTCAAATATTTATTTTACCCTGTTTTCTTTATGCTCTCTTTCTGGTAATCCAATTCCTTTCAAAGTTCTTGGATATCTTCTTTTCTTAAATACTTATTTTATTCTTTGTATTCCAGTTTGTGAAATTTCTATTGACACGCAGTCAAGCTCACTGATTCTTCCCTGGTGTGGTCAGTCTACTAATGGATCTATCGAAGGTAAACTTTGTCTCTGTTGCAGCAGTTTTGATTTCCAGCATTTACTTTTGATTTTTTGTTTCTGAGAGTTTCCATCTTTGCTTACATTATCCATCCGTTCTTGCATGTTGTCCACTTTTTCCATTAGAGCCTTTCATTTATTAATCATAGATATTTTAAACTCCCTTTCAGATAATTCCAAAATCTGTGTCATATCTCAGTCTTGTTCTAATGATTGCTTATCTCTTCCAATTGTATTTTTCTTTGCTTTTTAGTATGACTTGTGTTATTTTTTGTTGAAAACTAGTCATATTGTAATCTATTATGAAAACTGAGGTAAATAAGCCTCTAGTTTAAGGATTTATGTTCATTTGGCTGGCAGATGGGCTTTATTTAGTGTTTTCTGTAGCTATAGATAGTAGAGGCCTCATATCCCTCTAGTATCTTGGTTTTTGTCTCTTTTTTATACTTTAGTTTCCCTGGGTATTCTTCCTCAGAAAGTCTGTTTCTTGTGCTCTTTCAACAGCAATCGGCTATTATTATACTGGAACACTGTTGGTATGGTCATAATGGATGGAGTGAGTGGGAGACTCTTCTATAATATATTCCAATTATGTCTCAGTCTTGTGGTAAATCACTGTCTTTGTGACTTACACAAGTATTTCTTCTTGTATAGCTCCCTCTGTCCCCTTAGGTAAGACAAGAAGACCAACCATATGACTGAGAGAAATATCTCCCCCACCCCACCACTATTGCACATGCTCTAGTAAAGTATTTCTTCCTGGAAAATAGGCCCTTATTTGAAATAGAGAAGGCTCTAGGTATATTTACCAAGAATTATTTCCAACCCCTGCTCTGCTAGCACCACATAGGGATCTTTCTTGGATCTTTACCTTGAGAACCTTATGGGATTCCTGGAGATAAAAACCATGTGGCTTTAGGAATTTTTAATTCTCAAGCTAGGGCACACTCAACACGCAGAAATTCATCAAAATTACTACTTAAATATTTCTATCAGTTTGTAGTTTCAGTGGCTTCTGTTTCAGTGAGCAGATCTTGACTGTAACTCTCTGGGTTTGCTTATCTCTCTAGATTACAGGGTAGCAGTTTGCCCTGAAAACTCAGTTCCCTGACGTGTTTAAGAAGTAATTGATTTTCCATTTGTTGGTCTCCTTGTTGATGTGAGGACTTTACATGTTGAAAACATAAAGTTCAGCTTGCATCTTACATCTTTTTGATGCATCTTACCCCCACCCCGTTCTATTGTTTACAACCTTTCTGTATTTTCCTGTTGGTGAGTGTCCTTCCTATATTAGACATACTGTTGGATCTTGTCCTTTTCAGTCCAGTCCAAGAGTCTTTCTTTTGATTTGTGAATTTAAACAATTTACAGTTATTATAATTACCACTAAAATACAAGTTCTTTCATGTTATTTTGTATTTTCAGTGTTTGCTTTATTTTTTACTTTATTTCCTGTCTTCCATATGTTGAAATTTTTTTTAAAACTTTAAAGCTCTACTTTTACTTTTATTCTTTGGGAGATTATTCCTAACCTGTTGGATCTCATACTTAAATGTATTTTCCTTTTTCCTCCTTAAGGTTTTGTATCATATCTTCTTCCTGAACTAAATGAGTACTTTTGCACTCTTAGAAACTACTTCTGGTTTATTATTAACAACCTTCTTTGCTCCATCCCCTTCATATTGTACGTTGGTCTCTCTCTCTAGGTTTAAGTTCAGGGGAGGGAGGCACCTATTACACTACTTGCTATTTTATCGAGTACTGAAAATTTTTGTTCTAACATTCAGTGGGTCAGACTCCAATTTCTACTCCTTGTATCATTTTATAGGGGCAGCAATGATATGCTTTGTCTATTTAAAATTAGAATAATATAATTTTTGTGCAGAAAGTTACCTTAGGGATAATTTAGTATAATAGTCCCTAGTTAACAAATAAAGAGTTATTCTCTTGTGGCTGTCTAAGCAGGTTGCTCCTACCCCACCCATGTTGTGAGAAAGGAATACAGTTAATTACAAAGCTTAGCTACTATATTACATAGTATACTTAGTTTCCTTCCCATCTCTAAATCATATCCATAAAATTTCAGATAAAAGGCAAGTATCACTTCAAGGTAATAAGAGACACTTGATTCAGTGTAATTTTATATTATTTTAGAAAAATAAATGTAGGACTGGGTGGATTAGTTGACTGTGGCCCAAGTCATGTAGCATGTCAAAGCAGAGCCAAGACTGGACCCTGGGATCGGACTCGTATTCAGTGTTCAGTCCGTGGAAGTATAATGGCTCTTATTTATAGTCTATTTTTGTGTAGGAGCATATGAGAAAGTAGCTACATTTGAGTACATGAAAATTCCATATTATAATACAATGCTATGTTAGAAAGAGAAAGTAATTTTCATTTTAAGACATTCCTTTCGATTGTTCAAAGCCTTCTGAAATAACCTCTTTTAGATTTAAATTACCCATGCTTGAAAAATGCATGGTCAAAGCCCAGAGGTAATTTTATTGTGAAAAATTTGGGCAGACTCTTTTGAGATACATCAGATTAGTGGAGAGCTAAAGAAGAAAAGAATTAGTGAAAACTCAAAAGACTGTTTAGCTTTCACTAGACTCTCAACTTGCTGATTTGGTAATAACTATAAATTAATTTAACTGGAAGAAAATCACAAAATAATTGAATAATTAAAAAATTTTAGGCTACTCAGTTTTTAATTAACTGAAAATACCAATCAATATCATGACCCCTGTTTTTCTCGTTTCAATTAGAACCAGTTTTTTTTCTTTAAAATTATCACAGGTATATACAATAATGTAACCACCGCTGTCCATGTGTATTTAGGTGGATTATTTGAACATTGTTAAGATCAGGAGTTTTTAAATGTAAGTCTCTTCCTAAATAAAACAAAAATTCAGTATTTCTTGCTATTTCCTTTTTCTTGTTGAATGTTTAGGTGGGCATTTTTGCTTTCAGTGAAAGAAAGAGGGAACTGCTATAATAACCCAAGCCATGGAGGTTCATTGGAAGGGTATATGTGGTCTGGAGCCAGAAGAGGAAACCCACTAAGAACTGAGCTGCTCTTTCTTGATCACGAAGTCTTAGCTTCCCCCAGGTGTCTGTTTTGGCTCCTTCCTTCCTTCTTTCCAGCAGATCCTTTTTTTTTCCCCCAAAGCTTCTGCTCCCTCCTGACTTTAATGTAAACAAGGTCATTGCAGTCTCTCTGGCATCCCTAAACATCATGACTGTTCATCTTCACCTTACTCATAGGGAAGGGAACACACCCACCCACAGGTCACAAGGATGTCCAACTCGATGTGCTTGGTTTCAGGTAGGTGCCAGTGAGGTCATGTAGCACCAGTTAAGGTTGCTTTGATTTGAAGGCTGATGGAGAGCATGCAGCATTCCTTATGTCTCTAGCACAATATATATACTTCTGTACATATTTAATTGGTAATGATGAATGGATACAAATATACATTAGCATGTTCATTTGTCAGCATAAATTATAGTTATTGAGGACCTCATTGGATTACTCCAAGGTGTCAAAGTGAAAGTATATATAGGGTACACCTGTCT
Organism: Manis javanica; assembly: GCF_040802235.1. Taxonomy (NCBI): domain Eukaryota; kingdom Metazoa; phylum Chordata; class Mammalia; order Pholidota; family Manidae; genus Manis; species Manis javanica. Next base: position 198,488,259 of record NC_133158.1, on the reverse strand, counting down.
AAGATACTTTCCCCAACGGTAGTTGTTATGAATTTCAGCAGGCTATTGTATTTTTATGTAATCCAGACATATTGCATGAATCTCAACACATACAGTTGCTACACATCACCACATCTGAGTTTCTGTTTACATCTTCATTGAGGATGGTATAGAAAATACATACTTTTTTAAAAAAAAGGAGAAACAAAAAACTCATTTTTGTCACATGCTTGTTCTGTTTGATCAATACATATATACAAAGGTAGAAATATTTGATGGTTCTTATCAGATGATCTTTCAAGCCAGGTGTTCCACCATTGACTAGTCTCTGCAGATTATTTCTTGGAACTTCCTCCTCCTCGCTAACTATTTTCGATTGCCTGGATCTGAATGCCTCAGAAGAGGCAGCCTGAACTCTGAGTGTTGTCACTGGTGCAACTGTGACCTTGTTCTAGACTTGGTGGACCATGTTGCTCCAAACAGGCTATAGGAAATGAATGAAAGAGATTCAAAAAAATGTCCTGAGCCACCATTCTGTGATTTCAAAGGCAGAGAGTTCAGAGGAAGTAGGACAAGTGGGGAGATAGTACAAGAGGCCAAGCTCCTTCCAGAGTAGGAGGCTTCTATCAATGGTGCACTGAAGGTCGGGGACCCAAACCATTAAGTCCTAGTCTACCTGCTTTCAAGTTCCTGAAACTTGCCTAATTAACCAGTGATTCACGTGAGAATCATAGTACTATGATCTGAAAAAGCTCCATCAAAGTGCTAATTTTGTATTTATGTGAATGCAGCTGGTATTTGTAAATCTTCTGTAAGAGCTGGAGCACGTTTCTCCAGCAGGAAGATTCACTGTGGTGTAATGGAAAAACCCTGGAACAGGTTTCAGAGTGTCAGAACCTGGATTTGTCCTGATGAGCTGTTTGACCTTGAGCCTTTATAGGACTGGGTTCTTCATCTGAAAAACGCAGGTGCTTTCTTTATTTAAACAGTGGAACACCCACCCCCCTTTTCCTTCAAATGGAATTGTAAATAGAATCTTAATACATGCACTTCACTCCTACTGCAGTCCCTGAGCCACCCCTGCAGAACCCTAGGACACAGAAAACAGTTTGAAATGATCAGATTATCTCAGTGGGTCCCAGGCTTGTCCCAGAGATTCTGATTCAGAAATGTTGGGAACAGTGTCCAGAAATCTGAATTATAAATGTCTCTTCCCTGACCATGTAATTCTGATGTAGAGCTTGATGATTTAGCAAGTTACTTCAGATTTGGGAAATTCCAATTTGCTCATCTGCAAATATGAAAATTAAAATATCATCCTACTTCAAAGGTTTTCTATTTTTTTGTAAGGATCAGATGAGATAATATAGACAAAGTTATGACTTTTAAAATGACATCTGTTGAAAGATGACTTAAATATCTGACAGACTATAGAATACTACATTATTCTAAAAATAGCTTCATGTAAAAATGCAATCCATATAATGTAAAAAATTCTTCAACTCCAAAACCTCTATATTAAGATCTCATAGGAAGAACGATTCCATTTGGGTATTTTTCATCTGTTTAAAAAGAAATGATAAATGTGGAATCTGAATTAAAGTAATATAGTTTTAAAAAAATAGTACTTATTTTTACAAGTGTTCTTTTAGGTATTTTCTGTATGACAGGGAGATAAAAAGGATCTCTTCTTTATTAAATGCGTGCTCATCTCACAACAGATCTTCAATTTTGCAAGAGTTGGAGGGCCTATGATTAATTTTCATTGGACATAAAGAACATTCCTTCTTTTGGATGAAAACAGACATGCATATTTGAACTCTGGTTCTAGGATTTGTTATGCTCAGCTTGATACTCAAAGTACCTGTTCATTTCAAAAGTTTCTGGAACTTTATTTTCTCATCTATAAAATCAGCATACAGATGATCCCTGGGTCTCTCATCCTTAGCATAAGCTTTTGTAGTTTGTAAACAGTGCTCTAGAGGGGATAAGTTACCTTGAGACATTCATGTAGTCAGGGAGAGGGTGAGGCTGTTGTTTGACTCTCTCAGGCCAACTGAGTAGAAGTCATCATTAGCCAGTGGAAATAGCTGCACAGAAGAACCATTTGTTGAAACCCTAACTTCTGATGCGACTCGATTCTAGTCAGTCTCTTGCTCTCAAACATAGTTACAGACAGTAAATATATTTCTATATATGTGCTGCATCCACTGTGTGTGTGTGCGTATGTGTAATTTGTCAATGGTACATCCACTGCTTTGAATAGTTCCAGCAACTGTTCACATGTGGACACTTATAAGCAAAATACAATATATTTTGCTGCAATATATGTCGTATACCTCTTGCTGTGACAGAAATCTGAGCTTTCATCACAATCTTATGCCAAGTTTCTCTCTCCAATGATAATTTTCTTTTGATTTAATCTTTATAAAGGCTTTCTTATAACTTTATAGCTATGGAAAATTTCATATTAAATAGGAATACACAGATCAGTAGGGTCATATTTTATTCTTAGATGGAATTAAATGAAGATTCTTCGAGGAATTTAGTCAATATGCCTAAAGTTCTGTAGCCTACACTGCATTACACACAGGCAAACGTGCATTTCTGTATGACTACTGATACCACATGATAGGTGCTGAGGTCTAACTAACTCCATGTGGACTCTAGAATTGCTTGCAGGTGAAGGGGAAAGAGATTTTAAGAGAAGTAAAATAAAAAATGTGGAGAATAACAAGCTGCTGTTAAAAGAGTTTATTTATAGACTTCTTAAAGCCCTGGCCTGTTGGAGAAAGACTGATACAGGGCTTTTTAGTAGATATTTTTTAAAAATTGCCTTTGAATATCATCTGTTTCCTCCTACAGCCCGGACATCTTCTTTGCACCTGTGTTTTCTCTTACAACTGGCTCAGAAAATGTTATTGTTGGTTGTGAGATGGCTCGTAACCCTAAGTCTTACCTCATTATGTTCTTCTGAGCTCTGTGTTTTGATTGCAACCAATATCCAAGCTCCATTATTCTGAATCCAATACAATGGCTTCTCAGAATTTCTTTGGGTGTAATCAATACTAAATTATAACAAAATGTCCTTTTCATGTAACTCACTATGTTATCTCACTAATCACAAAGGAAAAGCTTTAATCTAAAATGTTGCAATACTGCTTTCTATAGCTATCTTAGGAATGGTGTTAACAAAAACAGAAACTAGTTAGTTTGTGTGAATAAAGCTAGTGTGGATAAAGGGGGTGTATCTCATCTCTTTCACTGTGAACTAGAGAGCCAGATTCTTCTTTCCCTTCTCCTTGTTGTTACAGATCTAATGTCTTTAGCTAGTTTCTCTAGCTGCCGGTTCCCAGGAGAGGCTCTGGTTGGCTCAGGCGTTATGTAATGAAGTCAGCTTTCCCAGGGCTGAGGGTGGGTGGAGAGCAGACAGTACAAGAAATATTACGGAAGCTGGGCAGAAGGGACAGTATTCCTAGTCAATGACCATTATTTCTTTTTTAATTTTGTTTTTAATATCGATTTTATACCTTTAAAAAAATGTACCTCCAAGGTTCAAGCACTGAAAAAAACAAATTAGTTCACTTCACGGACATCTTTAAGATTATTTTTTTTTCTTTTCTGGTGGTATTCTACTGCTTGGTCCAGACTGTCCCGGACCCTTGCCTCTCCCTTCTCTTGTTCCAGTTTGTGCCGTGGGGACAGCTGACCCCTGCTCTGTCCCGTTACCCACCTCATGACACAGGGTTAGTGAAAAAACAGCGCCCCCTAGAGACGGGGTGAGTGGAAGGAAGAAGCATGCTCTTCCTTCCCCTCCTACTTCCCCTAGCCCCAGTCCCTGGCTCTCATTACCCGTCTTCCTCTTTCTGTCTTTTCAGGTTAAGGGTAGGAGCCACTTCTGCTACTGCAGGTCACTGAGCTCACCTCACTGTGTGCAACCCCTTTGACCTCTCATCGCCCATCTCCCCTATGCAAATTCTTGGTATTACACTCCCTTTGGTTTAGATATAGTGCTTAGACAAAGTGTGATATGGCAATATACAATTAATTCTGCTTGTCTCTTATTTTTTTATTGATATTAATGGACATTACTTTTCAGAGCAGTTTTATGTTTTTAAAAAATTGAGCAGTAAATACCGAGTTCTGTGTATCCTCTGTGCACTTGCCCCCACATTTCCATCTTTTAACATTTATGTTAATGTAGTACATTTGATAAAGCTGATAAGCAAATAATGATACATTATTTTTAACTAAAGTCCACAGTTTACATTAGGGTTCACTCTTTGTGTTGTACATTTTATGTGTTTTGATAAATATATAATGACATGTATCCATCAATATAGTATCATAGAGAATAGTCTCACTGCTTTAAAAATCCTGTGTTCCACCTGTATATCATTCCCTCCCTCCTCCCACCTCCTAATAACTCCTCTGTTACTGTCTCCACAGATTGCCTTTCAGGAATGTCATACAGTTGGGATTATACAGTCTTTGCAGATTGGCTTCTTTTACTAGTAATATACATGTAATTATATTAGTAATATGCTAGTAATATATTTTTGTGGCTTGGTATCTAAATTTTGTATTGCCAACTAATATTCCACTGTATGGATGTACCACCATTTTTAAATCCATTCACTCATGGAAGGACATCTTGGTTGCTTTAAAGTTTTGGCAATTATGAATAAAGATGATGTAAACATTTGTGTACAGACTTCTGTGTGGACACAAATTTTCCACTCACTTGGTAAATACCAAGAAATGCGGTTGCTGGATGATACTGTAAGACTGCTAGTTTTGTAAGAAAATGCCAGATTGCTCTGCAAAGTTGTGCTGTTTTGTGTTCTCACAAGTGATGAATGAGAGTTCCTGCTGCCCCACATCCTGGCCAGCTATTTAGTGTTTTGGATTTTAGTCATTCTTATAGCATTTTTCCCACTATTAATGATAACCCAATCATTTCTAAAAAGATTGGATCACAATTATCTGCAAGCATGTTTTGCTCATTATTATTATTCCGTAAGGACTTACTTGGCTTGAAAAACTTATAATCCATTTGCTTCTTTTGGGTCACTGTTTTTCTTATATTTTATTTCTTAATTGATAGTAAAACCAGAAATTAAGGATGGTGTGTGTGTGTGTGTGTGTGTGGGCATATATGTGAGCAAACTTGTGTGTGCAGTGTGCATGTAAACATCCATACACAAGAAGTGAATAAATGTACTTCCTATATTTTCTATGAGCATTATTGCAACCCATATTTTCTTTGTTGGAAATGTTATATGACACTTACATATATAGTATTGTAATATATTACAATATAGTAGGAGAGAAATTAGGTAAGATGATTAGAACAGAATTTGTTAGGTCAAAGAATAGAGATATCAAATAATAACTGTATACCTAATTGTGAATACCACCAGGTAATATGTTTCAGGTAGGAGATTAGTTTCTATATCAGTAATTCCAGCAAAATATGGTGAGGGCCTTGACCGACTCATAGGCAAAGTCTTTAAGATAATCTGGGAGTTTAGCTTCCTAAAGCACAGAGCAGATCATGGCTGTTCAAAATCCTTCAGTGGATTTGCATTTACTATTAATGAAACCCAAATGTAAGGCTTAGAAATTAAGGACATTTACCTTCCTCTTTAATCTTGTCATATTTACTCCTGCAAATATACTTTACATGCTAGTCAGACTAGGCTGTTCACTATTCTCGCACACAGGTTCCATGTCCTTCTCTGTTCATTCTGTTCTCTATGATTATAAAACTTCCTTCTAATCTCTACTTGTCAAAAACCTTTCCTATCTTTCCAGTTCAAGTGACACCGTATCTGTGGAGATCTTGAGATCTCTTCAAGCACATGCTGTAGCTGAGTTCCTTAGTCCTTGTAGTGCCCTTTATTTTTTGCTGTATATTTTATCAGAATGTGATCATTTGCATACTGAGCTAGTGTTCTTTACTAAATTAGATGTATTTTGAGGGCTTCCTCCACAAAGGATCTAGCCACAGGACTGTGTCATGGCATGGTCTTGATAGATACTTGTTGAATCAGTGAAAGGATGAGCTTGCTCTCCCTCTGAATGCCAGCTAGGTCTTGGCATTTGCAGTCCGAGAAGGTATAATTCTTAGGGAAGCATAAATCTCATTGCCCTTCCAACCCAAAGGCCCAGATTTAACTGAGCAATAAAAAAGTTACTCTCTCTGTTCTACAGAAAGAAGTCTGTTTAGAATATTGCTTGTTCTCCTCATAGGCTCCAATTCCAGTAGGATATAATGCTCTATAAATATCCTGCATCCTGACCTACAATTTAGCTATAGTTGTTTTCCCCTCTGGCTCTTAGGCTTCTATGCTGTGTCTAGAGATGCTTAGGACTATGGAGAGGTAAGTCAGAAGTCTGCCCTGTTAAAGGAAAGCAAAGAGTCCTCCATCTCTGGGGGTCAGTTTGAGAAGGAAGTAGTGAAGCTGTGGAGTCACCACAGGGAAATGACAAAAGAAAAAGACCCGCATGCATGTGCTGATCCTGCAACCAAACTGTCCCTTGGGGTCTCTAACACTCAAGCAGGGGTGGATATATGAGTTGTTACTGAATACTTTTATGTGCCTGGCAAAGTGCTAGGCACCTTTACATGTATTATTATTTCGAGATAAACAGCCTACCAAATTTTTCAGCACGGAGCTAGCTGATGAGAGGTGTCTGGGGAGATATGATTAATGTAGGGCTGAGTGTGCAGAAGGGCGCCCTGCAGAGAAGCCTGTATCTGAGGCAGAAGGTCATCAAGAGACCTTGAAGTGAGAAAGAAATGTAATAAAAGCAATCTTTAGGAAGATTTCCATGGCAGTGTTTCTCTCAGGGAGGTTGACATGCAGGTAAACCTTAGCAAGAGAGCCTGCAGCATAAACTAAGCTCAAAAGTCCTCTTTTCTCCCCAGCACCTTGCTCTCTGGACCATGGTGTAACCCTGCGGGGTCTGGCCTTTTCTGTGCTCTGTTCTCCCAGTTTGACGGTCCACTCAGCTCTGAAGGTAGAGATGAACAAGTCTGAAGCACAGAGGTAGCAACTGACCCATGAAAGACCATACAGTCTAGACAGGAGATTCAGTATTCAAGGACTAGAACTTGGGGAGAGAAGGAGAGAAAGGAGTCAGCAAAGAGCCAGAGAGCTCTGTAAGAAGACTGAGAGAGAAACATTGAATAGGCTCCTGGAATTTTAGCAAAATCAAGTGAAGTTTAGAAGGAGTGCTCTTAGGTATCAAGGACAGTGGAGTCTATTAAGAACCTAGGAAGCCTATGTATCACAATCCTGGTTAAAATGAGCTACTCCATCTCTGTTCAACCTGCACAGCTACCATTTTTTTGGAGGCTCAAACAGATAAAATTGGCCTCAGGACCCTCTTTACACATATTATCTCTCTAAGTCATTATAGCAGGTTTATGAAGTAGACATAACCAACATCATTATTTATTTATTACAGATAAGAAAACTAACTCAGGGAGATTAAATAACTTACCCAAGTTTATGTGGATGGGATTTAACCAGGTCTGTTTGTTTCCAAAGTTTGAGGTTTTAGTAGTATTTTCTGGCACTTAAGTTTCTGTATGTGTCTTATCCAGGTCCCCATTAAAAAAAAAACTAAGTCCATTTTTGTATTGCTTCTTTGATCTTCATCACCTTATACACACAGTAGGAGTGTAATGCAGATTAAATGAGCATGTAGCAGAGTGGAGCGAAAAAGAATGAGCCATTGGAATGGATTCCACCAGGGTTCAGTTATGAAATCAGATTGCAAAGGAGTTTACCCTGACCTGATTGTTTACTACTCCCTCTCCCAGGTGGTCTGCAGGCATCTCCATACTCCCATTTCTGTTTATCTGACTGGTCTAAAGAATTATTGTGCAGCTATCCCATGACCACGATTTTTCAATGTAACATTCTCAGTCTAGAATAATTCTTGACTCACTGGCCCTTCTCATTTCCTGAACATCCTATCTAACAAGGCTTTTATTTGCATAGAGTTTTTTAAATACTTTATGGGCTGATCTTGGCAAAGAAAACTCAAAGAGTGTTGAGTGAAATGGAAGTATTTTGCTTACTCTGATTATAGTATTTGATTTGTCCTGTCCAGTCATCTGGAAAGAGAGACTACAGACTAGAGGTATATAGAGTGCAGAAAGATCACAGATTCTCAGATAAACATAATATGCTAAAGGTCTGAATAGTCAACTCCATTTATAGACCCTCTTGTGCAAATTAGACAGTTGGATTTTTCCCTTAGGTAGTGAATGTTGGAGCATATTTAAAATCAGGGTAGTGGATGGCCTTCCAATTAAAATTTTAAAAAGGAGTGTGTACAGTAGAAGTTTATATTTGAATGAACCACAAGAATCATTGGATTCACATTAACTCTCACAGATGAGGCAATTGAAATGAGGTAGCTGCCCTTTAAAAAATCACAAAATTAAGAAGGGGAGGAATACACCTAGACTTGTCCTATTCTCTGGTTATGCGAACTACCACCCAACAGCTCTGCAGTCTTGCCTCTCAATTCCTATGAAATAAAATACTGGACTATTCAAGTGTTCCTAATCTTGGGTTATGAAATGGATTTGGGGCTATTAATACTAGTATCCATGTATTCATATGTATATTACAGAATAACCAGAGGAATAAAGAACATGTTTTGAGAGCTAGGTTGATTAGACTTAAGAACTGTTTTCTGAACTTCCGTGATGCACCAGGCACTGTGCCAGATTTGCTGGACCAAAGGATGTCATGGTGAGAAAGACTTAGCCCTTCCTCCAGGAACATCAAGGAAAGTGAAACTGGCTTCTTGTTTTGCTGCTTAGGAGATTGATCTTGGGTTAGTTGCTTAACCTCTTGGAGTCTCAGTTTCCTCATCTATACAATGGGATAACAATATCTCCTAGAGTTATCATATAAAAGTATGCACGAAAGTCCTAGTAAACAGGAACTCAGTAAATGGTAGCTGCTATTAGCAGTTTCATTTTATGGGCAAGGAAACTATGGTCCAGAATGACCAAGCAACTAGCTGAAGGCCACACAGATGCTGGCACTCTGGTTCATGCACTAGTCCTGATTTTGATGGCTGGGACTCTCTGAGCATGCTCAAAGATGCATCCTGCACTTAAATTTTGTTGCATTTTACCTTGTGTAGTAGTAGCTTTCTGTAGTATTTTTTACATTGCAAATCTCTTGGAATGTGGACGAAGATGACTAAATACCAAAGATAATTTAACAGATGTTAAAGAGAAAAAAACCCCTGATATTCTTCAGTAGAATTCTTTATCTCTTATAATGAAAGGAATGTCACAAGCTATTTAATGCATCGTCCCCATTTGGTCATTCAAATAAAATCTTTGTACTACTAGCTTTCTTAAAGCTAGGTGGTGTTAATTTTCAAGGATGCTTATTATCATAATCATATAAAAGCACACTCACTTTTATAGGCTTTCCATTTTAGTAAACCGTGCAGTATAGAATCTATTTAAATAGTGTTCTCTTCAGACTGGGATGGTGGGTTTGCTACTGTGCATAGCAGAGGAAGGTGAAGAGGTAATCCACTCAGTAATATTCAAGCAGTCTCAGATTAAGATTTAAATGCCAACAAAATTTTGGTAAGTACTCATATTTTCTGTTAACCTATATCAAACTTCATTTTAAGAAAAATGAATCTGTCACCTCTTTCTGGGCTTGGTGTGGCGCCCTTGCTCTGTGCCAAGGCCAGAAGAGCTGTCCCCCTGTGGTCCCACCTCTCTCCCTCTGGCCTCGCGGCCCGCTCTTCCTCTGGTTCCTCCTGCCACGGGATCACGGGGGCATTTGTTACACACCTAGATTCCTAAGGCTCAGCAGACCAACTGAATCTGGCCTCCCAGGACTGGTGTCAGGTGAGTCTGAGAGTTCCCACGAGTTAAACAAGCTCTCCAGGTGATTCTGGTCATGAAAGGTTCGGGAACAACTGCAGATGCATCTGTTGCCTCGCCGTGGTTCTTGTTTTGAACCAGTGGTTCTCAAACCTGGTTACATGTAAGAACCACCTGGGAAGCTTTGAGATAATACTGATGCTAGAGCCCCAGGCCCAGTGACCCTGAAATACTGGGCCTGGGAAGGTGCCCTACCATCAGTATTTTCTCCAAGTGATTTTCATTCTGACCCAGTGTTGAAGGCCGTGGCTATCCTTCTAGGAGCCCCACCTGATGCTTTCATGCCTCCTCCCTCTCTCCCAGCGTTCTGCCCCCTTTCTGTTACTTTCCCATGTGCTGCCTGTACATCCTCAAGTCCTGACAGATGGGATTCACAGACCGTTTGGCATATGCATAGGGATACTGTAAAGCACAAAAGCAGGAAGTCACTCAGTATTTAACATCTGTACTGCTTGCTTGTAACATCCAGGAAGGTAGTTTTCCAGTTACTGTCCTATCATTCAAATGGTGCCCTTTGCACCTGGTGCTATGATTCTGATTATGGAGGTGACACACCTTAAAAATAAAACAACAGAAAAAGAGTGATTGATCCTTTGCTGCTGATATTTCAATTTACTATTATGACATGGGGAGGGTCACAGGACATGTTATTGGACCAAATGTTGCATCTCCTATAACCTTAGGAGACTCAGGTTGAAGGCTGGGGTTAGTCCGTTTCCTTCTTTCCATGACATGTGGAGATTGATTTACTTTTCTTTGGATTTAGTGATCATTGTTTCATTTATTATCATCATTTAATGAATATTTATTGAGCACTGCTGCAATGTGAATGATCTATAACCTAAGCAACAATATGGTTGAATCTTACTAATACAACATTGAACAGAAGAATCCAAACACTAAAGTAAATGTACCATGTAATTTATGTAAGTAAAAGCAAAGACGAAATTAATCTATGCTGTTATAAACCAGGGTTATGATTACCCATAAGGGCATGTGGCCTGGAAGGGGCACATGGCAATCTTCTATTTCTTAATGTGGTGCTGAATACAGTGTATTCAATTTGTGGAAATTTATTGAGCATTTTACTTATGATTTGGACATGTTTTCATAACTACTTTATATTCCAGTAAAAGTTTGCAAAGTCTTTAAAGAGAAAATATCCCAAAGGCAGCACAGGACACTAGGGGTTCAGTGGTGAATCAGTCAGATGTGTACCCTGCCCTCCTGGTTTATGCAGCTGGGGAGGGAATATAGGCAGGTTAGAGCAATACAATCCTACATGGTGTCCTGGAGAGAATGACAGCTTAGAGATGTGAAAAGTGAATAGGAGTTTGCTAGTATAAGTGGTGAGGAAGGGAGAGGGCTCATGGTAGCAAGAACAACATGGCTCAGAAAGGTGGAAGAGCATGATGGGACAGAGGAACTGAAATGATTTGGCATGCCTGGACTAGAGTAAGGGTACACAGGATGGAAGATGAGACTGGATAGATAAGCAGTTTAAAAGACCTTTATAAGCCATTACAGAAGTTGCACTGCATATTTACTGAGGACACTCAAAAGCCACTGAAGGGAACATGGCAGGGTGCAGACCTGAATCTGATGTGGTTTTAGAAAAATTACTGTCACTGAAGGGCTAGGAACAGATTGGAGAGGGCAAGTATGCAGGCTGGAACACCTGTGACCCAGGCAACAGATAGAGTAGGTCTAGCTAAGATGGTGGTGGGTGCAGAGAGGTCTTGGAGGCATTTAGGAGGTAGACATACCAAGACCTGGTGCTAGATTGGAATAAGGAACAGGGAGAGGTCCAGGCTGAGCAGGTAGAGACATGGCCAACGCTGCAGGATGACTGTGACTACAGTTCTGAGCACAGAGAGAAGGAGACTGTCTTCATTCCAACTAAGAACTCTCTTTACAAGGGTGTGTTTTCCTGTTCTGCCTCCAGTCCTCCCCTAAGAACAAGGGTTATTTCAAAACAACCACATTCATGGTGAAATGAAAAGAAGCTTTTAGGCGCATTCATTGGGCAACCTGAAGCAAGTCTCTTAACCACTAGGTTTCTCAGCTTCTTTCCTTGTAAAACGATGACAATTAAAAAGCCCCACCTACCCACAGGGAAGTAGAGATGCTAAAATGGAATCCTAATCATAGTCTTGATACCTAAATACAAGGAATAATTATTCTTGTTACTATGTCATCATATTTAGTCTTAGAAAGCATTTTCCAGTAGTTTCTTTTACAACTGATGACAGATGCTATAAAACACCTACTTTCTAACTTCACACTCATATGAAAGGTGTTCTGATAACTGTGGAGTCAAGACTGGCATCAGACCCCCGCTCCTTTTAACCTCTGAGATGGGACCTTTCTGTCCCTGTCTTTACCATTTTGGCGTCTGGTTCATCCTGCATTCCCAACGAGTTGTTCCTGAAGTTCATGCTCTTCCTGGAGCTGTTCTCAGCCAGGAAATGACCCAGGAAACTTGGCCTTCCAGATTGAAACAGCGAATGATGCCCACAGACTGTCTCTCTTCTCACTAAAGAAGAAAATCGTACATACCACTTTGTGATTACTCCCCAACTTTATTAGTTGTATTCTAAGAAGATAAATGAAAATCCTTAGTTTAGCATGCGTGTTTGCAAATTGCTCCAGTATGAAAGGTCAAGTTTATGTCTAGTCATTATTTAACTATAAATTAAACTATAAAACTATAAACATAATTCAAACAATAATTCATGCAGTTAGCAATTACATGTACGGCTGCCTAAGTTTTAAGTTATATGTTGTGTGTTGTATTTGGGGGGGGAAGAATGTGACTCAACTATGTATACTCCTTAGAGTCTGAAATAATTTTGTAATCATTATATAACACTATGAAAGCTCATTATTTTTAATATGAGGCAAAAATATGGATAACCATTTCATAGAAGTATTCATTACTAGAATCAATGTAGTTCTAAGCTATAACAAGTAACTTGGTATCTGTGGAATATATATATTACATGATGTTAGAAGAGTTAGTCTGACTGAAGAATTTTACATATTCAATTTACTTTCAGTCTCTCTGTATATCCAAGTGCCTTCCTAAGTATCAAATTTGTGCAATGATCTTTAGGCCCAGGCATGCCATACATTGCTGAGGCCAGTTTCTTTCCCACATCCGTCCTTCAGTGTACTCATTCTTTCCTTCTATGTGCCCAGAACATACTTTGATCCATCCACTAAGACATTTGTTGAACTAATTACGCTTTTCATTTCTAGTATTTGTGTTTGGTTGCCTTTTGAATCTGCTTTCCCTGTTTTTTGCCTTATAAATATGTCATTTCCTTTGCTGCTTTTTACATTTAAAACAATCCGAGGTTACTGTTCACCTGTAACTCTAAGGCGGTGAGTGACGCTGTCTGTTGCATTAGCAGTTTCTTCTGTGATGGTTTACTTCCTTCTGTTTGTAATTGATGACTGTGTCCTCCTCTTCTACGCAAACCCTACCACATGCCCGAGCTGAGGTCCTCAGCATTCAGTGGGACCCGGTTTCCTCAAGACAGACCTCTTATACCTCCTCTTGTACCTTTCTGTTTTCAAACCTGCTCTCGCCTCTATGAACTGGTGGAACTGATGCCGCTGACTTTTGAACCACTGTCCTGTAGAACTGTGCTCTTCTCATTTCATCCATATAGGTGTGGATAACAGAGTTACATTTGAAAGTTTCAGTTGAGAATATTTAAAAACGCTATTATAAAGACATTAAATATGACCATGGATTATTAATTGCTTTACCATTCACTCATTAATAAAGCATACATGCATTGATCAACATACTATGTGTAGGGCCCCTTCTGATCATTGGAGATACAACTCTGAGCAGAGCTTATCTAGTGGATGAGATTGGCAAGTGCACAATCATTGTATGATCTGATAAACAAACACTATTATAGAATTACGAGGAAGTGTTCTGCGAGAACAGGTGATGATAATATAGCAGCAGTTTATGGATACTTACTATGGATACTTACTGTGTTAAATATTTAATTTTAGTAATAATCATGAGAGGCAGCTTATGGTAATAAACCCATGTTAATATTCTCATTTTATAAATGAGAAAACAGAATTGATCTCATGAACAGGAGGCATACCCCTAGTAAGTGGCGGAACTGTTTTGTTCAAGCATGTCTTTCCTGACTCTAAACTACTCCCCATGAGCAGAAACAGGGGGCACTTCCTAGAGGAGATGGCAGCTGAACTGGACCTAGGGTGAACAGACATTACCCAGGCAGGGCTGTTCTTGGAAGAGAGAGGAAGTCGCTAAAGCATATGTGGATCTAGGAATGGGAGCAGCTTGCTTTGATGGGGACGTAGAGAATGTGGAGGCAGGGAGGGTAAGAGGTAGAAGATGGATTTGGAAAGGTAGAATGGGGACCTCCCAGCCACCGTCATCTCTGGTTTGGGCCAGCTCCACACATCCCTGGAATTGGAGAGAACTAAAGGGTTTGGGGGTGAGATGGAGAGTTGGGGTAAAGTATCCTATGGGTGTGTGTTTAAGTAAGGGAAATATAAAGTTAAGATAGCAGGGTTGTGTGCAAATTCTCCGCTCCTGTTTGCCTCATGTATGATAGCTCCATAGAGCCACTGTCAACTGAGCAGGCTACGCCTACCGTCCTGATGCGGTGCTTACCCTGTAGACACTTCCTGCCTCACTGCACCCTCCTTCCCTCTCTGTAGAGCATCTGTTTTCAGTTTGCTACTGGACTCTACCTTGAAGGTTTCAACCAGCAACTTAAAAAAAAATGATTTGCCGTAGTTGAACTTTGCCAGGAAGAAACAATCTCCCCAACAAAACAAAACAAAATGAAACAAAACTGTGCTCTGGAGAGTATATACTCTCTATGACTTCAGGCAGGCAAGCTGAAAACCAATAATAATAATTTGTGATAATATTTAGAGGAGTGCCAGTGAACTATGGTGTTTTGCCCTGTGGGGGGGGGTCACATGCAGGTACAGTTATCACCTAGGTAGAAACAGCTCCCTGTAATGCACATGGCTCAAGGAAGGTATTTTGGATATTGGGGCTTTTTCAATGCAACAGTGACAGGTGTTTCCTATCTGTATGACAAATAATGTCTTGAGACATTTTTCTGCATTCAGAAAGAGATTCCTCTGGTTTACTAGTGTATGTTTTAGAGAAAGTGAAGACCTAATGAACTGTTAGTTATTGTGGCCCTTTGTTGATACAGGTATTCCCACTCCAGCATGTGTGCACAGTGTTTAAACAGAAGCTATTCGAGTACCTTATTTTATTTGAAATCCCAATTAAAGTGTCTTGTAACTATCACAAGTTTAGTTAAACTAATGTTCTTGGATTGTGCTGTCAGCCATTCTTTTTCTTTCAGTACCAGATAATCACTAAATTCTTGTCTTTATTTCCATTTTGCCAATTAGCTTAACTTGTTAGTGCAGATTTGTATGTCCTGGTTCCTCTAGGTCCTTGCCAGTTACTTTGGAGCATTGAACACTTTAGCTGTGCTCGCTCTGGGGTACTAGCCACGGAACAGTAATTAACTGAGATAGCTGCCTCTTTTCTCTAAAAGCTAGAGAATGGGATTATAGTCTGATAATCGGGTTTAAAAGCAACATGAAGGTAAGTCTTTTGGTAACAAATTCTTAATCATAGTTTACATGTAATTTGGTTTTTACATTAGTTAAAGCTACAGAAATGAAAACAAACCAAATTATGATCTGTCAGATATAAAATGCTAGCAGATCAACTCCGTCTCAGCTCAGCGATGCTCTGCAATATATATGACATTTTAAATGAATCATAAAATGTTAACCAAGTAGAAATCTTGACCAAATCCAAGTAATCTGATTCAGTTCTGCTATGGATATGGAGCAAATGGAATTTTCTTTTCTAATTACATTTTTTTATCTAAAAAATTCACTTACAGTTATTGAAGAGTAGACTTAGAAATAATTTTTAAAACACTCTAAAATTAATCTCTTCCATCACCTTCAACATTTGGATCATTTTCCTGTGGAGAAAGTGAAATGGAGATAAATCATCCCAAATGTTGTCTCAATAGTTAAATTGAATTTTAGATACCCTTAGGGACAATCAATAGATTAGCAACATTTGGTGAGTCTCTGCTAATGCATATAGATAAGGATGCTAAGAAAATGAAAAGATAACCAAGGAGTGTGTGTATGTGTGTGTGTGTGTATAGTGTATATATATGTAATATATGTATATATTGTGTATTTATACTGTGTGTGTGTGTAGTTTCCAACCCATTGTGATTTTATAAGCTGCTTAATATTGACCTAGTGCTTTAGAAGCATGAAGTCCAGAGATAACGTGAGAAAATTTTCTGTGTTGTGAAACCTTTAGATACTTGGTTTGGGGAAAAGACAGAGATGGAGATGAGAACAAATCAAGCTGGGAAGTTCGGAAAGTGACACAGAGGAAAAGACTCTCCAGCTATATAAAGGTGGAGTGTGTGGGAGAAGCAATCACTTACTCCTTCACATTTTTACTAGTCTTTCAACTCAGTTTACTGGGAGATCATTTTTACTAATGTCAATATATAATAAATTTTATTATGTAAATTATAGCCATTTTTTCTGGATATTATCTGCATTTCATGAGATCAGAAATTCATATGAGCTATTTTAATCAACAACTTTCTCCTCCCAAATTCAGCACCATTTGTCTGTAGTAGGAGGTCATGTCTTTTGCAGACATTCCTTAGCTATGGCATTCTTTCTTTCAGAATCTGGGTCTGGGCAATGGGAATCCGTGCAAACTAAAGAATAAAAACTGGCTTGCATTAGATTTCCATATTCCTAGGAAGTTAATTTCTTTTTGAGAAAACTGTCCATGTGGTTTATCATTTATTTTGCTCTCCTTCAAGATCCAAGTGTCTGTTTCCTATGAAGTTTATTACATTTCTGAAAGTTAAACTGGTACAACTATTTCTATATGGACATGTCAAGACTGGACAGAAAGATTGTAACTTCATTCACGTCAAAACCTAATGTATTTATAGATGCTTTCACTACAAGGCAAATGGTTCATTAGAGTATCTGTGTCTGTTTTTCATTAGAGGTTTCCAACTTTCCCTTCAACCCATGAATGAGGCAAAAATCGCTCTCCTACTCCATCTTAATATAATGCAGAATGAAATGTATCATCAGCTGCTCACTTCTAATAGACAGTTCAGTCTTGATACATACAAAACTGAAATCCGAATCTCCAAACTCCAGTCCACATGGCCCATGCCCTCCCCTCTTGTGACCTGTTCCGCCCTCTACCTTCCTAACATCAGTTGATGGCAGCACTATCCTTCCAGTTACACAGTACAAAAACCTTGGTATGACCCCTATGCCACTATGACCACTCCATCCTGGTCTGCCCTCTCCCTCTTACCCTGTTCTATTTTTTCTTTTCCCATGGCACGTATCTTCTAACGCACTATATGATTTACTTGTTTATGTGTATCGTCTATTGTCTGTCTCTCCACATTAAAATGCACGATTCTCAAGGGCATGAGGATAAGGACCTTCAGCCCATGGACCTAAAATAGAGGACACTCAAGAAATATTTGTGAATCAATGTCAAAATAAGCTAAGAAAAATTCCATGAGGGATTCTTCAGTTAGTTATTTTTATTGCCTACAAGTGACTAAAAGTACCCATTATCAAGGACTCCTTTGCTGGCTAGCCAATTTAGAGTAGTCTCAGAGTTGCTATAATTTGGCTTTACAAATAATCTGGGTTAGGTTGGTTTCTAGAGATGTCCTGCAAGTAAAGTGAATTACAAGGACTAGAAAAATGATTTCTAATCTCTGATGTACAAGCATTGATAAATCTTTGGCATATGGTATTTTGAGAACTGGTAGGTTTGGGAAAGATATTTTCTACCATCTTCAGAAAAATCCAGCTTAATTTTGCTGTTGCTGACATTCAACATGATCACTTAATTCAATGAACCCCGCTTATGTCCTGACAACACTCTTAGTGAATATGGGCGATTAAATTCTTTCTGCTTAAACTTACTCAGCCTCGCTATAGGATCAGATGGTTTTGTACTTATTTCTGACCCCAAGCAAGAAAATGAATTTGATGAATTTTCTTTTAAAAATTGTCTTAGGACTTGGGAAAAGACTAATATTAAGAATTCATCAGATGTTTCATTTCTTTTCAGAAAATTAAGACAAAAGCCTATTGTTCATAAGGTTGATTATATAGATAATTAGTGAGATATAAAAGTTGAATTTTTAGAGTTGGAAGTGTTACTATTATTTTATTTTCCAAAAGGACTGGCTTTTATTTAATGTGTTGGATGAAAATATCTGAATCTCAGATTCATAGATCTGAGTAATACTATTTAATTTATTTGTACTTTACAGAACTAATACATTTGTACTCTATAGGACTGGTATTTTCAACTTATATGATGACCTACTTCAATCTGACGTAGTAGAAATGGTTAGGGCTTTAGAAACAAAAGGACATGCGTAAAATAATTGAACAACTTACAGCCTACAGTTCTCAATTCTGGTGCAAGCCATCTGTAACTCATGCAACTTCAGAGCTGGAAGGAACTTGGAGATCTCCAAAGAAACTCATTTTTTATTTGATGGAACTTTGACGAAGAGACATCAAGATATTTGCCCAAAGGTTCCCCATCCCACAGCTAGTTAACACAGAGCCAGCAGCAGTAGAATCCAGGACGGACGAATGCCAGGGCAGAACTTTTGCCCAATATACTAGGTAGTTTGCCTTATATGTATTTTTCTTCTTAATTTCAGTTTAATTTTATTTCATTGCTATAATCATTGAAATATATATTCTGTTGTGTTTAAGACCAAAAGGTAGCCATGAACCCAGGCTAGTGTGGAATAGTGTATATTCTGCCCAGGGGCATAGACTTGCACTTACGGGAGCCAAATATTAATTTCATATCTGTAATATGTTGTGTGATATATTATATGATACATATATAATATGTGAAATCATATAAAATATGATTTTATACATTGTCCAAATTTTCTATAATGAGCATGTACTATTTTATTTTTATTGTAAATTTTAGAAAACATTATTGTTTTAATTAATTTTAGAAAGTTTTATTAAAATAAAAAATACTCATATAAACTAAAATAGATACAGTAAACATAATAATATAAAGTAGATTGTATAGATTTTTTTTCTATAAGGAATAAATTCTGTCATGTTTAAAACATCACTTGTTGCTTTTGATGTTTAGAAAAAAACATAATTCGCTTTGTATTTATCCTTTCTTTTTCTGATTCCTTTTGTAAAAAAAGTCCGTGTCTAAATATATCTACTTGTTCTTCATATATTCAAAACCAAGCCTTTCAAAATTACAATTAGATATATGTAACAGTTTACTGTGTTTTTCTCCCATCTGTGGGATCCTTTCTCCCCCCACCCCTTTGAATTTCTCTTTTCATTGACGTCCACTTGACCTACCCAGTCAGGCTCCGTCTGTTTTGATAGTAACTGCACGAAAGACAGTAGACACTTAACTATATTTAGGTGCTCTGGTTATTTTCATTTTAACTTTCCAGTTGAATTTTGAGCTTAACTATCTGGCTAACTTGAAACATGACCTTCTGCTTTAACTTGACTGAGGAGAGCATTCTTATTATGGACAAGAATTCCTACCAGGAAATAATTTGACCCATGAAGAGCTATCAGGCTTCAAATACCATTAGTAGAAGCAGATAGAGGTGCTGGTCCATTTGAATAAATCTGGAAGAGGAAAAGAAATTTGTAAATGATTTGGGAAATAGAGTCTACAGAGTGGTTGGAGGGAAGAGAAGAGACTCAGAGAGAAAGGAAACAACGCTGTGGTTAAGATGGAGTGTGGGACATCCTGGAGGTACAGCAGGGAGAGGAAAGAAGGCACCAAATTGCTAAGTGTCCTGCTGTTGAAAGGGGTGTGATTTGCAGTAAAATGGCGTCGCCTGGAGGGCAAGCGGAATTAAAACCCATTAACCCAGCAGTGCCTGGTTGAGAGGCCCAGCAGTAATGGAGAGGAGAGAGGGCAGTTTATCTGGAATCAAGCTGAACTTGGTTCCAGAATGTGGGGGGTTCTAACTACCAGGGTACACCTTATAAAGGGAACTTCTTGCATTCAGATTTCATCTTGAGGAGGGACAAGGTACAATATGGGATATGAGCAAATAAGGGAATCTGTTCAGCCTGAGCAGAGGAGCAAACATACAAGACCTCATAGGTCAACCCCAGGAGGGATGTGACCCCAGAGGTTTTGGGGGAAGTAGACTGTGTTTCATATGTTAGGTCACTCTGGACTTTTCCTGTCTAGACATAGTCTATCTAATTAGTATTAAATATGTTAATTATTGCCTATCATTTGTTAGTACTCTTTTCTATTGTCAGTCGTTCCTGCTCTGTTATTCTGTCTCTCACTAGATTCTGCAAGATTCTTTTGAGGAGGGGCCATGCACTGTCCTTGGTCCTCCGCCTTGACCATCCCACTTACACTCACACCTCCACTCCCATCCACCAGCCAGCATTCCTAAACTCCGTACCCTGACCTGCTGCCCTTCTCTTGGATCTATCATGATCTAATATTCTATAAAATGCACCTATGCATTAAATTTACAAGTTATTGTCTGTCTCCTCCCTCCAGAATGTAAGCTCCATGAGGACTTGGTTTCTTTTCTCCGAATGCCCAGCAAACTGCTTGGGGGGTTAGGGAGGCTCCAGTAATTAAGTGCTGCCTAAATTCTTGGGTCCCTGGTTAGATACCTTAGTTAATGGCCTGTGTTTTATGGTATGTCATTCTGCTTCCTTTGCAAGTAGAGCTGCAAAGCCAGGTATTTAGAAGAGGGTAGTGTCTCTGGTTTTGTTCTGAGTTGGGAGCAAGTACAATAGGCAGTGGTCTGAAAGGACAGAAAGAGCATAATTAAGATGGGGCTGATCTGGGACCTGGCAAGATTGAATGAAGCACAATTAAGAGGGTTTTCTCTTCTAGTCTTTCTAACTCACAAAGGCCCAGACTTGCCCTCATGTTTTGAGGCTGTAGTTAGGAGCCCTTAGTTCTAGTTCTGTCCTGTCACTAATTTCCTATGTGACATTGAACAAATTACTTCTTAGTTGTTCATTGCCTGTAACATGAAGATAATAATAAATTGCCCTTTTTGTCTCTCAGCTTCTCAAGATAACTCTGTTCAAGACAAACTAAAATAATTTTTAAGTTTCAGAGGCTATGTATTTGTAAACACATTATTATTATTTATTTACTTTATTTTGTTTATAAAAATATTTTTCCTATGATACCATGCCTGTATGTATAGAATAAGATTTTTTGACATAACATCTAATGTCTTTAAGTGATACTATTTCCTTAATAACCATATGAAATATTTCCCAGTATAGAATATCAATCATTTTTGTAAAGTATGATTTTTTTCGTGTCCTTTTCATTTGGATATGAACATCAGTAACTCTGTTGGCAATCAGAAGATGAAGCTTGGCTATTTGTGATCACTGCTTTTGGCTAAGAAAATACTGGTTTTGAAGGGAGGAGCCACGTGGAGGTTGCAGGGAATCTACGGGGAAGTCCTAGGCAGTTGTGAACACTGAGGAGGAGGCATGAGCTTCTCAGGAACCAGTTCACAAGGTGCATGGGTCATAAAATGAGGCCAGGAGGACATGGTGTTCCTGATGACAGTAGTAAATCCATTTCAAATAAAGTGAACTGTTTGTTTAAACTTTCCTGTGGTCTGACAGACCTTTGGTGCTGAGAACCTTCTCAATATAGAAATTAGTTCACCTAGAGGCTGTAGGGCACAAAGACTCCCAGTACAGATTGTTGCATGAAAATTGTGTTGGGTAACACAAAGCTCTCATGAAATACGTGGCATGTTGCTTTTTAGAACTCTTTCCAGTTCAAACAGAATTGCCCCTTCTTATATCACTGTTCTTACAGCATAACATTTGGAACAAAGTACTTACCTGATGAAATACATATACGTTTGGCTCTCTGACAAATCTGTGCTCTTTTAATTTTAGCTTTGTATGAACATTACACAAGGAAAATTGTTTTGCATCCTAAGGAAGCATTGCTTGTACTTATGCTCATGGATACTTGTATGTTATTTTCATTTTTATGTGGATTCTTTTCTACTCCCTTTTCTCCAGTGAAGATTGTTTCAAATAAAGCTGTCTGATACAGAAAAACGTGGTTGCTAGGGAGCCAGAGTGGCTGATGTTACTAGGGAGGATACAGAGGTGAGTCTCTGATTATAGAAGAGAACCATTTCTCATTCTCCTTGAAAGTAAGTCTTCTTTGTATACAGATGACAAGCTCACTAACTCGGTAGGCATGCAACTTCAGAATGAAATATGAAATTTTAATATGTTTCTTCGGAGTGATGTAAATCTGAAGATATTTCTTCAAGATGAAAGAATAGGAGTTTACGCCCACTTCCATCTAATCTATACTGAAAATGTTTTTGGAAAATCCCACACGGTGCAATCCTTTTGGTTTGTAACACTAGGCAAGCTCCCTAAGGCCTTTGTCTGGCCACCTGGGTGGGAGGAAGAATCTCTGCCTAGCATTTCTACTATCTCACATTTGGTTAAGTATAGGTCAGCACACATCCACTGAGATCTACTATATGCTAGGCATTTTATTAGGAACTTTTCAGATATTTTTTCTTTCACTCCTATAATCCTGATGCCAGGTACTGTCATTTCAATAAACGTTAGGAAACATACTAGTCAGTGGAGAAGGTGGGATGTGAGTCTTGTTCAGTATCACTAAATTCGTTCTATTAAAACATTTCCTACAAGTGAAGAATAGAATAAATACATAAACATATTTCATATGAACCACAGCATCAGTTCTTTTTCTCTTAGTTTTACCAATACTTTTGAAAAACCCATAAATGGTAAAGTTTAGTGAAATACTTTTAGGAGCTTTTTCTGGCTTTCGAAAACAAAATATGCTGAATGTTGCTTACTTTTACTTTTAGATAGTTTGATTGGTGCCTTATTGTTTGGGTTCCCTGTGGGATGTTGTTAAGACCCACACAATTTAATTCAATTAAAAAGCAAAAAACTTACTGAGTTGGTTTTTTTTGTATACCTTGTATACAAAATTGTGCTAGAAAGGGTACAACTGTCATTATAAAGCTTTCTAAATAACACAGTGGGGGATATTGCCAGATTGTAAAAGGGAAGCATTTCGAGTAGCACACTCAAATGCCTCTCCAATATTTGAAATTGGCAAATAGTCAATCCTATCAACAATAAGTTGCTCTTTAGCTTTAGGTATCTTCAATCTTCAGTACGCTAGAGCTCTTCACTGGAGTCACTGAGGCCAAAACCAGAGAGTTATCTGCAACTTCCCAGATTAAGGAATTTTCATTGTCCCTAGAATCTACTTATGGAATCTGAACAAGGGCATATGCAATCAAACCATTCCCTTTGATAAAAGTTTGTGACTCTTTGGGTTCACATGTGAAGAGGGTATGAGCCAAGCTGAAGAACAGATTGACACCCTATTAGCCTGAGAAGCCACATTTTGTAGCCCGGGTGGATTAAAAGAGAAAGAAATGTTCATGCCGAGCAAGCTGTCTGACCTGAGTGAATCTTATTGAGGCAATTGCTGTGTCTTGGGTTCTTGAAAATGCTGGAAAATATTATGATCATTACTGGCCCAGGTAGCCTGGTCAGTAGAGGTATACGAGAAAGTTTGTTTAACGCTTCTGAATTTGAATTTATTGTTCATGGGAAGGAATTAGGATCGAGAGCTTTTTCTATGTGGTGCTTTTTCCTATGTTATATTATTTTTTAAAGAAGTTAAAAAGAGAAAAGAAACTTAGGTTTCCTCCTCTGAAACACCTGTTTGTTGATTACTATAAGGGGCAAGGCATTTAATTAGGTGGACTAACTCAAGCATAGCAAATGCCAACCTGCTTGAACAGAGGTTGCTTAGAAACATAGTGTTTTGGGATTACTACCTTAATGTTTATCTATGAATTTAACACTACCAATCTCTTATCTCACAGAGGGTGTGGGCAAACCTTTAAATGACTCCAATTTTAGAGATTGTGACATTGTCATTAGACATCAGCCTTTGCAGCAAACTTGAGCCTTGAATACAGAGATAAGAGATTTATGTGAAAGACAAGACTTGTTTCTTAAACCACTGGGTGCTCATAAAACATGACAGTCAGATAGAGTTGTATGAGTTTTAAGCATAGGAAAAGAGAGGAGGTATTCTTCCACAGTTTGTGATTTTATCTATAAGCCAACTTTCTAGGAAAAACCTTAGAAACAGTTGCAGTGAGATGTCATATCTATGCAAGTTGTTAAGGGAAATAGCACTATTACAATCATCTGCAAGACTGCATTGTTCATAAATGAGCCAGTTTGTTGTGAAGGATTTGATTGATCTAGTGAGTCAAAATAGCAAAGTATTTGTATAAATTATCCATGTCGATATAGTCTGGGGATTATTTGCTTATGTACAAATCACAACACATCCAGAAATTCGTAGGAAACCTTGGGCTTGGTTTAATGTGGGCATCCCTCAGTGCAGAAAAGGGTACATGCAGTTCATTCCCATGATATCAATGGAGTCCTTATTTTACGTCAGACAGTGCAGATGTGAATAGGGATTAGAAATGGGGAAAAACAATCCTATTAATAAAAGAAAGAGAATGATTACTAGACACAACACCGTTACTGAGACAGATTGTGCAAAACAAAATACGATTATCCGACCTTGGTTACCCTGTTAGCCTTCATTGCCTGTTCTAGAAGATAGTGGTCTCTCATGGCAAAGATCCAAAAGACCTGCTGTATGTTTAGGTTACAATCACAAGAAATTAAAAAACTGTTTCAGAAAACATTTAAAATCTTCTTTGTTCTTCAGACATACACAAGTGATTGCTTCTACATTTTTCTTCTCTTTTTCCTTTCTTCACAGGCAGTGGCTAAAATTGATTCAGCACTACTTTACCAGAATACGTAAAGGTCTATTTGCCTTGCATGATATTAAATTAAATCTGTCAGAGAGATAAACAAATGTTAGCGCCTCACATTCGAGAGTGCATCTGTGCTAATATTTAAATAATACAATACATTTATCTTTCAGACTCTGATTCAATGTTTTGGTCTTCTTTGGTTTTAGGCTTTTGTTAAAAGCTCTAACTTTATGTAATCCTTTCCTTTTCCAGAAAGGTGAGAGCATTGCTCTCAACCTTGCTCAACTAAAGGGAAAAAAATTGCAAATCTTACTTCAGATTCATCCACTGAGTTATTCATTTCACCAGTTTAGATCAAGGCTTAGTCTTAAGGGCAAATAATAATACAAAGCAATGTTACCTATAATATTTTTTAGTGTATTTGATAGTAGTATAGAATAACCACATCTTCAGATTTGTACCTATAAAGAAATTTTCTTCATGTCTTTCCTCACTGATTGAATTACTCCAGTTCCCAGATCACTGAAGGTGCAGCAATCCTTCTAGGATTTCTCTATAAATATAGGTATTTCCTTCTCACTTTTAATGTATTAGGTGAACCAGCAGAGTATAAATATATTTTCCTTTAAGTTTTTTTTCCCTCCTTTATATTGGTATATATTGTTGCTGAATTACCTCCAACTTTATGGAGAGCTTATAATATACACATTTTTATATGTATATATAAACGCACTCACCACACACACACACACACACACACACACACACACACACACACTGTCTAATAAGACAAAATAGTATACGAAAAAAATTTGGATACTAACATTATTCCTTCTGTTGGGTAAATTTCTAAACCTTAGAGAACTTGTTTCTTTAGTTGCAAAATGGAGTCATTCCTATCTATTTGTTTTTGGTTTTATGAAGACTAAATTTATATGTAAAAATGTAAATCCTGACTAATTATGGGCAATAAAAAAAAGTCAGCCCTTTTCTCCTTATTAATTGTTGAGTGCATTAACAGGGCAAAGTGAGCCATTCTTACTTTTTTTAATTAAGATCCCGGAGAAATGTTAAAACTATATTTTATTCTTTATAATGTAGAAGGTTGTCATGCAGAAGAAATAGGATTTAGTACAAGGAGATAATCATGTTATTGTTTCATGTGTTTTCTTAGAAGTAACTGAGATGTACTCATTTGAATTTTATTAGCTATAGAAACTATTCTATAATTTTATAAATTATTTCAATGAATGGAGTTGGTTTGAAATGTTGTGTTTTTTGAAAAATCTTGCATACAGCCCAAATACTTTTTTTACTTATGCAAATATTCAGCTTACAGTTATGCCAGAAAGACTCCCTGATGAATTTTAATACAGCACAATTCCCAGATGTAGCCATTCACATCTAATCTTTAAAAAAGTCTGTAAGTCTTAGGCATTCATGGTGGTTGGTCACCAGCGATGGCCACCACCAGTTGCTTCCTTTCTCTGTCATGCCTGGAGATGGAGTCTGATTTCCACCCCCTTGAAACTGGCCTTACTGACTAGTGAGACCAATAAGATGGAAGAGGAATGATGCCTGGTAGCCTCTGAGGATAGGTCATTAAGAATTTCGTCTTCTTTGTTGAACTTTCTGAGGGGTGTTTCCCCTCAGAATCTGTCTACCTAGCTGTGAGATATCCAAGATACATGGAGAGGCCATGTGTAAAAACTCCTGCTGACAGCCCCCAGCTGAGGCCCATTTGTTGGCCATTATCAATGACCAGCCATGACAATGAGCTCTCTGATATCCATCCCAGTCCAAGCTTCAAACAACCCTAGCTCCAGTGGCCAATGGACTGCAAACATTTAAGAAACCCCAAGTTAAAACCAGTCAACTTACAGAACCCTAAGAAGAAACAATCAATTGTTGTTTTAAGCCATCAAGTTCTGGGTAATTTCTTATGCAGCAAAAAATATAAATAACCAAGACAGCATTGTAAGCAAATTACTTGGAGACTCAAACAAACATATTCACATAAAGATGTGATACCTATTATATTAAACCTCAAAATATTAAGCAGTGTGTGCCCTTAATAGGCCCAAATCCTGTTTTTAATTTCAATGTGATCAGGTTTCAAAAAATATAGTGAGTGTGTGGTGTTGGATTTGAAGGGGAGAATTGAAATACAGCATTTTGGAACTCTGAGCTTTATATACATCCATCCATGCATTTGAATATTGATTATGTACATATGCAGAGCAATATGCCATGTGCTATGGGGGATAAAGGGATGAGTCAGAAAGCTGTACCAATATTAGCATTTTGAGAGACCCTTCCTTTTCCCTCTGAAGACAATAAAACAGTGTTCAAGTTCCCTGCTGGGTTTTCATTTGGTTGTCTTCAGTTTTCTTTTATTCTTTTGACCTTTTTTTTTTTTTCAGATATGTTAGTTTCTTTGAGTGCTTGGAGAATGTAAAAAAAAAAGCGTTAGTTTGAATGAAAAATAGTTACATATTTAGTAAGATAGTAATCTTAAAACACATACACACACACACACTAGGTGTAGTAGTAGAATTTTGGTGATTTTTATTTTTATTTTTTTGGCCCCATGTTTCAACCCCATAATGTTGCTCTTTTTTCAGTATGATTTATGTTCATGATCTGGTATGGATGACACATTGAATAATATAATTCTTATTTAGCCCAGATGCTTTAAATGTAATAAACCAAGTATTACTTGCTCTCAAGTACTGTGACTGTGTTAAGAACATGGGCTTTGAAGGGAGAAGTTGAACTCCATTTCTGACTATGACATTTACTATTTTTTTTACATTAGGTCATTTTGAAAACACTTTAATCCTAAATTTCATTATCCATAAAGTAAGCATTAAAATGGTATGAATATCCAAAGGCTATTGTGAGTATTGTCTGTAATCAGGAATATATAGTACTTGCAAGGGCTCTAGCACATAGGAAAGGAAACAATATTTTTCTGAGATCATGGTCATGGGGGATCATTTCTATGGGATAAAAAATGGTGATGCTGAGAGTTAAATGTGATTTAGGTTTTACAATCAGTGGGGCAATTTAAAAGTTATCTGGACATGTTCAGTTTTTACAAGTGGTTTTAAAATCTAAAATAATCATTTAAAAAACAGTTCAAGTTTACTTTAAATAAAATTCCATGTAACTGGACCATTTGTCTGGCTGAAATATAGGCCATTATTTCTATGTTGGTGGCTCTATTTCTTTCTAGTCCTGCTTTACCATGTGTTGTAAGCCTTTGAAACTATATATTCTTCTTAATATCCTATGTCTTCTCTTGCTCCCTATCAGGGTTCCTGCTCCTCCGTCTGCCTGCATAATCTTAACCTGTGCTTTTGTTTTTCAGAGATCAGCCTCATGGCTTCAGCTTGGAGTTGAACGGGCATAAGGGGAATGTGTTTTCAGGGGAAAAAAAGTAAAATACACTAATTTACTATTGCAAATGTTTCACACTAATTACAAAATTAAATCATACATGTTTCACCTGAATTGCTTAGGCAGACTGAGCCACATTTTCATTCCACTGTTTTACGTTTTATAATTTGGGATTTCTCCAAATACGTTCTAGGAAAGTCGGGTAAGGCCCTATCTGCTGGTGAACACAGATGTTATTTCATTAACATATTTAGCCAAATCATGATGAATCCTAATACATATTTGCTAAAACCAGGAAGTTCCTTTCCTTGAATCCCTTTTTTCAAAGACTGCCTGAAATTTCCAGGAATGTCAACACGTATTCATACAATTTGCCTGGATTGTAGGTCTTACTTCAGTAAGTCTGGTCCAAAGTTCACAGGCCTTAGAGCTGCTCCTCGATTCTTGTGCTCCTCATGGCTTGGCCGCTGCTGATTCTGATGAATCTGTGAATCCTGTATATTTAGCCCAGGGACTCCTGCAGCTTGCTCCTCTCCCTGTAAAGCATTAGTGAGAGTACCTCCTGTTCTGCTGGAGGCAGCAGCTAGAAGTTTCCTTGAACACACAAGTAAGTCCTAGAGTAGTTGGTGACAGTTCTTTTAATTCAATAAAAATAAAATTATAAGAATAAAATATGCTGCTTTAAAAATTGAAAAAAAACAAATGCCTCCTTTACTTTTTGCCGATTTGAAGCACTATAAATGAATCCCCTACTTTTTGTCCATTTTTTTCAAATCTTCTATATATCTCTGCTTTTTTCTTTTCCCAGATTACATATATACAGATATATATATATACACATATATACATATCAGAGCTCTTAGAAGGAAAGGAGATAGAGAATGGAGCAGAAGAAATATTTGGGAAGGTAATAGATAAAAAATATACCAAGTTGGTTTGATTAGTGTTTTATAATATACCAATGTTTTCATTTTCAACTTTTCTGTTTTTTCTATGTTGTATCTCTTATAATTAACATATACTTGTAATTTAAAAAGCATAGTCTAAAATTTTTTGTCCTTTAACTGGAATATGCAGAACAATCAGTTTTAATGTAATTACTAACATCTCAAATTGTCTTGTCTTTTACCTCCTTTCTTACCTTTTTAGGATTGTTATTTTTTTATTATTCCAGTATTTACTTCTATTACTTTGAAAGTTATTTATTATATTTCCTTTCTTTTAGTGGTTTTTCCTGGAAATTACAATGTGAATAATTTACACATTAATGTCTAATGTGAAACAATACCTTTATCTCTCTCCTAGACAGTACAAATCTTAAAAATCTTTAATTCAATTTATGTTCCATCTGATTTATATTTTGTTAAGTATTTTAATTATTTTTTTTCACAATACATTGCTTCTATTATTGGTTTTATATAGTCAAAATTCATTTAGATTTACTCAAACACTTACTAATTTCTTTGCTCTTTATTCTTTCTTGTATCTCAGACTTTCCATTTAGGATCATTTTTTTTATACCTGAAGAACATCCTCTAGAATTTTGCCAGAGAAGATTTGTTAGTAGCAAACTTTTTGAAGTTTTGTTATAAGGAAAATGTCATTAGTTCTCCCTTTAAAAAAAAGATATTTAATCTGGATATAGACTACTAGATTGGCAATAACTTCTTTTGGCCTATTAAAAGTATCACTCCACTGTTTTTTGGTTTCATTGAAGCTGTTGAGAAATCAGAGGTCAGTCTATTATTCCATTGAAAGAAGTCTGTCTTTTCTCTGGCTTCTTTTAACACCATCTCTTTGTCTTTGGTTTTGTGCTGCCTTACTATAATATGTCATATCTTCTGATGGGGATGTATTAGGCTTCTTCAATCTGTGGATTGATGTCTTCCATTTCTGGAATATTTTCAGCCATTATTTGCCAAATATTGTCTCTTCCTCATTCTCTCTTTCCTCTCCTTCTGGGACTTTGATAGAAAATATGTGAGACATACTGAGGATAACTCTATCTTCAGCCTCTCTTAATGTTCCTTTCATTGGCACCGCCACCCCCATTTCTTTACTTCTTCGTATTGCATTATGGATAGTTTCTTCTGGTCCAGCTTTCAGTTCTTAATTTTCACTTCAGCTGTGTTTAGTCTGCTCAGAAACACTTCAGTTACATTCTTAAATTTAAACAACTGTATTTTTTATTTCTGGAGATTAAAAAAAAATTTTTTTTTCGATTTGCAAAGTCACTTTTTATAGTGCCCACATATATGTTAATTTTCTTTAATAGGCATTTTATAATTTAGAGTTCATTATTCAAATATCTGAAATCTCAATCTGTTTTGGCTTTTGTCATTCTTCTAATAATGCTTTGATTTGGTGTGTACATAGTGAGTTTTAATTCTGAGTTGCTTATTTTCTTTGGGAAATTATTTATGAGAATTTTTTAATCCTAGGATGAAGATGAATTCCTCTAAAAATCTGGAGAATATTTTTATTTGTTCCTGCATGTACCTGAGGGAACTATGTCTGGGACCATCTTAAATCAAATTTGTAGTCTGAGGTCTTTTGGACCACACAAGTGATATGAATTTGACCTAGAAATCTATACAAAGGCTGGTTTAAGATTACAACTTCTCAGGGAAGATGTATCCTTTTTGCTCTCTTTAATACAAAGCAAATTTTCTTGTAGCCTCCTGGAGGTGGAGAAGGAGGGATAAGCTTACTTCTTTTTCACTCTCATTGAGTGTGTGGCCACCTGGAGTCCCAGATTGTTTCTTGGGAACTGTCTCTTATAGATTTCCAAAATTGAGTCAGCCTTGTGCTTTGTTTTCAATCCCCATGATCCATGAAGGTGCAAAAATGAAATTCAAGTTTCTACGTTTAGAAAATGCCCCATGGAGAAAGCAGGGTTAGTCTTCTGCTTACTCTTTGGATTCACTTTTCCAATTAGTTTTTGATCAGCAGAAACCTACTATTTTGTCATATCATAAATGTCTTTAACATAACATTTTATATTTAATCCAGCATTTTTAGTTGTTTTCAGAAGGATAATCAGTCCTTCCAAATACCTAGCCACCATAATATCTGAAACAGAAATCCTCATTCTTATCTATACTATTAGTATATCACATAATCATATGGAGATTTGTCCTACCTCTTACTTTGTCATTAATAATTATGAGGGTGTGTCACATTTTATTTGTGTATGCCATCATTCCAATTGTATTACAAACTCCCTAAAATAACTTTGCTGGGCCCTACATGGCACCTAAACAGTGAGGACCACATTATTGGTACCCAGAATATACTGGCTGATTAAAAGACAAGGGCTCAATTTCTTTATTCAAAGAGTATTTTACTTTTTAATCTGTCAGTAGGACACCGCCTACCCACTGGTAGTTAAGTCATGCTCTTTAAGTTGTTTTCTCCATCAGTACTGAAAGTAGATAGATTGGGTGCTTCTATACACTTTCAGGTGAAACACTTGTTACTAAGGGCTTGCATTCATGAATCAGAGAACATTAGAAAATGTGTATGCATTTTGAATATGGAAATGCAAAACTATTTGAATTTGTATGAAATGGTGGTGGCAGAGATGATTAGTTTTATCTCAATATCTGCTCTTTTTTTCTCTTATTATAATTGGGTTTTTAGCTAAACACATGGCTTCCTGGAAATAAAATGGCTTCCTTCAGAGTGTAGTACGAGATATAACTATGCTGTGATCAATGGGCTTTAAGTGTAAATACCTGTGACAGCTTCCAGGACCTTTGAATATGGGACAACTGGCATGTACCCACTGAATCTTCTTATCTCCTTCCCCTAAATTGCTGCCTAGAATATACATGATGGCTGCAATTCCATCTTGGACAGTGAGTGAAGACAATCCCCAAAGGCTGGCAGAGTGGAAAGTTGGAAGGAGCCTGGATTCCTGAGGACTTTATGGGGCAGGGCTGCCCTACTATCTCTGTATTTTTAGCTTTGAAGTTTTATTTGAGAAACAAAAGTCTTCTAGCTTGTTTAAGCCACTGTTATTTCAAGTTTCTGTTATTCACATCTGAACATTATCCTAACTAATCTAGTGAGTAAATAGTAAGTTCCAGAAACTATGCAGCTGGAGGTTTGCATAGTTTGCTTATAAATATCTGGAATCCAAGACATAACACTTAGTCACACCTGATTAACAGTTTTGTCAATCTTTAGAGAAGTGGGATTGGATGGTAAATAGCACAAACTAACTTTATAATATCTGCTTTATGTGCTTAAACTAAATGCAGAGTAAATATTATTATTCAGCATATATTTTGAGTTCCATTATTCTGTCATTTCTATTATTACCTTTTCAAAGTCTCCAGGTTAAATACCTTTCCTGTATGTCACTGATAAATGGGTAAAACCCCAAAACAGGTATTAGGCTTGGTTATGCTTCATATCATAATGCACTAGATGGTCCTGGAATCGTGAGATGTTTTTGTAAACAGAACATTCTAGGTGTTTGTGGTTTAGATCCATGTATATAAATTGGCTCACTGAAAACAAAATAAATTGATGAGAGCAATTTCTATGATGTTGATTTTTTTATCACACCATTAAAATATTAATATGATTCTCATTTTCACAACTTCAATCAATTTTATGAAAATATAAAGGGAAACATAAAGGTTTTACCAAATCTTTCAGGAACAGGTAATTACTATGTTATATATCTATTCTAGGGCTTAGAATTGGTTAGCATTCCAGCTCATTCTACAGGATGGCAAAAGTCCTGCTTTTGATTCCAGGAAAAGGTAACCCAAAAATGATAACTAAGGGCAATTCACTGATGGATATAGATACAAAAGTCCTAAGCAAAATAATAGCAAATTGAAGCAGCAGGATATCAATTACCATACATCATGACCAAGTGGGTGCTTTCTAGATTTGCAATATGGATCAATGTTAGGAATGTCACAGGTACGATTCATTTTCCCAATAAATTAAAAGTGGAGAGGAGAAAAGATCACTCAATAAATACCAAAAAATTCCTATTCCTAATACAATCTCTTAGAAAGATAAAAATAAAGAGGAACTCCCTCAAATAAATATAGTGTATTTATGCATGATCTTACTTAATGGCAAAGTATTAGAAATGTTCACATATGGCCAAGAACAAGACAAAAATGTTCACTAAACCAGTGGACTCCGCATTGAATGAGACACCCCTCAATTCAACATACATTAAAAAATTTTATAGTTGAATAAATCATATATAAATTATATATCATTTATCTTTTATAATATTATACAATGTACATATAATGATTTGCTTATAATTTTATAAAAATACAAATCTCTCTCTCAGTATATATATTTAGGCAAAAATATATATAATAACATTGATAAAAAAGAGATGAGGACTAATGGGATTCTAATACAATCTCAAAATAGATTCATATGTATGTATATATACATAAACACATATGATATATATATATTGGTGTATATTAACTTCTACACCAAAGGTGGCACTCCAGTTTATTTGAGGAATGCCTTCCTACACAAGGCAGAAAATCTAAAATCTAAAAAGGAAAAAAAAACCCTGAGAGATTTGAATCTTGTAAACTAATGAAACAAAAAAAAAAACCAAGTATGTTAAAAGATTAATTTAAAAGGAAAGCAGTAGGTTTTCTTAGGATTCTAGAGCAAAGCCCTATCTTTTGTGGAAGAGAACAACTCCCTATTTGGAAAAAAACGTGGCACTGGTCACAGATAAAAATCTAGTCCTCATGATGGGCTGCTAAGTGACTGTGAGGCAGAGCAGAGTACTCTGCTATCAGACCACAGATCGCCAAGTCGTAAGGCCAGGTGGGTGTGACAATAACCCATTACATAGTGGAAGAGGTACATTCAGCGTTGCACTGAAGTCAGTTCAGAACACCTGAGTAAATTTCATAGGCAGGTGGCTTAGGCTTATTTCCAATATTTCTGTTGTATGAGTTCCTTTCCTTCAATCCACATCCATGGCATCACCAGGGATTCCCTGTGAACTGACAGAGGGAGAAAGGATATGGGCCTGGTGTGCAAAAGGGTTAGTATAATATGCTGGTCCTAGCAAGGAGTGAACTGTTACTGTAGGAAAGCCTCTCTCAAGACTGACCCTGAAGGAAAGTGGTTAAGAGAAAATCCTCCCATTTGGCAGAGGTAAGAGTAGTACACTTGGTTATCCGTTTCATTTTGAAGGAGAAGTGGTCTGACGAAAAGCTATATACTGACTCCTGAGCAGTGGAATATAGTATGACCAAATGGTCAGTACTTAGAAGAAATATAGTGGAAAGACCTGAGGTAAGAATGTCTCGCAGAGATGCATGTACATAGACTAATGAGAGTGGACACAATGCATGCAGATCTTTTATCACATATTAATATGCAACAGAGAACAACAATCTCATAGCAAGCTCTCAACAACCATAGACAATGAATGTCAGCCAACTCCTTACCATGTCCTCCCAGTGCTGGTGCAACGTGGCCATGAAGCCATGGGGGCAAGGATGGAAACTAAGCCTGGGTCAAGAAACACAGGCTCCTTCTTGCTGAGGCTGATCTTACTCCTGTAGCTACTGAATTCCCTGCCTGTCAGTATCGGATGATGAGCCTCTGGTATCTTGGAAAGGCCTGCCAGCCAGCTGGTGGCAGGTCAGCTTTGTCAGACCTCTTCCAACTTAGAGGAGTGATTCAACTTACCCCAACGGATACTCTGGAGATGAGTTTGCCTTCCCTGCTAGAAGCACCTCTGTCAGTACCGTCTAAGGACCTACAGAATGCCTCATCTACTAGCATTATTCATGTGCCATTTCCTTGGAGTAAAGACTTTATTTTTCAGCAAAGGAAGTACAATAACCAGTGTGTGGCTATGCCATTCACTAGTTTACAGTAAACTAGAATATATTATATCACTCAGAAACAACTAGCTTGATTGAATAGTAGAATGGCCTATGGAAGTCTGAGCTAAGCTGCCAGCAAAGGGACAACACTTTGTAGGGTTGGGGTGCTGTCCTTCATGGCATAACTGATCAGACAGATGGATAGATATCAAAATAGATCTGTGTCCTTAGTGATTCTATATAATACATATTCCTATATAATTCTAGTATGACCAAATGGTCAGTACTTAGAAGAAATACAGTGCAAAGACCTGAGGTAAGAATATCTAGCAGAAACATAGACTAATGAGAGTGGACATCACTCCAGTTCTGCCAGAACTTCAGTGACCCACAAACACAACTGTAGAATTTGCAGAATCTGAGCTTCTCATCTCCAGAAACTTTGTATTTGTTAGATTAGAGGCCCCCGGGTCCAGGGCAGGCGCTCTTCTGCCACAGGTTCCACTGAACGGGGAGCTACAATGACTCCCTGATCCCTGAGGGATCCAAACACCAGTGGGCAACAAAACCAAACAGGGCAAGCAGTCCACTAGAATGAAAATGTGTATATATACACGTGTGTGCGTGTGTGTATAGAAAATTTTCCTTTTCACAAAGAATATGTGTATACATGTTTATAACGAAGAAACAGGGAAAACATGTGAGATATAAATAAATGCACAGACTTTTGAAGTGATGCTAACACTGCTGTGAAAATTGGGGAAATGAAATTAAAGCTATTGTGACTATATCCCCAAATTTGAAAAAAGTGAAAAAGATTGATAATATCCAAGTTGGTAAATTTGTGGGGAAATGGTAACTCTGAATATATACCTGAATATATACATGGATGAATACAAATTGGTTAAGCCTCTTTGGAGGGACCTTTGGAAGTCTTTATCAAAATGTTTAAATGAGCTTAACACTTGAATGAAATACCAACTTCTGTCTATACAGGTACAGACTTATGTGCCAAGGTATTCACTGAAGCATGTTCATAACTGAAGCAATGTTAACAGAATAGTCTACATATAAACCAATAACAAAGTGGTTAAATATCAGCTTTATGTAATGGATATTCTGCCACAATTAAAAAGAGTTAGGAAATATGTGTAAGACATATTTGGCATATGTAAATGAAAAAATGATTTTTAGAAAAATATGTATGGTATCATTTTCTTTATGAAAAAAATCATATATATATATATAATATATATGCACATATAATGCCCTGTATTAATGCATACACTGAAGCATGGGTGTCCTTTTGGGAAGGGTCTCTGAGAGTGACAGAGAAGGACAGCAGGGAAAGGGTCGTTGTTACTGTGTAACATATATACTTTTGTATTACTTGAATTTATTTTAAAAATTATAGCTGATGCAATTTGTAAAGCCGTTACAAAGATTCAAGATCCTTTCTTTCCAGTTTGGGGTTATTCCCTCCTAGACTTTCTAGTTGGGAGTTATTTCTGCATGGAATGTTCCAGTTCCAGAATGTTCAAGATTCTGCAAGAAATCTCCTCCTGAGTAAGTGGTATAGCATTCAATGTAGCCATCATAAAGAAAGCCTGATTGAGGATTAGGAATTAAGAATACACGTAAAATAGATTTTAGAAGTAAAAGCAGTATGAAATGACAGCTACTATTACAATAAATGTGTGTGTATAACATGTAAGCAGTATTTTCACACATTCAAGATACATAGGTTTTAACACTGCCGTAAGAGAATAAAATAGTGCATTTCTATTTCATTGGAAGATAATCTTACAGAGCTTGGAAATTAGAAGAAAAAATTAGGTGAGGAAGATGAGTATAGGAGTTGTTTCTAGAGAGTTTCAAATTCTGCTAGCTCTAAAAGTCTTCCTGAAGGAGCAAATGTCCTTCATTTATTACCTGTTAAGTTTTCATTGGGTTAGGTTGAAGAGACTTCAATAAGCTCTTCTCAAGGAATCCTGCAATTTACTTGTAGCGCCCAGAATTCCTGTCACGTTTTTACTACTCGGTAGAAGCAGATGTTCGTCAGGTGTATAGGAATGATGGCTCTCATTTTTTTTGACACTATTAATGTCCCAGAAAGTCAAGGTTTTCACTTGAAGAAAACACAAACTTAACTTGGGGAATAATAATGCCCAGCGAAACCGTTGAGACCTTCCTACTTGACTTTGAAAGAGAGGCAAAGGACTTTAAAAGAAAGTAATGTGATATCCCTTCAGGAAAAATGTTCTAGGTCATTTGATGCTAGAGGAAGGCAAAAAATCTCCTCTTTTACATTTGGAGAAACTGATGAAACATGTGAAGCAATGACATTTTCTTAGTTACTGCTGATTTAACTTCATAGTGATTCCATTTATGAAACATGAACTGATTTCCCCTTCTGTGACTCAATTAAGGGCTCTACCAGCACTCAGTGGGTCTAACAATGCTGGGAGACATATGTGGTCTATATGGAACGAGACCCTAGGGAAAGGTGGTCGACTCAGGAAGACCTCAATTTTCCACTTGCTGTTGAGATTTCAGCAGCTATGGAAATGGCAGCCAGCCAGACAGGACTGACTTCTGCTATAAAATTCTAAAGTAGAAGGAGCTCCACGTAGGAAGGGACGCACTGAAAGGAAGGATCAAAAGCTCAGCAAGCAGAAACGCTTGGCTGAGTAATTTTATTAATGTGGGATTTCAGGGGAGGAGCATGTGAGAGAATGAGATAGAGACTTCAGATGAAGAAACTGAGAACAAGAGAGCAATTGCTTCTTGTTTCATACCCGATACTTCAAGGGCAGCTTCCTGGCTGTCAGTCCAAAGCTCTTTCTGCTGTATCTGGTCCATCTTTTCCCTTAAAGAGAAAGCTTTTTTTTTAGAAGCAGCGCTGACGCAGGTCAACAAAGGAATTCCTGTGGGCGGAAACATGAGGGGTGGTAAGGAGTATGGTAATTAAATATGATTAAATAGGATCAGCACAAGAGTGGTAAAAGTAGATTTTGGGGGTAGAAAGTGGTTCAAAAGGTTCTTTTCTGGATCTGGGTGAAATATAATTTAAAAAGGCAGATCGGCCCATATCAGAGTAAAATCAGACCATTAAATAAATTGAGATGCAAATATTTATGATGCAGACTCTGTGCAAAAATTATTTTTATTATTGAGAATGATGGCTATTTAAATATTTACCCATGCTTCTGTATGGATAGCTTGGTCATTAGGAGGCATTAAAAATATCCCTAGCCTGTATTATACATGCTGCTGAGGGTTGGTTACATTTGGCACCCCTTCTGACAGCCTTTGTCAGAAGCACTTCTGCTTTTTTTTTAATGGTAGGTGTTTAAACCTAATTACTTACAAATTCATTAATGGGTTCAATATGCATTTATTTAGTGCCTGATCTGTACCAGATACTGTGTTAGGGATGGCGTGGTAAATAATGCATATGATTAATACACTGAGGAAGGGGAACATAAAGTTTTCAATCTCCCCTCCGCATCCTGCTGTTGGACTCCCCAGTATTTGGGGGTAGAAAGTGGTTAGAAAGGTTCTTTCCTAATATTTTCTAATATTTTTCTAGTATTTGAATGAGGGAGGGGATATTAGAGGAAAAGTAACACAGAGCCTTAGATGACTACTACTATTTCAGTTCTCTCTTGATTAAGGCTGGGTGATAGACATGTCCTCCATCTTGGAAAGTGTTCAGATATGTATACTGAGTGGGATAGATTCCTAGTTCTATAGAGTCGATTTGACCTGCACACACATACACATGCACAGTTCTGCCCTGTGCTGTTCCCTCGTACAGACACCCCTTTGACTTCTTAACAAGCCTCTCCTCTCTGCACCAAAATCTCCAGATCAGAACAACCAGCTGCCTCTTATTGTCCATTTTGGGTGGGTCACATTCATCACACCACTTAGCCCTCAGGAATCCTGTGCATCTTTGTCTTGATAAAGAGTTGAAGTACAAGGACTTGTTCCTCAGTACTGTACTTTGCCCTTACCTTGCTAATTCAGGTGCCTCCAGCCCATTGCCTGCTTTCAGACTGAGAATCAAGCTGCAGGGTCCCCAAAGTCCATGCGACACACATCAAGTTCTGCCAAGGC
Source organism: Manis javanica (assembly GCF_040802235.1). Classification (NCBI taxonomy): domain Eukaryota; kingdom Metazoa; phylum Chordata; class Mammalia; order Pholidota; family Manidae; genus Manis; species Manis javanica. The sequence goes on along the minus strand of NC_133158.1, from coordinate 198,448,981 downwards.
TCTCACTTTACTTCAGTGCCATGCAGCAAGGGGGCCACCGTGCCGTGGGGCTCGTGAGAGATGCCAGTCTCTCTTGTGGATGTCCTACCCACTGTGGATGTTTCCTTTTTTGGAGCATTTAGAGAGGGCTGTAAGGGAAGGGAAAATGCCTCTGTACTTCCTGTGAGCTTCCCTACTCTTCTCTCTTAAAGGTGCTCTGTAAACCACTCTTAAACTTTAGACTTCACTTACATAGGCTAGGAGTGGTGGTAGGGGTTGGTAGTTGCTAGACTAGATCTTCTCTCTTCACTGAATCCTCCATGGATGGGTCTAGTATCTCTCTTTAGAATGTGTGGTTATTTATACCTCATTGTTCTCTGTTTGGGGGCATCATCCAAAATTCTAAGACAATAAGAAAAGTCCTATTCAAATTCCCATAATGTAAATATATATACATATATGCATATACATATAAAAGTTGATTTCAGATTGCTTCTGCAATGCTTTTTAACTCTTTTCTACTTACATCATGTGCATTTATCATGTCACTACATTCCTTTGGAAATAAAGTATTAATAATTTATATTATTTTATCTTATGAAAATGTCATAATTTATTTCCCTTTTTAATTGTTTAAAAAGATAACTTTTTTCTATTTGATTATGACAGTAATACATACTCATTAAAGAAATTTGGAAAATACAGAAAAGTGCCAGAAAGACAAAATCTATTATAATTCTATGAAAAAGAGCTACCTACTTTAGGTTTGTTTCTTTCTAGGTTTTCTCCCTCTAAATAGACACAGATAGATAGATGGATATATAAAGGTAGGTATATACATATACATATAAACATTTTTAATATCATTTATATTTGTATTATCATACATCTGCATTTAAAAGTCAGTGGGTTTCCTGCTGTATCCAGTTTTGTATACTATTTCCATTTTCTAGTATATTTTGATATTTCTCACATTTGAAGTATTTGAAAGATACAACATTTTATTACTATAAAATAATATGTATTAATTATAGAATGCATAGAAAATGAAGATTAGCAAAAATACCACAGTCACAATATATTAATTTATCCAGTCTAAATCTATCAAGCAGCCTTTAGATAGAAATGAGTTTATGATAATAGGAATATGAAAATCTCACTAGCTCTGGAACACATCGTCTCTCCTATCCTCATCCTCTCCAGTTAATTCCTTATGCTAGAATGTCAATCATTTCACTTCTGCTGCTCACTCATCCGTTGGTAGCAACTGTATTGAGTTGAGAGGACCTGTAGGTCACTTTCCTCCAGGAAATTTGGTGGGTGGGCATATTTTCATCCGCCAAACTCTAGTACCCAGAACCATGACTTTTTGCCCACCTGACAGCTCAATACAGGTTATTTTACTAAGTTCCTTCGTTCCTTAGGATTGTCTTAAGGGATCCACAGTTCCTCCCTGAAATCTGACCTTTGTCCTGTCATCCCCCAACCTCCCATAGTCTGCAAGTGATGTCTGTATGTATGTGCGATTCAACTGTAGACACAATTCAAAGAGTGCCCCATCCCGGGAGTTCTTTAGCCCAGCTGTAATTCATTAGAAGTTGTTAGGTGGGTAGTCCACACTGGCAGTACTTGGCTGCATACATGAGTGTGCATGCACACACTTACAGTCACAGGATAGTTTTTAAAACATGCATGTATTTTGTTCCATGCACTTTTCTGAGTGTGTTCATTATGAGATATTTTATGTATTTAAACATTTTTATCTGCCTAAGTACGTGTACATAGTGGTTTGGAAGATATGTCTACAGATTCTCTGATATTTTTCCACTCAGGTGGAGCTTGCCTACCCTCCGCTTGAATGTGAGCTGGACTTAGTGACTTGCTTCTAGTGGGAAGACAGGACATCTAATGTTAGATTATAAAAGACTGCAGGCCCCTTGCAAGCTCTCTCCCTCCTGTTCTCTGCCTCCTTTTCTTTCTCTTTCTCCACGTTCTCCAGGAGAAGCAAGATTGTGACAGTCCTATGAAGAGGTCCATATGGGGAGGAAATAAAGCTCTTGAAATCCTTCTGAGCTTGGAAAAGGATCCTTCAGGCCCAGGTGAGTCTTCAGAGACTGCTGCTTTGGTCAACAGCTGGACGGCAACCTCATGAGAGCTGCTGAACCAGAACCACCCAGCTAAGCCACTTCCAGATTCCTGACTCAGGAGAAGCCAGGAGAGGGTAAAAATTGTTGTTGTTGTAAGCTGCTTCCTCCTGGGGTAATTTGTTATACAAATAACAAACCAGGATAGATAGATAGTAGATGATTGATAGATAGATAGACAGAAAGATAAATACATAAGTTATGAAGAAGGTATACAATGCAGACCTATGACCTAGCACCCAGCCTGCAACATGCTTTGCCATTCAGTATATCATGAACATTTAAAATTTTATTGTATAAGATCATTTGTAAATGGTTACTGACATTCTGTAGTATACATATAATTTGCTTGACCCCTACCAAATTTTAGATATTTAAAGAATTTCTATTTATTCATAATTAACAATCCTGTGATGAACTATAAAACTGTATAGATAGGATTCTTAATTGCAAACAACAGGAACTTGTTCTTGTTGATTTAAACAAAAAAAGGATTTGGTAAAAAGGTATTAGACCTAAAAGTACTTCAAAGTATAAAGAGAAAGAACCCTGAAAAATAAAACAAGATATTAGGAAATGGCAAAACAACATATTATACAGCTTTACGGAGTCTGAACAGCTACAAAAAAATATCCAAATAGGACACTGGAGAGTGTCCAGTGAGGAAAGTGAAGCCATCCTAAAACCAACACTTACTCACACCAGCAACACCCACTGGGCCTATTTGACACCTCCAACACTGTTGCCTCCCAGACTCTCTCGTTTGAGCTGCCACAGTTGCCAGGGAGAATCCTCTTGGTCTCCGCTTCATTCTCTTTCTGCCTCTTGAGGTTGGTAAGTGTGGCTGGTGGAGCGTTTGCCACAGGCCCATGCTCTTCAAGGGAGAAGGATAGAATGAGAGGTTAGGTATTTGGGTTTCTACACTGGGAGATCGGTTGGGTCTCTCACTGAGAAGGGGGTTTAGATCCTGAGAAGTAAAAAAGAGTGCTAAATGTGCACTGCAATCCATGATGGCATGTGCAACATCAGATTGAACTCTTCTTTCAGTAATTAAAAAAAGTTCTTCCTCGAAAGGTGAAGCCAAGATGGCGGTGTGAGTAGAGCAGCAGAAATCTCCTCCCAAAACCACATATATCTATGAAAATATAACAAAGACAACTCTTCCTAGAATAGAGACCAGAGGACACAGGACAACATCCAGACCACATACACACCGGCGAGAACCCAGCGCCTCGCAAAGGGGGTAAGATACAAGTCCCGGCCCGGTGGGACCCGAGCACCCCTCCCCCCAGCTCCTGGCGGGAGGAGAGGAGTCAGGGAGGGAAAAGGAGCCCAGGACTGCTGAACACTCAGCCCCAGCCATCTGACCCAGGGCGCAGAAACAGTGCATGCCTGGGGTGCTGGATACTAGGGAAACAGGGCAGCAGGACTGCTGAGCGGGTGCCTGAGGCCGACACCAGAGAACAAAGAAACGGGAGTGGCCATTTTTTTTTTTTTTTTGGCAAGTGGGTTTTGGAAGTCTTAAAGGGACAGGGACCCCAATACAAGGGAAACAGGAGGGCAATACCAGTGAGCGGGTGCCTGAGACCAGTGCCTGAGGACAAAGCAAATCATGCGTTTTTCTTTTTTTTTTTAAATTATTTATTTAATATTTTTTTGTTGTTGCTGTTGTTGTTTTGGTTTGGAGAGTGCTTTTTGGAAGTCTTAAAGGGGCAGGGCAGGACACTTAGTCCAGAGGCAGGGAATCTGGGGATCTCTGGGCCCTCTAACGCCCTGGGAAGCAGGGAGCATAGTGGCCCCTTACAGAGATAAATAGCATCCCGGCCGCTCCCCCTTCAATGGGAATGCATCATTTTGGAGCAGCGGCCTGAACCAGGCCACACCCACAGCAACAGTGGAGATAAACTCCATAGCAGCCGGGCAGGAAGCAGAAGCCCTGTCTGTGCACAGCTGCCCAGCACAAGCCACTAGAGGTCGCTATTCTCCCAGAAGAGGAAGGCCACAAACCAACAAGAAGGAAAGCTCTTCCAGCTGTCACTCGTACCAGCTCTGCAAACTATCTCTATGACCATGAAAAGGCAAAACTACAGGAAGACAAAGATCACAGAGTCAACACCTGAGAAGGAGACAGACCTAACCAGTCTTCCTGAAAAGGAATTCAAAATCAAATCATGAACATGCTGATGGATATGCAGAGAAAAATGCAAGAGCAATGGGATGAAGTCCAGAGGGAGATCACAGATGTCAGGAAGGAGATCACAGAAGTGAAACAATCCCTGGAAGGATTTATAAGCAGAATGGATAAGATGCAAGAGGCCATTGAAGGAATAGAAGCCAGAGAACAGGAACGTATAGAAGCTGACATAGAGAGAGATAAAAGGATCTCCAGGAATGAAAAAATAGTAAGAGAACTATGTAACCAATCCAAAAGGAACAATATCCGTGTTATAGGGGCACCAGAAGAAGAAGAGAAAGGAAAAGGGATAGAAAGTGTCTTTGAAGAAATAATGGCTGAAAACTTCCCCAAACTGGGGGACAAAATAATCGAAGAGACCACGGAAATACACAGAACACCCAATAGAAAGGATGCAAGGAGGACAACACCAAGACACACAATAATTAAAATGGCAAGGATCAAGGACAAGGAAAGAGTTTAAAAGGCAGCTAGAGAGTAAAAGGTCACCTATAAAGGAAAACCTATCAGGCTAACATCAGACTTCTCGACAGAAACCCTACAGGCCAGAAGAGAATGGCATGATATATTTAATGCAATGAAACAGAAGGGCCTTGAAAGAAGGATACTGTATCCAGCATGACTATCATTTAAATATAATGGCAGGATTAAACAATTCCCAGAGAAGCAAAAGCTTAGGGAATTTGCTTCCCACAAACCACCTCTACAGGGCATCTTACAGGGACTGCTCTAGATGGGAGCACTCCTAAAAAGAGCACAGAACAAAACACACAACATATGAAGAATGGAGGAGGAGGAATAAGAAGGGAAAGAAGTAAAGAATCTCCACACAGTGTATATAACAGCTCAATAAGCAAGCTAAGTTAGGCAGTAAGATACTGAAGAGGCTAACATTGAACCTTTGGTAACCACGAATTTAAAGCCTGCAATGGCAATAAGTACATATCTCTCAATAGTCACCCTAAATGTAAATGGACTGAATGCACTATTCAAAAGACACAGAGTAACAGAATGGATAAAAAAGCAAGACCTATCTATATGCTGCTTACAAGAAACTCACCTCAAACCCAAAACATGCACAGACTAAAACTCAAGGGATGGAAAAACATATTTCAGGCAAACAACAGTAAGAAGAAAGCAGGGGTTGCAGTACTAATATCAGACAAAATAGACTTCAAAACAAAGAAAGTAACAAGAGATAAAGAAGGACACTACATAATGATAAAGGGCTCAGTTCAACAAGAGGATATAACCATTCTAAATATATATGCACCCAACACAGGAGCACCAGCATATATAAAACAAATACTAACAGAACTAAAGAGGGAAATAGACTGCAATGCATTCATTTTAGGAGACTTCAACACACCACTCACCCCAAAGGATAGATTCACCAGGCAGAAAATAAGTAAGGACACAGAGGCAATGAACAACACACTAGAACAGATGGACCTAATAGACATCTATAGAACTCTACATCCAAAAGCAACAGGATATATATTCTTCTCAAGTGCACATGGAACATTCTCCAGAATAGACCACATACTAGCCCACAAAAAGAGCCTCAGCAAAATCAAAAATATTGAAATTCTACCAACCAATTTTACAGACCACAAAGGTATAAAAGTAGAAATAAATTCTACAAAGAAAACAAAAAGGCTCACAAACACATGGAGGCTTAACAACATGCTCCTAAATAATCAATGGATCAATGAACAAATTAAAATAGAGATCAAGGAATATATAGAAACAAATGACAACAACAATACAAAGCCCCAACTTCTGTGGGATGCAGCAAAAGCAGTCTTAAGAGGAAAGTATATAGCGATCCAGGCACAATTGAAGAAGAAAGAACAATCCCAAATGAATAGTCTAACATCACAATTATCGAAACAGGAAAAAGAAGAAGAAATGAGGACTAAAGTCAGCAGAAGGAGGGATATACTAAAGATCAGAGAAGAAATAAACAAAATTGAGAGAATAAAACAATAGCAAAAATCAATGAGACCAAGAGCTGGTTCTTTGAGAAAATAAACAAAATAGATAAGCCTCTAGCCAAACTTATTAAGAGAAAAAGAGAATCAACACAAATCAACAGAATCAGAAATGAGGATGGAAAAATCACGACAGACCCCACAGAAATACAAAGAATTATTAGAGACTACTATGAAACCTATATGCCTACAAGCTGGAAAACCTAGAAGAAATGGACAACTTCCTAGAAATATACAACCTCCCAAGACTGACCAAGGAAGAAACGCAAAAGGTAAACAAACCAATTACGAGCAAAGAAATTGAAACAGTAATCAAAAAACTACCCAAGAACAAAACCCCGGGGCCAGATGGATTTACCTCGGAATTTCATCAGACACACAGAGAAGACATAATACCCATTCTCCTTAAAGTTTTCCAAAAAAATAGGAGGGAATACTCCCAAACTCATTCTATGAAGCCAAGATCACCCTAATACCAAAACCAGGCAAAGACCCCACCAAAAAAGAAAATTACATACCAATATCCCTGATCAATGTAGATGCAAAAATACTCAATAAAATATTAGCAAACAGAAGTCAACAGTATATCAAAAGGATCATACACCATGACCAAGTGGGATTCATCCCAGGATGCAAGGATGGTACAACATTCGAAAATCCATCAACATCATCCACCACATCAACAAAAAGAAAGACAAAAACCAGATAATCATCTCCATAGATGCTGAAAAAGCATTTGACAAAATTCAACATCCATTCATGATAAAAACTCTCAGCAAAATAGGAATAGAGGACAAGTACCTCAGCATAATAAAGGCCATATATGACAAACCCACAGCCCACATTATACTGAACAGTGAGAAGCCAAAAGCATTTCCTCTGAGATTGGGAACCAGAAAGGGATGCCCACTCTCCCCACTGTTATTTCAAATAGTACTAGAGGTCCTAGCCATGGCAATCAGACAAAACAAAGAAATACAAGGAATCCAGATTGGTAAAGAAGAAGTCGAACTGTCACTATTTGCAGATGACATTATATTGTACATAAAAAACCCTAAAGACTCCACTGCAAAACTACTAGAACTTATATCGGAATTCAGCAAAGTTGCAGAATACAAAATTAACACACAGAAATCTGTAGTTTTCCTATACACTAACAATGAACTAACAGAAAGAGAAATCAGGAAAGCAATTCCATTCACAACAGCATCAAAAAGAATAAAATACCTAGTTATAAACCTAACCAAGGAAGTGAAAGACCTATACCCTGAAAACTACAAGACACTCTTAAGAGAAATTAAAGAAGTCACTAACAAATGGAAACTCATCCCGTGCTCATGGCTAGGAAGAATTAATGTCATCAAAATGGCCATCCTGCCCAAAGCAATATACAGATTTGACGCAATCCCTATCAAATTACCAGCAACATTCTTCAATGAACTGGAACAAATAATTCAAAAATTCATATGGAAACACCAAAGACCCCGAATAGCCAAAGCAATCCTGAGAAAGAAGAATAAAGTAGGGGGGAGCTCACTCCCCAACTTCGAGCTCTACTACAAAGCCATAGTAATCAAGACAATTTGGTACTGGCACAAGAACAGAGCCACAGACCAGTGGAGCAGATTAGAGACTCCAGACATTAACCCAAACATATATGGTCAATTAATATTTGATAAAGGAGCCATGGACATACAATGGCAAAATGACAGTCTCTTCAACAGATGGTGCTGGCAAAACTGGACAGCTACATGTAGGAGAATGAAAGTGGACCATTGCCTAACCCCATATACAAAAGTAAACTCAAAATGGATCAAAGACCTGAATGTAAGTTATGAAACCATAAAACTCTTGGAAAAAAACATAGGCAAAAACCTCTTAGACATAAATATGAGTGACCTCTTCTTGAACATATCTCCCTGGGCAAGGAAAACAACAGCAAAAATGAACAAGTGAGTCTATATTAAGCTGAAAAGCTTCTGTACAGCAAAAGACACCATCAATAGAACAAAAAGGAACCCTACAGTATGGGAGAATATATTTGAAAATGACAGATCCGATAAAGGCTTGACGTCCAGAATATATAAAGAGCTCAAATGCCTCAACAAACAAAAAACAAATAACCCAATTAAAAAATGGGCAGAGGAACTGAACAGACAGTTCTCTAAAAAAGAAATACAGATGGCCAACAAACACATGAAAAGATGTTCCACATCACTAATTATCAGAGAAATGTAAATTAAAACTACAATGAGGTATCACCTCACACCAGTAAGGATGGGTGCCATCCAAAAGACAAACAACAACAAATGTTGGCGTGGCTGTGGAGAAAGGGGAACCCTCCTACACTGCTGGTGGGAATGTAAATTAGTTCAACCATTGTGAAAAGCAGTATGGAGGTTTATCAAAATGCTCAAAACAGACTTACCATTTGACCCAGTAATTCCAATCCTAGGAATTTACTGTAAGAATGTAGCAATCAAGTTTGAGAAAGACAAATGCACCCCTATGTTTATTGCAGTACTATTTATAATAGCCAAGAATTGGAAGCAACCTAAATGTCCATCGGTAGATGAATGGATAAAGAAGATGTGGTACATATGCACAATGGAATACTACTCAGCCATAAGAAGAGGGCAAATCCTACCATTTGCAGCAACATGGATGGAGCTGGAGGGTATTATGCTCAGTGAAATAAGCCAAGCAGAGAAAGAGAAATACCATATGATTTCACTCATCTGAGGAGTATAAGAACAAAGGAAAAACTGAAGGAACAAAACAGCAGCAGAATTACAGAACTCAAAAATGAACTAACGGAGGATCAAAGCCTAATTTGGCTACCCAGAAAATGAACTAAGATACGATATGAAGAAGAACTTCCAACATCACCACTGTCTGGAAGAGTCATACCAGAAGATGATCATCAAAAAACCTCAACAAAGATCCAGGCGATGCTGCAGTTGTAGCTGCATTCATCCCACCGTTTCCTGGACTTGCCATTGGAATGAAGAAGGAGATATCTAAGCTGGCCTGTGCTTTCAGTAAAACAACAAATTTGACTGGATCTATACTGTCGGAACTCAACCATGAATTAGGAGAAGTGCAAGTTGTAGTGCTCCAAAATCTTACTACTACAGACTATCAACTGTTAAAAGAACATATGGGATGTGAACAGTTCCCAGGATGGGTTGTTTTAATTTGTCTGATTTCTCTCAGACTGTTCAAGTATAGTTGGACAATATCCATCATATCATAGACAAATTTTCACAAATGCCTAGGATGCCTAACTGGTTTTCTTGGCTCCACTGGAGATGGCTGGTAATTATAGATCTTCTTTGGTTATGTAACTGTATTCCTGTTATGTTAATGTATGTGTGCAATTTAATTAGTAGTTTAAAACCTATACATGCTTAAGGTACTCTACAAGAAGATATGTCAAAGAAATAATCAATCTTACCATGTCATGTTTTCTTCCTCCTGCTACTTCTATAGCTTTTCTTCTTCCTTCCTAATTGCAACCCTGAAATAGAATTTGTGCCTCATATCGAATTTACCAAGTATCATAATTCCTCCAAGTGGTAAAGATACCTCAAGACAAATGCTGGGCATAGAAGCCACAGGGCATAAATCTTCATAGAAGTAAAAAGCTAACCTTTTCAAACAATATGGCTTCTTTCTCACTTACCATCTTTACATTTCCTTCTATGGCCCTGGAAGATGACTGGTTAGCCAGAGACGGGTAAGATTCCTCAAGGGAGGAACAACCTAAGACAGGCACAGTTGCAGGGGGGCCATCAGGTGAGAAATTGGGGATCAACAGAGGTGAGGCTTAGAACCTCACCCCCCCCTGTTTTGAGAGAAATCTTCTGCATCCGTGGATGTTTTATTGCCCTTGTCTAGCTCAGATTAGCACATAGTCTACAGGCACACACCTGATCATCTACAATTGCTCTCTTATAACACTAAACTATGTTTTCTACCTTTATCTTGCATCTACCTACCACTTCAGCATTTTATCAAAAAAAAAAATAATAATAATAAAGGGAGAAATGTGGGATTCACATACAAATCAAGTATAAAAATCAAGCAAATATTCATATTTGACCTGATTGTTTATAGTTCATAATGCGTGATCAAACCGAAAGTTTTTGTGATGACTGCCCTTGTACTGTTCACCATCTAAGAACTTACTCACTATGTAAGAATTTGTTCACCATGGAAGAACTTGTTCGTTATGCTTCAGAAGATTGGAGACTGATGAGAATTAGGCTTGAGATGGATTAATGATTGTGCATTAAGCATTGACTCCCCTATACAGAATTTTATTGTTGTTAACAACCATTTGATTAATAAATATGAGAGATGCCCTCTCAAAAAAAAAAGTTCTTTGTCCAACTCAATGAAACTAACCTTCATGTATCTAAAGTGGATCCACCTGCTCACCAAAAGGGGAACTGTACAAAGTCCCATTCATTACTGCATTTTGACAACTCTATTTTTTCTTCAAGTTTATTTACTACCCATTGTAACCCTAAGGGCTTAATTGAAAAGTTGTAAAGTACCCACATAGCCTATACAAAATAGTGGAAGGCGTGAATAGACAAGAAGAGAGAAGCTACTTAAATGCATAGATACAAGAAAGGAAGAAAACATAGACGTTGCATTCCGCTTTTTTATGATGGGTCATGAGGCTGAAGTTGGTAACTATGACTTTTCTGCTACCCATTTCATGTATCTTTTATTTATTTAATCAATACTTTGAATAATCAAGGCTCTGTGCCTGCTGTGGTGTCCCTAATCCTCATTCTTGAGGAATCTTAAGCCTTTTGTTGTCTTTCCTATACAGATGTTGAGGCCTCCCAGTGAATTTTATCAATGAGCGAATCAGAGTGAGAAAACAACTTAGGACAGTCTTTGAGTTCCACTGCTATTTCTTACTTTCTTAATTATGTAGTAGCAATTCTAATTCTTCCTGACAGGATCAATCTCAAAAGTGAACACTGTAATCTCCCCCTTATTTCCTGCTCACTGTGTGGCATGAAGGCCCTGAACTGGCCAGGTGGTATTGTCAATTTACCAATTAATGATTCCATTGTTGTGTCTTCTAATATAAATATTCTTGCCATGGTCACTGAGACAACCAAATGACCAGCACCCTGAGGTTCATGGGAGGAAAGGGAAATTTTGAAAATGCCCATATTTTGGGCAGAGCCTTCTGAAATCCAGAATTTCTCCCCCTTTCAGTCAATTGATCACAGGCAGCTTTCCGTGATACCTCAGGCAGAAACAGAGGAAGGTATAGTAGTGTGGCTCTAAAACTCTCTTGTGCCTTCAGAACTCATCAGGTCCAGTTCTGTATATCCAGTTCCATTTGAGGATGGAGCACTTTGGGGTACATCTGACTTTTTAGACAAGTGAGTTAATATATCAAATTCATAATGTGGAGTTGCAAGTCCCATAGTCACATGTTTAGTTATAAAGAGAGACTAACCAGGGTCTGTTATTCAGAATAAGGAGAGACATGTGAAAAGGGTAATGGCTTTGATCACCAATCTTCAGGGTGCCTTCTGTGATTCTCCTATTGGGCTAGCCACCAACTTAGCCATTAGGTTTCCCTGGTGTAAAGGCAAAGTAGTGAAGCAACTTCCAGTAGAGTCTGGTCAGCCCAAGAGCCTTCTTTTCCTCTGTGACCTTACTTGAAAATGGTAATTTTTAATATATCTCATAAATACTCAGACTGCATATTCAAAAGCAGGTATATTTTCTCTCCTCAAGCTAAAATATCTCAAGTGTAATGCCGCTTTTGCAGTGGATGCATATTACTACAGTACCTTATTATTCACTTTGTTTGAGAGAAAGCCTTTGCTGTCCTAGAAACAAATTTTAGAGAAGTTAATTCTAGGGTTCTGTATTTTTGTGTTTTTGTCTCTTATTTTCTAGCAAATGTGTATTTTATTAAGATATGTTTTATACAGGGGTTGCCACTATTTCCCTAGCATGAATCAGATTATCTGTAGCATAATGAGATAATCCACTTTTCTAAAGGGAATTCAGTTTATCTCTTATCAAGACTTAGAATGTGGAATTTCCCATATATAGGAGTCCCAGGAGAGTAACAAATGTCTCTTATAATAATGAAAGGTCCTGTTAGGTCTGAGCTCGCAATCAAGGAGGATTAACAACTCAAAAGTTCTTACTGATTTGAATAAGGATGAGCAGTATAAGAACACTCGACAGCCACTTTCTTGAAAAAGACCATTAAGTGCATAATTCAAATACAAAACCCAGGGTACTACTAGCTACTTTAACCACACATTGGCCCTATGGACAAGACATGGTTCACAATTCTCAGTTTGAGTTATTTGGATGTAGAAAAGTGTGAGTCCTTTCTTCATGGACAGATTCAAACTTTTATTTTTTAAGGAAAAATGTCTTTAATACTCAATGTGCGTTCTCATCATTAAAGGGTATGGACGAAAGGGAAATAATTTTAGATGCACATTTATTCAAACTTTCAAATCTTAGAGTCTTGTAAAAACTAACAGAAAGAGTGACATAGAAAGAAAAATGAACTCAGCTGGAAATTGTCTTTGACATTTTGCATCCCTGAGTATACACCTGAGACTTTTCTAATTTTTTCTTTTTATGTAGTATACATTTTTCTGCCTATATACTTGTTCCTTGTCTTTGTAATTCAAAATTTTCTTCAAGGGTGTGTAGGTAGTTGGCACCTTTTCAGTAAAAGTTCCTGCAAACAGTGTGCATGGCAGGAGCAGTTCCACACAGTGTGCTTTGAACTGTAGTAGTTTCAAAATGTTTTCTACAGTTATGTCTTTGATTTTTTTCTTCTGTTTTAACATTTTGTTTTTTTCTTGAATTTTTGTTTTGTATTCCTTGCATTGTGGGTTGCTTTTGCATCACGAATGTGATTGTTCTGTACTCTTCATTATACTCTACCCTGATTTTAATATAAATATTAATTTTTTTATTAAAATGCTAATTCTTTCACATTATTTCTTTATTTCATTCAACTCAAGAATTTCTCCCTGGATTTTCTCTTTATTTTGCATTTCAGTCAAACTCAGTTTTATTTCAGTTTGATGCTATATCATTTCACTTACTTCTCTTATTTAATAGAATACATGCTTTCAGAAAGTTTCTGATAAAAAGAACTGATTTTTTCTTACAAGTGTAGGTGTTCTTTACCTTGACTGTATCTTTTCCTTCTTTCTTGCTTAGAAGCCCTTCAATTTTCCTGTTAAGTCTATAGTTACCCATTCTTGAATAAGAGATTAATTTAAACCCAATATTTGTCATTAAACTACTTAGCTAGTTGTGTGTAGATGTCTCTTTATGGATTTTAGCTAGTATTTGGATAGTATGCACAACTATAAGCTTGATTTTTTGGGGGTTGTGGTAATTCAGGTAATGTCAACTCTCCTGGACTGTATTCAAGAATCTCTTACTCCTTTTGGTAAGCTTATGGAAAATAATTTTTTCCTGAATAACTTGAATCAGTATACATTTCTTCCTGTGTTGGAAACTGCATTTAAAGGTTCAATCCCCTAACTTCTCTTAGAGTTTTTATTGTCTCTGTCCCTCCCAGTTCTGATCTCATATCCCAATGGCCATTGCCCTTATACCTGAAATCTGACAATTGTTAACACATTCCTAAAATTGTTGTTCATTAACACAGTAAAAGCAGGATGGGCTAGTGTAAGAAAGAAGTGAGCAAAAGGGGAATTCTCTGGAGTGATAGTAAAGAAATTTGATGTGAACATTAATATTCAAACTATTACTGTTGCAACTTTGCATCTCTTTCTGTGGTGTAAGCATGGGACAGTATTCTCAGCAGAGAAAACGTGTGTGAAGGCCAATATGTGGGAGAGCCTTGGGACTGTAAGTAGATTGCATGAATGAACTACATGGAGAAAAGGTGGAAGTTGGTGAGGCTGAGGAGGAGGTGAGTTTCATCGCTAAACATACCTGCCTATGGAGTTCACTTTATCTTGAAGGGGGCATTGAAATGTTTAAAGCATAGGGGGCAGAAAGATTTCTTTGGCAATAATTTGATTGACATAGAAGTCTCCTGATGGAGAGAGCAAATAAAAAGTCATTACAATAGCCCAGGCAAGGAAGAGGTAACAGCCTGGAGGGAAAATGAAAAAAAAAAAAAAGCTTTGTGATTAGAATAAAGGGCAGGGGAAAGGGAGGAATCCAGGGTGATTCTTACACATTTGGTTAATGTTACAGGGCCGATGAGTATGGCATTCACTGAAATAAACTGGTTTTTGGGGGCTGGATGTATGGAGTGGTAATTAGTTCAGTTCTAGAATTTCTTTAGTGATTTCATATAGACAATTTCTACACAGGCAATGATCAATAACACTAAAAAAATGTTTCCAAGGATAACATAAACTAAATTTTCGGTTTGCATATTCTGCTTATTTACACTGTTTGGATTGTGGTATATTGTTGTTAAGGCCCAGTAAAGGGGAGAGATTAACCAGCAAGATCAGTATTTAAATCAGGTTCAGTTGGCAGCATGGGAGAGTGAGAAGGAGCTTAGCTTTGGAAGACAGGAAATCAATATCCTTGAACGGATTTTACTCATTCACAGTAGGATTTGGGGCCAGGCACTTAGTCACTTGGCTCCTCAAATCCCTATTTTCAAAAGCTAGATAATATCATCTTCCAAATTATTTCACAGTCTTAAGATCTGAATTTGATGGCTGATATGAAATTGCTTCTATATGGTGGTTTCTTTTTTTCAAATTTTTTATTAAGGTATGATTGATATACACTCTTCTGAAGGTTTCACATGAGAAAACAATGTGGTTACTACATTTACCCATATTATCAAGTCCCCACCCATATCCCAATGCAGTCACTGTCCAGCAGTGCAGCAAGATGCCACAGATTCACCATGTGCCTTCTCTGTGCTACACTGTTCTCCCCGTGATCCCCCACACCTATATGGTGCTTTCTTATATAGATGATGAAAGACGAAGTAGTAGATATTCGTCAGAAACTGCACTGGGGCAAAAATCCTGCACTGGGAACTACTGTATGATGAAATAAGACTAGGCTTTTGTGCATTTTAATGCCATCTGTGACAAAGAAATACATTTAATTCAAATTTTTAAACATAATAGTTTGGAGACTGGAACATTGTAAATGTAAATTCTGACACATTACAAATAAAATAAAGCTAAAAGGCAGTACTTGGTGCCAGAGAGGATGTTTTGCAATCAATTTTTTTAATTAGCATTTTCCTTTATTAAAAATACAAGAAGAGAGAAAAGAAAATAGTTTTGCATTCAATATTAATATAACTTTCAACTCCTGGCTATGATTACATCATCAATATCACAGCCAAACTTCTTATAGAACTAAATACAGAACATTTCATATTCTTTCAAACAAGTTCACATAATTAAGAAAGTGTTTTTCAAATGAAATAGAACTATCTCGTTTACTCTGCTGTATTTACATATGTCTTTCATGCAGAGCGATTTGGCAGTAAATCTAGCTGTTCTTTAAATAAGCATACCAAAATACTTCTTCAGAGTCTAAAGTTCTGCTAAAAGGAAAAAAAAATCCACACCAATTTTGCCTCTGAAGAGATATTATAACTGCTCTTTTTGTTGGTCTAGAGACGAAATATGGGAGAAAATGGAATTTTACTGAAAGCAAATTATGAATCTCTCTCATGGAATCTTATCCTGCAGTATTTTTATTAACCAATAAAAATTAATGGTAAGAAAAAAATGTTTTCTTTTTTTGCCATGAAGTATCTTAGAATAAAGAAACAGGTAATTATTTACCCAGTGGTGATCCTAGGTAAGCTCCCCTTGGGCAGAAGTCCAAATGAAAGACTTCAACATGGTAAATTGTGCTTGTCACAGGAAACCCCACACATCAAAACTCAAAACAAACTAGCTCCACATCTGATTGGCAGATATTACTAGCTAGCGTCCATGCAGCACCTAAATCTTGGTGGGTTTCATTACCAAATTGAAATTTGGGGGTGTGTTAATCTCTTACCGAGATTCTCTATCTTAACTCTGTTGTTAGAATACTTTTCACAGAGGAATGTTTTTGAGAGTGACAGCTCCGCAGCTCATGTCTGAGTGCTGCAGCATTCCT
The DNA here is from genome assembly GCF_040802235.1 of Manis javanica. Lineage (NCBI taxonomy): Eukaryota > Metazoa > Chordata > Mammalia > Pholidota > Manidae > Manis > Manis javanica. The sequence goes on along the minus strand of NC_133158.1, from coordinate 198,432,521 downwards.
GTTGGTACCAGGCAGTTAATTTAGTTGTTCGGAGCGGGTCTCTGTAGTCAGGCTTCTTGGGTTTGATACCTGGCTTGGCCACTTCGCAACCACGTGATTTGAAATACATTACCTTCTTTCTCTGTCCTCGGTTTCCGTAAATATAAAATGGGGAAATAATAGTACCTATTTCATAGTTGAGAGAATTACATGAGAAAATGTATCAAGTGTTTAGAACAGTTCCTGACACATAGTAAGTGCTCAGTAGTATAAGCTCTTGTTACTATTAATCAGCTCAGAGAATTGTTAATACTACATAAAGCTGATACATGACAAGAAGGAAAGGATTAAGCTCTTTAATTTGTGCCCTTGGCATTACAGGGATTTGAGGAAAGAATGCACCATGGATGGGGCCTCTACCAATGGATACCTCTCCTTTCTGTGTCTTGGGATCAATCTTGGAAAACCAAGAGAAGGAAAACTGACTTTACGTCTGTATCCCTAAATGCTGGCCACCTAATTGGAACCTTTTGTTCTTTTCTTATTGGTAACATTCATTCCCAAATGAAGCCCTTGTCTTCTCTCCTTGCCCCCGCAAACTTGCAAAAGCCACATGCCTTACTTGAGAAATACATGTGCCAAGTTTGAAATTTTAATTTCAAGCTCCTTTAATTTTTTTGCATACACATACGTTCTGGCAAATTTCGATGCTGGTAAAAAAAAAAAAACACGTTTTGCTTGTTGGAATGATATTATCGCTCCAAAAGAATGAACAGATTTATTCAGCCTTTCTAAATGTAATGCAGTTCTGAGAAGGCAATAAGGATGAAGAATTTCTTCCTCAAGGGTCATGCTGGAGGAACCTTAGAAAGTGCTGAATTTGTGCACATAACAGCAGAATAAGTTTCCTCTCACCCATAACTGGTTATTTCATATACTCCTCTTTTCAAAATGCCCAGCGAGACAGCATCACCTGGACAAACTGAAGAACGACTTTCAGTTGGAGCCTGTAATCCTCATATAACCCATTATAATGGGTGGTTGTATTTGGCAAGTTAGGTGGGCTGTATTACCCGCTTTTTCAGTCATAGATTCAGTGTTGCTGTAAAGTTGCTCTGTAGAAGTGGTTAACATCTGCAATCAGGCAACTTTAAGTAAAGAAGACTATTCTCAATAATATGGGTAGGTCTCGTCCAACTAATTGAAAGAAAAACACCTAAGAGAACAGGTTTCCCTGAAGAAGAAATTTCATGTCTGCAGCACTAGCTCCTGCCTGGGAGTTTCCAGCTTATAGGCCTGCTCTGCAGATTCCAAACTTTGACCAACTAGACCTCACAATCTCATCCGACAATTCCTAGAAATAAACTTCTATGTATATATATATATATGAAATATATATATATATATATCCTCGGTAGAACCCTCACTGATAAATTCTTCACCTTAATTGTGATATAAAATGCAAAGTGAATATTTTACTGGCCTAAGACATTTTTAGTTTAACTGCAGCAACACTACTTATTTTCAGAAGAATTTAAGCATCTACCATGTTCTTAACTTTTCATTGAAATATTACACACACACACAGAGGAATGACACATATCAAATTGAACACACCTGTGGAAACAACACCCATATCAAGAAATACAACATAATCTGCACACCGGATTCCTTGTCGTCATGTCATCTTCCTCAAGAGTCACCAGGGTCCCTATTTCTAAGGGCATAGAATAGTAATCAGGCGTCAGATTTTAAGTAGTTAAGTAAATATGATTTGAGGATAGATTCATTATCTTAAGGCCTTGGGTAAGATCTTGAAGCAAGGAGACAATCTCATTACTCAGGGCTGCTATTTGTTGGGACTCACTAAAATTTAGAGCAAATGATGAGTTTTTCTTTATATCTGAAAAATTTATTCCACAACACGGAAGTTTATGTTTCATTTCAAACTTCAAGTCAGTCATATTGCAGGGATCTTATTGAATGTTTCAGCTTTTCCTTAGAGACACACAGATAGTTTGCCGAAAAGGAACTTTCTATGGTATACATCCTATAAAATGATCTTTATTGTTGACATTTACAAGATCCGTTACTGGTAGCACTTTACTGACTTTGTGAAGCTCCACTAGGCTTCCAAACCTGTTTCCTGGTATCTCATATGCAATCGATCCACAATTCCTCACAGCCAGATTCATTCACTGTGATTTCCAACTTAATGTACATTTTTGAATTAAATAAATATCAGATTACTGGTGTAACTAGTATCACTTAAGAGCATCATAAAAACTCTTCCTCAGTGGTGGGAAATAGGCCTCCAGTACTTAGAAAGGAAAGATGGGTCTTTAGGAAATGACAGGAAAGGACTCCAAAGTTGCTGTGTATATTCTCTGGAATCTTCTAGATGCCTGTTATAGCATCCCCTTTCTTAGTCATTTTGAGCTCTCAATCCGATTCCTCCCCTTTACTCAGATATAAATATACATCTCTGCCAATCCCTTAAGTATACAAAATTTCATGGCATTTGATTTATTGATATGAAAAAAGAAGAAAAGGATCAAGGGAATGGAAAGCCCTTGTTAAACAGCTCAGCCTTTGCAGCTCTCTGTGTGGTGATGAGGCCACAATCAGAATAACTTGGCTATTAGGAATTTCCATGTTGATAAAATGTATATGTTTATATCATAGTTATATGGCCACATATCTTATCTTTAATAAGATACCACAGACTTCTTAAGGGAAAGGTACCTTCTCAATAAAGCATTGTGTTGCCCTCATACTGCCTAGGGCTGGTACTCAGTCAGTATTGTTACTGGATTAAAAACAATTACCATCATTTAGTTTTGAGTATTAACCCATTAAAATTAGAGCTAATTCTGCAGTTTTAAGGATGATATTATTTATCTTTCAAAAGAGATTTAGATTCTGTGACCATTACCTAATCTCTTAAAGGAAGAAAAAGTAGAACAAATCTAAATAAAACCTTGATATGTCAACCCCTGAGATGATGCACTTTATTCTGGTTATTTCATCTGGAGGAACAGAAGATAAGCAGAAATAATCAATGGGACTGACTTAGTTCCTTATAGAGAAAGAACAAGGAGATCATGAGGAAACTGTGACAAGGATGTGAGCAAATCCTATACAATTCTTGATCTCAGTTCTTCCTTTAGTTATCAGACTTTACAGCTAAACACTTTGCAAAGCCCATCTAATTTCTCTATTCTCCCTTCTATCTTCCCCAAACTATCTTTTCCCGCACCTAATCTCCTCTACCAAAACTGATGTCCAGGGATCATGCAGCTCAGGTCTCATCTGACTTGACTTACCATTTGGCAAAACTAATCACTCCCTTTTCTGAACTTCTTGGCTTAGCTTTTAGGATACACTTTTCAGGGTGCACTTTACCCGCTGCTGCATGGGGAGTTGTGCCAGTTCCTGCTCATCTCTGAGATGCCTTAATGTTGGAGGGCTCAGGGCACGCTTCTCGCCTCTTCCCCTCTCTGCTTACTTCACCCTCAGACCATCACCTTCATCTCATTGCCTGAGTCACCTTCTGTATCTTGATGACTATCAATTTAATAATCTCACACCCACCTGTTTCAAGACTCAGTTTCAACTGCCTATTCAACACCTTTAATGGCTATCTGATGGGCTTATAAACTTCAGTGTGCTCAAAACTGACTTCTATCTTCTCAAAACCCCTTCTGATCTTTAACTACAAACCTGTTTCTCATATCTTCCTCCTTATCTCAGACTCAAGCCAAAATCTCATCTTCAAATGTTCTCTCTCACCTCCACATCCAGCCTGTTACAAATCCTGGTGGTTCTCTCTTAAAAATGTTTCCAGAATGTAACCATATCTCACTGGTTCCACTGCACCTACCATCTCCTACTTAGATTATGGCAATCATCTCCTAACAATAGCCTTCACTTTGCCCTCCTTTGGTCCTTTCTCAAGACAGTGGCCAGAGTGTTAAAACGTAAATCAGATCATGTTACCCCTCTGCTAAAAACCCAGCACACTCAGAGCGAAACCCAGAGCCCTGACATTGGCCTGCAAAAGCCAGCGTGACCTGGCAACCTCATTTCTTACTACTCTTTTTTTCTCCTTCTAGTCATACTGATCTCCTTGCTGGATGTTCAAGGTTTCTGCACTTACTATTTCCTCTTCCTGAGCACCCTTCCCCCAGGTATCACTCCCTCACTTCCAGCAAATGAATGTCTCAGAGACTTGCCTTCTCCATGACAACTGAAATCACAACCAGCAGCTCAATCTTTGTCTCCCTTTCCTGCTTAATTTTTCTCCAAAGTATTTATGAACACATAGCATACTATATACTTTGTGAAAGTTGCAAGAACATGAGGAATATTTTTTTGATCTCTGATAAATAACATCTCATCACCTAGAATTTTAAGTACACAAATTATTTGTTGCATGATTGTAACCTCTAGCCTTCTCTCTTTTCTCTTCTCTACTTTTCCCTTCCCTTCCCTCATCTTGACTTCTGTTCTCTATCCGTATTTATTCTTTTGATGATCTCCCCAGTTTCATGGCTTTAGTTACCATAAGAAGCATAATCCTAAACTTGTTTAATAATTACTGCAATATAAAATATATTTAGAGCCAAATATTCCTATTGAGAAAAGAACCTAGGCAACACAGAAATAAAATGTTGTTTTAAATAATTGGTAATTACCTTATGGGACTTATTCCTAGTACCAACACTTTCACCCAGTCCCTCATCATTTTTACTTAGATTATTAGAATAGCCTCTCAGTTGTTACCTGCAATTTATAGTTGAATCTTTTACTTACCTCGTTGCCAATGTAATTGCATCACTCACATTTAAATATATTTCATTGCTTTCCTATAAAGGAGGAAGCTGGTAAAAGTGATGAGGATGATAAAGGTGTAGAGTCATGTATTTTGAAACTGGAACAAGCCTTGTTCTTTCTTTCAAAGTCAAACATGTCTTTTCTATATGAGTCAACCACATCAAGGAGACAGTCTGAAGAATGCCTGTATTATATGTGTACATAATATTGCCATCACTTGAAACATAGTTCTCAGTTGAACCGAAAGGCTTACGTTGCTTTTCAAACTTTCAAACATTTCATTCTTTTAAAGCAAATAGAAACAAAATTGAAACCCATCCTGAAGACTGTGATATATTTCTATCACTCTGTGGACTGTTGCTCATCACTCAGCTCGTTTTGGTTTGCTTAACATCTTCTTTGCTAAAAAAGTCATCCATGAAACCCATTTTAGATTAACTCGCTTCTTTGTTAAGCTGCACAGTATTTTAGTGGTGCAGAACATGGATACATTTCCTTGCAGGAAACACAAAAGCAGAAGTGTTTTCCAGATCTTTCTATACTTGAGTGACATTCTTCACTGGCCCAAACTTCTTTGGTTAATTGATTCTCTAAACAAGACCTCAGCCAACCTTCAGAGCAGCTGTTTCTGGAATAACGGAGACTGGCAAGTAAGGGAATAACTGTGGCTTTAACAAGAATGCATTTGCTTTCCACCACATTCTAAATTCCCTTCTCTGAAAGGGTTGCTTTTGATGACCAAATGCATCTTGTTTTCTCTTGGTTAAAAAAAAAAAAAGAAATAAAATACAGCCCTATTTTTTAGACCATGATAACACAAAGCAGTCACTGGAAAAACTGGCAAGAGTGAGGAGAGTTCCTAATAGGCTGGCCACTGTAACTTGGAATATTTTTCTGAGAAACCCAGTAATGTCTGTTTCATTTTGGAATAGATTCCTTTCCCCCAGTGGCACTCCAGAAGCCTTGCTGTCTGTTTCAATTATAAATCCCCAGTCTTCTCATCACAGACTCAAGGCTATAACTGACTTCTGGCAATTTATGATCAAACCTAAAGCATTCTAGCTAGTGAATTGTACCATTTGTAGAACATGTGAAAAATCTCTGACACTAGGAGCCAAAATTAAAATGTCATTTAGTAAATGAGTGTGTTAATAGCCAGGGACTCTCATAAGAAAGATAACCAGTGTTTTACTTAAATCCTAGAGTTTTAGGGCTGGAAGGGAATTGAGCGATCATTTGCTCTAATCCCTGATTTTTGCATATGAGGAAACTGAGGAGGAGGGAGAGTAAGTGCTGGGCTCAAGGTCACACCCAGCTAAGTAGAAGGTCAGTCACCTAATTCCTTCCAAGTGCTGATTTCATGACCCAGGATTCTCTTCTCCTTTTATGGGCTTTTGTGAAAGAGCAAAATTGGAAGCCAGACCAAAGATCTTAGGTGTTTATTTTCCTTTGTTAACAGTTCTCCGTTCACTAATGGGGTGGGGCAGAGTGGGCATGGGGCAAGGGATGGTTGTGCAAGTTAAGAAGCACCTGAGACAGTATTACTTAACTTCCATGTATTTAAGGTGTGACTCTTGCAGGATGAGTGAAATACGATGGTGATGAAATGTGTTTCCTGGAAATAACCACAAATAGATAAAAACCTTCTGGGTTCTATTTAATAGTAGAAGGCATGAGGGCATTTTGGATTGCTGTTTTTAGTCAGCTTATTTGGACACACACTGGGTCCCTGTCAAGAGGTCCTGGGTGTGTCATGATATCCTGAAGCATGAGCCTAAAAATCAAACTTGGATGACCTTCAGATAGATGGTAAAAACTGAATTTTTGGATATAAGCTATTTGTCATTTATAGCTGAGACACTGGAGTTTTCTAGACAAACTTGATAGGAAGTTAGGAGAAGAATATTCTTGTAGTCTTACACCTTCAAAGTTGTTAGATATGGAATCAGTCTAGTAAGATGAGACCTGTGGAGAATGGATTCTCCCAGAAACTGCTGCAGTATGCTATCTAGGGTCTTAGGGACCCAAGAAATGTTTTAGGACTTGAGTTCCCCTAGAGTTGTAGTGACATTGGCTCTGCACTAGGACTGTAGGTTGCCTCTCTAATAAACATTTTTTTTTCCTAAATAATCCTGAATGTTCACACTTGATTGTACTGTATTTGTGTCTTAATTCTCAGGATATCAATGTCTGCCACATGTTAGACACTTCAGTGTCTAATTTGTCAAATGATTGTAAAAAGATTAGGAATTTGGATTTAATTCAGAGAGGGACAGAGAGTAAATGAATGGTTTTGGTATTGAATATGGGCATGTTCAGGGTTGGACAACCTCTCCTGGCTTGCTGAATTGCATCACCCAGAGGTTTGTGGGAGTCATTTGTTCCTGCATTTCTTTCTATCCTGTTTGGGAAAAAAAAGACAGATTAACCATCAAGTCACCAAATAATAGCCAACAACCTTCTGTGGTGGCCTGAGACTAATGTTTTGATGTGTGTAAATTAAGGAATATTTAAAGAAGTGAAACTGTTAAGGATCACCAAATGTCCAATTTTTAGTAACTCATCTACTAGGTTAATAGATTGATTTTTTGCAACAAGCATTTATTCATGTCCTGCCATTTATGAAATATTTGGCTTCCATCGAGTTAGAAGATACCAGATATTCCATATGAGAAAGTCCAAATTAGAATTTCTATTAAATTTTACTTTAACCTCAAGATTTATTTGAAACAAGCAAGAGAATCTGAGTTCTTGATTCTTTCACAAACTGTATATAAAATAGTAAGTTGATTCCTCTTTTACTGCTTCAAGAAGTTCTTTCCTATTAACTGATTATACTAATATGATTACTTGAAAGTACCCTGGATCCAGTATGTGAGTTTTGGTGATAATAAAGGGTATCATAAACCACATAAATAGGAGACAATGTTCAAAATTTATGCCACCCAATGTAAGTGAATTCAGCGCTTAAAGAGTTGATTTTTTGGGATATTTGATCTCATTGGAAGGAAGTGATGATAAAAGGAGAAGGATTTTCAGAGCAGAGACATATCAAGTTCAATAACACCTCATTAGGTGCAAGTGCTTTGTCTGCAGGGAAGAGAAATTAATGATATCTCCATATCATGCAACATTTATCTTCCTACTTCAGCAGAATGAAGACATTGTTTCCATACTAAAATTCTCTGTAAAATTATCTTTTCCCACTGGGTCATGGTCTTTGACCTTCTGGTAGTGGGACTCATTTTTAGAGTTCAGAATTGGTGAAAAGTCACAGTGACACATTACCAAGTTCTATATGGTACAGCTGACTGACTACCAGGGAGACTAGACAGAGGGGCCGGAGTGAGCTGAGTCGCCTGGGTAAGGAGTCAGGTGTATGGGAGTAGTCACTAGGAATACAAAAAGTCTCAAAAAGTCAAAAAATATCTGTTCCAGTAAACCTAATGCTTTATGTATTGAGGAGTTAAACCAATGTGGTACTGAGTATTTCTAATCTTTGGAAAATTTCTAAAATATAACTATGGATGTCAAAAATCTGGTAGGTGGAGAGTATTTATTTTAATTAGCTAGAATAAAAAAAAACCCTAAACAAGCATGATATGGTTAGGCAGGAAGGTGAACCAGCATTGATTCTTGGATCCTTTCCCCAGATGAACTCCAAAGTACCAGAGAAGATGTAGACAGATTTATGGATCTCAGAGCTGTCCTTAGACACTAAAACAAAAAATGTTGGGAAACTTGTGAGGAGGCAGAAGCTAGTTAGGTTTTGGTGCAGAGGTGGTAAATGTAGGCTTGGTGGGAGAGAAAATCTAGGCTTTAGAGGAGGATTGTCTGAGAAAGAACTCTGGGCTTAAACTCTGGTCCTGTTCTTCATGCTACTCTGGACAAGTCATTGTCTGGCCTTGTTCTAATGGTGGGACAGGAGGGCTGCCATGTCAGCCGGGCATAAGGAGTCCATAGACATGACTGCTTGTGCCTGGCTGTTTGGAGGGTAGCCATGCGTGCTGCACTGTGCTGGGCCACTGAACATTTCCACCTCGCCCTACCAGCCTGTCTGCTTTGTGGGCATGACAGCCATGAGAAAGACTACGACAGTTATCCAGTTAACTTAAAAAAGCTGAATAAAGAGAAGAATGATAAAAGTTACTGGTATACCTAAAGTAATTATTAATTAAAATATATACACACATACATTTGTTAACCAATCTATTGATGTAAGACTAAGGTCTTTCCTTTGAGTACGGGTCTCCAGATTAGAGTTCTACCCTCTTTCTTGCATAAACTATACTTCTATAAGTATCTATCATTTCAATTTTTGATTAAAGTTAAAATTGTAAGACATTTGAGGAGGAATCTGAAAGTGACTCATAGGTTTTTTGCGATAATTTCCCATTATTAAATTGTTATGTTGCCTATACTTTGGCTGAATTTTTTTTGAAAAAAACTAAATTGTTTTTTTTCCCCAATCGTATTTTCACAAGAAAAGTTCTTTTCTTTTTACCGTTTGTATTTCATCAACTTATGTAATATTTAGCACCATAATACTCAATACAATAGCAACTGACAAAAGTTGGTTTGGGAACAAATCAAACTAATCTTGGTAAATGTACTCAACTGATGGGAGCAGAAGTTCATGGCATGAAATTTGCCTACTAGTTTAGAACATGCCTCAGGCTGTGAGGACATGTTCAATTTTATGAGGAAATAGAGTCAATTTTTTTCAGGTGAAAGATGAATGCATAGGAAAAAATAATGAGGCATCTGTGGAAAGCAAGCATTATTTTAAAAAAAAGGCAATACACAGAACAACCTACAACAGAGGAAATAAAAATACAGAGGAAAAAAAAAAGGATATTTAGAAAGTAAACTTAATAAATATGTTGGAAAAGGTAGGGAAGTAAAGTAGATGTGAGAAGAAGAGTTATATAAAATAAACAAATGGGGATTTTTGCTATGAAATATTTAATTGTCAGAGCAAAACACAAGACGGTTTGAATAATGGAATAGTTGTGGACAAATAATAAATTAGTACTATGTAAATACTTAAAGCATCAATAATGAATATAGAGGTAGTAGAACTAAACAAAAGTTAACAGATTTGGAAGATAAAGTTGTCAGCATACATCAGAAGGAATTAATAAATAAAGGGGAAAAAATAATGATCAATATCTCCCCAGAAGTAAAGCAAGTTATAAAACTTCAGATAGAAAGGGTACAAAGAGTACAAAGCTAAGAACAGATGAGAAAATAAAAGTCCTACATATTACAGTGAACATTTATGTCAGAAAACACAAAGAAAAACTTCTAAAAGTTTTCAAAGTAACATAGCAAATCACCTACAAAGTAATAAGAATAATTGATATCAGACTTTACAACAGGAATACTGGAGATAATGGAGCACAGTGTCTTGAAGGAAAAGCATTTTGAATAGTAGACTTCTACACCCAAATAAACTATTGCTTAAATACTAATATGAAATAAACATATCCTCAGACATAGAAGGTTTCAGGTGGTTCACCTCATAGAGAAATTTTTAAAAGAACTCTGAGAGCATGTATTTTAAAAAGAAGAGAAGTCAATCTGGAAGTGATGAGATATGGAAAATAAGGACAAATTATTTTAAAAAATCAATACTGAAATGTATAGTCACAACAATCTAAAAATAAAATTCTAGATAACATCGGATGGCAGCAGGGAAGTGAGTATGGGATAGGGGGAGGTCAGAGGAGGTGTGAGCTTGTAGTTTTCATCTTAGGGCTAAGATGCAGATATTTATAAATTTTAGCAGAACTAAATTTTAGCAAACTTCATGAATTTTATGTAATGGGTGTCTATCAGAAGTATAAAAGTAGGATGCATTAAAATAACAAAGATAATTTGATTTAGCTATGGAGAAATAAAATAGACAAAATAAAAGAAGTAAAATTATTGTAAAATAAAATATAAAATAAGATGGTGCAAATAACACCTAATGTAACAGTATTAATAAGTGTACATTAAGTTAAAATCAACACTCAATAATAAAGATTCAGATTATTCAAACAAGCAAAACTCTAGGAATACACTGCCTAAAAAGAGAGAAAAAAGAGAAAAATTTAAAACAACAGGGTACATAAAGTCTGAATATGAAGAAATACAAGGACAAATATGAACAAAAATAAAACTGGGTAACAATTATGGAAATGACATATTTAAGGGTTAAAATATGAAAATAAATAAGGGGGATGTTATAAGCAAGTGAAAGAAGGTAAAAAGTTATGGAGATATATTCACTTATTAATATAGACTCAAAATACGTAAAGCACCAAAATGATAGCTAAAAGATGGTCATATGAATAATTGTAGTTGCAGAATTGAACTGATTCAGAAGGGGGAAAAACAATATGGAAGACTGGAATAATGGGATCATATTACATGTGAATTTACATGTATATATATATATATAATTTTCCCCCCAATAAAAACGCAATATGCTGTTTTTGAGCACACATGACACATTCATAAAAACTGACCAGGTACTAACCCAAAAACTAAGTTCAATACATTCCAAAAGAATTAATACTATACATATTATATACTTTGAGAAGAAAAAATTTGAATTTTATAACAAGAAGACAGCTGAAGTATTTTATGTTTTTGAAACTATGAACATATCATTACATAACTGTTGACTTGAGAATATCATATGGAAAATTATGAAGTATATATTTATATATGAAAACAGCACATATCAAGACTTGTGGAAGGCAGCTAAATAATTCTTAAAAGTTAACTTTTCTGACATCAGCTATATTTATCAAAAAGCAAATAACAACAAAAACAAATGCAAATAAACTAAATATTCAGCTCAAGCAGTTTGAAAATGAACATTAAAACAAATCTGAAGAAACAAAAAAGAAAGAAGCAACAGATAAGGGAAGAAATAAAATGAAAAATAGCCAAAACAATAACAGCAGGAAAGGTGTAAAAAGGAAACATCATGCTTTAAAAAGGTTGATAACATATGCAATGAAAACCAGTCAAAAGAAATGGAGATAAATTTTAAAGTGGAAAATAACTAATAGGAACAAAAATTTAAAAATTGGGAAATAGTGTTTAGGGTAACTATATGCCAACAATTCAGAAATCCTAGATAAAATATAAGAATTTGTTATTTCTATGTGTAATTTATCTTTTTAATGCGTTTTTTTTTTTTTTTAATTTAGAGGAAGTTTGCATTGGTCAGACATGTCAATGAAGTCTTTCACTTTGATCCAAGACCGCAGTAATTTGCCAACCCTGGTTTTGGGAGCAAAGTAATCAGCTTCATAATCATATCTGTAATCTCTCAGGATTTACAGGAGTAGACAGATGGTTTTAGTATGCTAAAACAGCTCCCAGTAAAATACTGTATCTAGAGTATACTAGCCAATGCTGATAAATGAATAAGTAAATGATATAATTATAGAGCAAAACACAAACGAAAGCCCCACTGTCCTTGAGGGCCAAGGACTCATCATCAGAAAGGCCATGCTAATTTATAGTATTCTGATCACATGGGTCATCCCATGCTTGGTGTTTTGTTAATTATTAATTAGACAGTAGAAAGTGACTGGACACTTTGATCTTGAAACGTTTTCTGTTTTCCTGTGGGATCCTGTGAACCATGCTCCGTTAGATCCATTTTAACATTTGGTCATTCTGTTTATCCCATTGTCTCAAGTTCTCTAGCTTTGATGCTCAGAAAGAGTTCTGAGTGACTTTTTGCTGTTTTCAGAACTTGGGTAGATTACTAAGGGATTCAGCCTCTCTGAGAAGGTTGCAGAATTTATAATTATCTGAGCCAGTACTTTATATACTCCAGAGATCTGAACGGAATATATTATGCCAGAGTAAATGGTAACATATCTTAAGACTGGAGTGTAATACTTTTTAAAATAATTGGGACAGATAGAATTCTTAAGGGAGGAAAAAAGTATTTGTTCTCATCAAAAGTACAGGTGAGACTATTCATCTTTCACTAAATAAGGTGTTGGCCAGGACAGCAACATAATTTTACATTTAGGTAATGTGCCCAGTCAAACAGACCTGTGGCCCACTTATAAAGTTAACTACCAATCACAGTAAGAAAATTTGTGTCTGAATATTTATCAGTAGCTAGAGATACTAAAATAAGTTCTAATGATTGTTAGCTGACTGATTCTGGCTACAAAATAGCCAGGAGATCCTTTAATTCTCATGATTCTGACTTGCTTGTCCATTGGGTTGATCCTAGTCTGGATTCGGCCCTTTTAGGGAGCAGTTATGAATACTGGCCTCATTTGGCTTCATGCTTGGGTCGATGTTTGTTAGAGAAACTCTAGATGACAAATTAGTTTGGGAGTTGGATAGTCAGTTATCTCTAACTCATGCACTGTATCTGATAGATCCTGATTTATACACAACGCATGAAGAAGAGTCCATTTCTTGCCACACCCTGAGCTTCATCTTCCATGACGTATGACTTGAAATTGAAGCCTAAAGAATTTGTTCATTCCCCCCCCGAAACCTGGTACCTTTAGTAGTGGTTGTCTATTTCATATTTTACTATAATGGAACATCTAGGGGGAGTTAGTTTGCTTTATATTAATGGACCTTGTTGATAGATTGACGGAGCTGTGGAGTACGTCGTTGTTAGAATTTGTTTCTCTCCTCCATGTAGAAAATGAATGTTGTCTTTTTATAGTGCAGGAAAAGTTATTAGGTAACAACTTTAACAAAAAAACCAAGGAGAGCTGAGAATGGAAGAAGTGCCTAGAAGTTAAGACTTAAACTTAACTATCCAAAACAGTACAAGCTTGCATAGATAGTGCTTTAAAGTTTACAGTGAATATATTAGAACATTCATTCACTCACTCACTCACTTATTTATTTAATATTTACAGAGTTTCAACTATATAGGCAACACTGGGTTACCTTTTAATCCTGCAAATGATTCTGTGAATTGGGCACTATCCACATTTGAGAGGTAATGTGTAAGTATCTATGTGAGTCCTGTGCATTGTTTTGTGATGAGACTGATCATACTGATATTTATGTTTATTCATAAGTGCTTCCTAAGGATTTAGAATTATGGTGCTCATGAGGCCAAGGGCTTTAAACAATGCCAGACCTTGCCTGGATAGCTGCACACTCTCCAAGTACCCACTATGTACAAGCTAATCAGTATTTCACTGGATTTAGCAGACAAAGTTTGACCAAAAAATACTCTGTGCAGGAGACAGCTATGAATACCATGTATACTCATAGTTACATGAGGAAATAAAAGCAGTAACTAGAAAACATCACTTTAAAATATTTAGGAACTAATAAGTTTTCCTCTAGGCTCCATTTAAAATTAATACCTATTCTGGGCACTTTAAATTCCAGTTGTAACAAATATTATTTGATTAATTATTTAGATTTCTATTATAACAAAAGTCCCATTGACTAGTAATTACTGGTCTATTTGATCATCTCTTCCTCTAAACTGAGCTCCTTATAGCATTTGTGTCCTTCCATTGGCTCCTTCCCATCATTAAGCACAGTACTTGGCAACTAATAAGCTTTCAATGTAAGTTTTTCTGTAGTTGTTGAGTTGCTAAAGATCCATGAATCTAAATTTCTGAACATTATTTTTCTGCCTGTGGGAAGTGCCATTCTGAAGTCATTAGGGTGCTTTTTCTACATAAACACCCCCCCACATATATATGTGTATATATATGTGTGTGTATATATATATGTACACACACACATATATACATATACTGAAAAAACCAGACCATTCACCTAATTGAACATCAGTGGAGAATGTGGGTTAGCTGCCTCCAGTATTTATATTGTATTGAATTCAGAGAAATTCTACTTTCAGCAAGTTATTTATCACAAAAACTTAGTAAAGACTATTCAGCTATGAGCAAAACATGGCTATGGTAAGCGCATCATCACTGGACCACAAAGGAGGTACTCACCATCTCCTCTCTTCTCTTCCTTTCTTTCTTTGTTTTTGTGAGAATACTTAAGATCTACTTTCTTAGCTAATTTCAATTATATAATATAATTGTGCTTCAAATTCCAACCATATGATGTAATTATGTAATATGTAATTATACCTCCTTTCTTACGTAACTTTTGGAAATATACCCAAAATGACCAAATCTGGACAGCCTATCACATTTCATCGTGAAACAATTTGCCATAAGAAAACTTATTTTGGTTTGATAGAGTGGAGTAAGAGCAGAGTGGCCAGATGGAGAAAGACCTTAAAAAAAATCCTCCCCACTTGCCAACAAGTTCACTGTCATAGATTCCAAAGCACTTCTTACCTTGTTGGGATACAACAGATGTATCATTTCCACATTCATTAAGACTGAGCCAATAAAGGGTCTAAGATGATGTAGCTATTTATGTTCTCTCTTACCCTAGTTAATTAGATCCAGCACAGTTACCTGGGCAAGAAAGGATGCTTGCTACTGCTAAATGCAATATATTCTACAAAAACGTCTCAGATCTGATGTTAACCACAAACTTTTTATTGAAGTTGAAGAAATTTAATATAAAGAGTGGGTCAGTTGTGAATCTTGTCAACATTGTGTTGGTGACAGACTTTGTTACATGTAAAAAGAAAAATCAGTTTCAGAACATTTCAAATGTGTTGGCTGAACAGATATAAACAAAAAGAGATTGGCATCATTGTATCTATATCTTATGTATTCAAAGCCCCTTTCCATTCACGGAAAAAAAACACAATTCATTATGTATTTATGAAAAACAAAACTACCTATTCATAAAAATCAAAAGCAATATGTTTTGCTTATATCAACAGGCAAAATTAATACAACTTTTCCTTTGCTCTGACATGATTTTGAATATCAGAACAAAGTGTCAAGAAGAGCTATAAATTGGAATAAGAGAGAAAATTCTTGAAGTAAATTGTTTTCTCTATGGAGTCATAGAAATCAATTATGCATTTTCCATGGAAATGCTTGCACTTCTAATTTATACAAGGGCTTTCACTTTTACTGACTGATTCACCTACAGGGCATGCCCCTGCTGTAAACATCAAGGTACAGTATTATTATTGCTGGCACTGCCTATTCATACCTGTATATTGGAGCTATGCCTCCAGTGACCTTTTAATCTGCTTTTGATTAAACCAAGCCCTCAACTGTTCTTGGGTAGTATTTCCTTGAATCATACCTTTGAACATTAGGAACAACAACCTTACTCTCCTTTTCCTCTGTGCTCTTCCATTTGTCCCTGCCTTGTAAGAATGACTGGAGATGTACTGAAACTTCACGGGAGCCAGTCCCCCAGACGTCAATGCTCCCCTTCCAGAACAGTTAGGAAAGGCAGTTTCCTACCCATGAGAGAGCACTTGGTAGAATTATTCAGTTTCTGAACTGGCCGCTGCTACTGTCTGTTAATCAGTACCAACTATGACAGCTTGTGGCATGATTGGACTCTTGTTCAACACAAATAATCATTAGCTGCTAATGATTTTAAATCACCATGAGCAAGGCAGAGATTGACCCCATGACCTAAATGTTCCAGTGGATGCTGAAAAGTCGCAGTCTCCTGTAACAGATGGAGATGGATATCTGGATTGAGAGCTGGGATTTTTTTTTTTCCTTAGCCACAGAAATAATTCCTTTGAACAAGTAATATATGTTATTGGGGTCTCAATTTACTTAATTCCAAAAATAAATATTTTACCAGATACAGTATATTCTGTGTATAAAATTAATGCCATGCAAAAAAGCCACATAGAAAATGCATGAAGTACTTCCTATAGGTTTTATTTGCACCTTCGTAAGTTTTAGGAAATACCACTTTTATTTTTCTTTTCATAGGTGTTAGGATGATTAGTTCTTTCCCATAACCTCTAGGTAATGGGTTACTTATTATTGGTTTGGTTTAAAGTGGAATGAATCAATGGTAAATGAAAAGTGATTTCCTCAAAGCAAAAATATGATGAGCTGGTGATGCAGTTCTTTATATATTTTACATGTATTTAATATTTTGTATACCAGTTACTGAATTTATACATATAACTATATCTAGAGACAGACCTATATGAATGACCTTAAAACACACCAGAATTAGAGATTTGATTTAACAAGATGAAAGGTTCTAGGGTAGTACAAGGAATAAGAAAAATAAGAATGTAAGAAATATAAAAACATAATAAAATATTGGAGACCTGTAAATGACATTGTTAAATAATCTTATCATAGCATTACTAGATGCTTTAACTGATAAATGGACTGTTAGAACACATGAATCAGCATGGACTAGGAGTAAGAATCTGGGGTTCCATTTTTACTTAATTTGTCACTCACTGATCGCGTAGCAGAATCCACAAAATTTGCAGCACAAAGCTCTTTAAAGATGGGTGATCCTCACCACTCTGCCAATAGTGACACCAGAGACACAGGGTTGTCACCACACCTGTCAGTAGCCAACGAATGGTATATACAAAAGCCAAATATTACACATGTACCTTACAAAATGGAGTTTATCAGACAAGTGTAATTGCTACTTTCTTTTGCTAAGATCCCCTATAAATTTACATGCATTTATTAAAAGGTTATCATATATTAGGATTGGTTTAACAATTGTTACTGTCAACTGGAAGATAACACGGAACAAATAAAAAGAGAATGGCTTGGAAATTTGCCTGGCTTCTTCCATAGTGATAGCTTAGGAGAGTTAGAGTTAGGAAATAGGAATTCTTAGGCTTTTCACAACTGAATTAAATGATTTTGATATTCTTGGATGAAGGTGAGGTTTAGAATTTTATGGGAAGCATTGAGTGTGTTCTCAGCTTGAAGTGTTTTATTCTAATTGGCTCAACTAAGTTGTAACTTTTCTTTACCGACTGGGCAGGCTCTGCTTATGGCAAGAAGATGCTTAATATAGTAGTAAAAACTTATATTTATTGGGTGCCTGCCATGTCCCAAGAATTTAGCTAGGTACTTTCACATATATTATCTCATTTTCACAAAAACGCAGGCCAAATTGACGGAGAAATTAAAAGCCAAATGTAAATGTATCTCAACTCCCATGAAGCATGGGGCTGGTTCTTGGCAAAATTGTGGCTGTTTATCTTTGGTCTTTCCAGCCTCCCTATTTCTGCATCCTTTCCCAAATCCTTACTCCTATGAATACCTGCTCCAAAGAGAGTTATAATATTGGCTATTTGCATTTTATGAATACTTAAGAAATATCAAAGACAAAAATTCAAGAAGTTTTAATGCTCATATATAAATAAGAACAATAGCCTATATAAAGCCCCCTGTGCTCCCTAATGCACAAGAATCTGGCATTCTCTGAGGTCATGAGAGTGAGAATCACAGGTGCTTGCCAGCCATGAAGATTACTACTGGACCTGGGAAAAGAAAACAGTTTCCTTAGTTATGGGTGAAATGATGGAATTATGATCCCAGAAACATTCTCCAGATTTACCTTATTACAAGCCCCACCACCCAAAGTTATCAAAATGAAGTCTGAATTAGTGGCGAATCAAAGAGCAAAAACACTGTCAGTTTCCTTCTTCTTTCACTAAAAATCCCTAAATATATGTGTTCTTTGTGTGTGTGTGTGTACACAGGTGCTCCCATATCAGTAAGGCCACACCGGTGAGCTTATATCTTTGTGCTAGAGGGAATGTACGTGATTTCTCAGAAAGGAAAAACACAAACAACGCCAAGGACCATGATAGTTGTCGCTGAGTGACAACCCCCAACAGAACAGAAATTGTATTAAGCTTCAGCCTTTCTGTGAAAAAGTCTGCATCAGGTTAGATTCACACCAGAAGAACGAAGCAAACACTCAAATGAAGTTACAGGTGTGAAAGACAGGGAAGGAAAAGCAAAGGAAAAAAATTATCCTAAAATTGTCAGTTTCAAGCCAGGGAAATGTGATCAGAGCCACAAAAAATGTTGAAGGGGTAACAAAGCCAAGAGTCTAACTGGATAACTGGATGCTTGATAAATCTATCTGGACCCTGTTGTAGCTGTGCATTGGGGATACTCTTTGAAGAGAAACATGGGCCTTCTGACTGCTTAGAAGCTTGTTCTAGGATCAGCACTATAATCCAGGTCAGTTAGAGGAAGTTGGCAGAGGTTCTGGGGTGAAAACAAAAGCAGGTTTTCAGGCAACATGTACTGTAGGTTAGGTAATGAACTATTGGCTTCTTGGGACAGGATGTACTACTGGATGTGTGCTAGGTTCATTACAAAGAGAGCTTGAAGCATCCAGCAGGGTTGCAGTCAACAGTTATTAAATCCCTTTCCTACTTAAGTTCTCTGAGGTTCATCACAAGCTTCTTCCTGAAGTGACCTGATTCCTCTGCCTTGAATGTATGGTGTGGCTTGCAAAGCTTCTCATAGTGTTAACAGTACATGCTCTTCATTATTGTCTTTTTCTCTAGGGCTGGGCACTTTTCCCAGCTGGCTCATATTTGGCCCTTGAGAAATCAAATCCTGTCCTGGCTCTCTGTGTATTTATCACCCTACTGCTCTAGGGTTTTATTATTATTATTATTTAATATTTATGGATGTGACTTCATAATTGGTGTGTGCCCACTGCCAACTTCCTTAGCCTCATTTTGACAGTCTGTACCCATAGGGTTACAGATGCCTGGGAAAAAAAGATTCAGCTTTCAGAGAGGGCTTCGGTGAGACATTGTTAGTGAGTTGCTAATTAGCATGTTTTCTCTGCATCATTTTGGATGGTCTCAGTCTCGCTTGTGGATCTTATACAGCGTGCATTAGTTTCTGCCTCTCCCTTCATGTAACTGCATCTGGAAAGAATATATCAATCATTTTCCAGTAATTAAATGTGGCTATTCCATTGCTGATTTACTATCTGGTAAAATCTCAGAATTTCCATGAGCATTATTCTAGAATCTAACCCATGAGAAGTGTTATCACAGATAGTTAAAGTTTTGTGGTAAACCTAATGAGATCTCATGATAATTTTGGTGATACTTTATTAAAACTCCCTATGGTATCCTTAAGCCATACCATCCTGATTTTAATTGAGGGGAGGAAAATCGGAACTGTAACATCAACAGCTGCAACCACTTTATGAAAATGTTCAGGCAGTTAGCAAAGCCAAAACAGATACAGATTTACTATTATGTAAATTATCAATTTGCAGACATGCTTACACACACACATACATAGACATACACACATCTGCAGCAGATGAGACTTGCCTTAAAATGGAGCTTATATATACATGTCTACCTGGCTATCAACCTTATGTATAAACCAATGCCTTCCTGCTCCCATGTCCTCTGTTACACAGGTCCAAAGAGAGCCAGCCCACTGGCAGGATTCTCAGCTCCAATTGGTTTGCTCTTCCAGCTACTATTTCCTTTGACATTGGAAGCCCTGCCCTGTCCCCACCATAATTCCTAGAACTACTTTTCCTTACGCTTGAAGCCACAAGGTTAGAAAACCTGCCACAGAGAGTGCTGGGGCAGCAATAGCTCCACCTACCTTTAGGTCCAACCCACTAGGCATGGAACCATCTTCCGGAAACTGGTTCTCTCTCCATTCTCACACAAGAAATACATGCTCCATAGCAGGTAGGAATGTATCCTACCTTGGATCCACTGAGTCTCCAGTGCCGACCAATGTATTGTGCACAGATTGTTCATCTGTTGATGAAACAAGTAAAATGATTTATAAATATCATTTATAATTGAAAAGTTCATTGATAAATGTAGCTTCATATGCAGTTGTATGAAATAATACAGAGAAACCCCTTGTACACTATACCCAGCTTCCCCCAGTGGTAACATTTTGAAAAACTACAGCATTGTATCATAATCAGAATATTGATATTGATACCATCCACCCTTCTTATTCAAGTTTCCTCAATTTTATTTGGACTTGGGTGTGTGCATGTGTAAATCCTACACTATTGTATAACCTTTGTAGGTGTGTGTATCAACCACTAGAGTCAAGATACTGGCAACCATTAATCTATCCTCCACTTCTAATATCTTTTCATTTCAAAATGCTACATAAATTGGGACTGGGTTGTTCTCTTTTCACTCAGTATAATTCCCTGGAGATGTGTCTCAATTGTCATGTATCAAGAATTTGTTCCCTTTTCCTTCCTGAGTAGATTTCATAGTATGTATGTACAATAGTTCATTTAACCATTCATTCATTGAAGGCCATCTAGGTTAATTCTAGCTTGAGCTATTACAAATAAAGCTGCTATGAACATTTGTGTAGAGGTTTTTTGTGAGCATTAGTTTACATTTTTCTGGGATAAAAGCCCAGTAGTTCAGTTATGGGGTATCTGGTTGATGCATATTTAGTTTTTAAAGAAACTATGAAACTGTTCTCCAGAATGTCTGTACCATTTTATGCTCCCCCAAGCCATGTATGAGTGATCCTGCTTCTCCCCATCCTTTCTGGCATTTGGGTTTATCAACTGTTTTTTATTGCAGCCATTTCCATGTCTGTATAGTGATATCTCATTATAACATTAATTTGCATTTCCCTAGTGGCTAATGATGTTGACCATCTTTTCTTGTGCTTAAGTGCCATCTATATACCCTTTTCAGTGAAATGTCTATTCATGTCTTTTGCCTATTTTCTTACTAGATTATTGCTTTTTTCCTGTTTTGAGACTCCTTTTTATATTCTAGATATACTCCTTTGTTCATATATGTTATTTGTAAATATTTTCTCCCAGTGTGTAGCTTGTGGTTTGTTTCTCTCCACATGTGCTTTCACAGAACAGCAGTTTTTAATATCTGGATATCATTTTATCAATGTTACAAGTGAGGCCAGAAGGAAAATGTTGGTGTTTATTATTTAAAATCCATCATCAATATGAAAGTTCAACTGCACAATCTATAGAAACCATAGTCCCATATCTAGTTCAGTATACAGATAATAATAGCTGTTGACAAAATAAGATATGTGAGGGCATGTTGTAATAAATGGTGAGAGCATGTTGTAATAAATGGCTATGTATGAATTCATTTATTCATTCAATAAATAATGATTGAGTCAGACTTATGTGTTAGGCCCTGGTGATGCAACGGTGATTCAAATCACAAGAATGTGTAACTAAAACTGAGGTAAGAACTCTGAAGTAATGGAAGATTGTACAATAAGAACATGTAACAGAGGACTAAAATTTCTTTTAGGAAATAATGCCTGGGTTGAAGGCTAAAGGATGAATCAGAGAGCTGACTATAAGGAGTGAGGGAGGAGGCTAGAGAGGGGAGGTAGCAGGCGGGGAGAGGTGCTGTACTCAGAGGAGGTGCCTCGGTGCAGAGGCCCTGCAGCGGGAGGGAGCACAGAGAGCTGAGATACAGAAAGAAGGGTGTCAGGAATAGGTGGCGGGTGAGGGGAGAGGGAAGCAAGAAGGTGCTTGACTTTGGCCTTTAGTCTCAGAGCTATTCAAAGACTTGATATATTTCATAAGGGAGAAGTGAGTGCCATGCAGCTGTGGGTCCACAGGTGAGAGGCTTCTGTGATTATCCATGTGAATGTGAGTGGTGGGTTGACCTGAGGTACTTCTGATATGTTCTCTGAAAGATTTTCAAAGGATTCATAGTCAACCTCAGACAGAAATGGAAGATAAAATTTGGGCTGCATTACTTAGACTAGGATGTTTATGGAACTGGGTGGGCCACCTTTCAGACACAGAGCGAAAGGACCGCTGAGGAACATTTTCTCCTTAGGGAAGAGGTGAGGGCCACTCTCCACCCAGAGATGAGGTGATACTCTTCCAGCCACTTTTATGAGGTGTCCTTTCAGTCATAACTAAACCATTGTGTAGATTGAAGGCCCCAAATCCAAATGTCCTGAGTAGCTCTCCTAAGACCTAAGTCATGAGAAAGGCAGTATGTTAAAAAGAAAAAAGAACAAGAGGTAAGAAAACCTTAAAGAGCAAGAGAAAAGGCAGGGAGGGAGGAAAATATAAACAGAGTGTGACCAGTAAGAATGAGGTAAAAAAGGTGCTTGTAGCAGGGAGTGCCAATCATTATGAGTTGGCATCTCCCCCATGTAGGCAAGGCTTCCTTTCTCCAGCCATGATGGATGGCAGGGCTGGTATTTCTGTGGAAGAAGAGTGTGGCCAAATCGGAGCCGTCTATGGAGGAGGCTGGGGAGCTGGAAAAGGTTCTTGATAAAAAAAGCAGCAATTATGTGACAGAAGCCATTGGAGGCATCAGGCAGGAGTGAATATAAGCACATCTGTATCACAAACTAAGCATGAGATTCTACTTGAAATTCACAAAACCAGGTTTCCAAGTCAACTTGAGACATTTGATGTCTGTGCCTGCTTATACTTGGCAAGATATGGTTTCTTTTGTGTGTATGTTTTAATAAAGACCTTGCAGAGAAAAACACCTCTAAAGCTTTTGCATGGCAAAAAGATCTTACAAAACATTTTTTAGTAATCTAAGTGTAAATAATTCAAAAGCACGTAAGTCAAATTTCTCAAAATATCAAGTGAAATAAAAATAAAAACAAATGTGTAATGAGCAGAAATATATGGTTCTTGTCAAATATTTCAAAATTTCTCTGACTAATATGCAGAAAGTCCCCAGCCCTCGTTGTGTTAATCTGTCTCAAGGTTAAAAGGAAAGAAAAGGACTCTCTGTGATCTAAGAGACAAATGAAATCTAATTTACTTTGGATATGTATTTATAAGTATGTATCCAAGAGGTCAGTTTAGCTCAGTGGTTTAGGCTGCTAAGTGTAGCCACTTTTGGCCGCAGGAAAAGTACTTGGTTTTCTCAGTAAGTTCAAAAGGACTCATTTTTTATATCTTGGTCTTTAGAAAACTGATTTCTTTTGGCCACCATAGTCACATTGTAATTCTGGCATGTGGGAAAGATCAGCAGGCTGGTACTCTCGGCTTCAGGGCAGCAGGGGCAGCTGGCATCAAGAAAAAAAACACTGAAATGCTCAGGGTGTCACTGAAGGAGGAGCAGCAATTGAGAGTGGCTCTCAGGTGGGGTTGATGCAGATTTACCTCTATGAATATGATCCTTCCTTTTTTTATGCCTCAAAAATCCTGGAAGATCCTTACATTTCACTTTATATAACCACATTTTGGATGTTTCCCTTCTATAGTCTATTGAGAACTGTGCCCTAAAAGGTGTCCACAGAGTGTTGTTGACCAAGTGGTTGTACATAGTTGTTATTCCATCTGCAAACTGTTGTAGGATCAGATTGTCTCTGGTCCTACATAAATGTCCTATTGAATGACTGGAAGAGAAAAATATCTAAAGACAGGAAAAATCGCTGGAAAAAAATACGAGCCAGTTACATTTTTTCTCCTTCATCTCATCCATTTCCTTGAGATAGTATTAGATTTATAAAGGATGAATGATTTGCTTACAGCACTGTTTTCCCTTAGGAATTCTAGCCTATTTTGTAAAAATGAATCTAATTTTGGGAAATTTTCTGATGGCACAGGATCCTCTTGGTTGCTTCCAAATTTTCTAAAATGTAATTGTGGTATACTGCAAAAAAAAGAGAGGAGAATAAAGTTGTTCAAGATAGAATTTATCAGTATGGGAGAACTCTCCCAAAGTAAAGTATCCTGGAAGTTGAGGCTATCGTACAGTTGGAAATTACTCTAGGAGCTTGAGCCAGAGGAGGGCCCACGTTAAGTGAAGCACAGTGCCAACACCTTATGGCACAGTGAAGAAGATATTCTATGTACGACTGGAAGATCCACCTGAGGACAGGCTCCAGAGGACTTTTATCAAAGCAACTTTGGCAAGAGGTGCCAATGCCATGGAGAAGTTTCATGGTGGCTGTGCTTTGTAGGCCAAAGGTGATGAGAAGAGTTGCCTTACCAGAACGGGGTTCTCTGACAGCAGGGGGGGGAAGGACAGAATCACAAAATAACAAAAGCCTGCTATTAAATATCAAAAGCCAGTTGGGCACACTTACTGTAATGAGCAGCCAGGGTGGAATGCTCGCTGGGAGACCTGTGATGCAGAGAGTCTTGAGATGGTTAATAGAATATTGTATCTCTAGAGGCAAGATAGATGGGAAGCCAGTACAGGTATTGCTCAATCTACACAATTCAAATAAATCAAGAGTAGATCATCAATATGCCCAGCAATTTCCCTAATAAAATGTCAAAATCTCTGAAACATCTTTTGGATCTAAGCCACTTTACCAATCCATAACTCACTGCAAGGGAGACCACATCCTCAGAAGGAAGAACACAGTAAGATCATGACAAATGTACATGTTTATAATTCCCCCAGCACTTCTATAGGCATTGACTTAATAATTATACATTGAGGAAAGGAAAATATACAAACATTGTGGGGAACACTGGACACAGAGCCTGTGAGGGAATAGATAATAAATAAGGTCCTGGCCCAGGTTTGGCTCCAAGGATCCAGAGACTCACCCACTGGTTATTTCCCAGCCTCCAAAAATATAATTAAATGCAGTGGAAAGAAGCTACATTTTGGGCCCTACGGCTCAGTCTGTAGCTAAGAGCAATCATAATGAGGAATGCCAAGTAAAAGCCTTGGAAACAGCCTCCTTCCCATCTTCCCTTCCTGGGACTGGATCTCTTATTCCCCCAGCTTCTGGGTGTGCTGAAGGCCAACAGCACAAAGTTAAGTTCCCATTTCCACAGTAACTGGGTCACTTCTCCTTTGCTGAATCTAACGGTTGATGAGAGGAACATGAAGGCTGGCTCCTTTGCCCAGTTTCTGACAATCCTGCTGTCAACATCCCTAGTTCTCGTGCTCCACATGAGTTTGGCTGAGGATGTTAGGGTTACCCACTTTCCCTCTCTGCCCAGTCCTGCTTCTTCTTCCATTCTTTGGATGGTAATGCCAAGGGTACTTAATAGTAAACTTGTGCATGCAAACCCCAGTCCTCTCCCAGTCTGCTTCCCAGGGACCTGACCAGGGTCCCTCCTCTTTTGTTTTTATTTTTTATTTTGGTATTATTAATCTACAGTTACATGAGCAACACTGTAGTTACTAAATTCCCCCTATTGTCAAGTCCCCCCCACATACCCCATTAGAGTCACTGTCCATCAGCATAGTAAGATGTTATATAGAGTCACTATTTGTCTTCTCTGTGCTATACTGCCTTCCCTGTGTCCCCCCACTACATTATGTGTGCTAATCGTAATACCGCTTTTTCCTCTTCTCCCTCCCTTCCCACCCACCCACCCCCACTCCCTTTCCCTTTGGTAACTGTTAGTGTATTTTTGGGCTCTGTGAGTCTGCTGCTGTTTTGTTCCTTCAGTTTTTGCTTTGCTCTTATGCTCCACAGATGAGTGAAATCATTTGGTACGTTTCTTTCTCCGCCTGACATATTTCACTGAGCATAATACCCTCTAGCTCCATCCATGTTGTTGCAAATGGTAGGATTTGTCTTCTTATGGCTGAATAACATTCCATTGTGCATATGTACCACATCTTTATCCATTCATCTACTGATGGACACTTAGGTTGCTTCCTTTTCTTGGCTATTGTAAATAGTGCTGCAATAAACATAGGGGTGCATCTGTCTTTTCCAACTGGGCTCCTGCATTCTTACAGTAAATTCCTACAAGTGGAATTCCTGGGTCAAATGGTATTTCTATTTTTGGTTTTTTGAGGAACCTCCATATTGCTTTTCACAATGGGTGAACTAGTTTACATTCCCACCAGCAGTGTAGGAAGGGTTCCCCTTTCTCCACATCCTTGCCAACATTTGTTGTTGTTTGTCTTTTGTTTGTTGGCCATCCTAACTAGTGTGAGGTGATATCTCATTGTGGTTTTAATTTGCATTTCCCTGATAATGAGCAATGTGAAGCATCTTTTCATATGCTTGTTGGCCATCTGAATTTCTTCTTTGGAGTAGTGTCTGTTCAGAGCCTCTGTCCATTTTTTAATTTGATTATTTGCTTTTTGTTTGTTGAGGTGTATGAGCTCTTTATATATTTTGGATGTCAATCCTTTATCAGATCTGTTATTTACAAATATATTCTCCCATACTGTAGGATGCCTTTTTGTTCTGCTGATGGTGTCCTTTGCTGTACAGAAGTTTTTAGTATGATGTAGTCCCATTTGTTTATCCCCTCCTCTTTTAAAATAAAAAAACTTGTGGGACTTGTCCAGCAAAATAAACTTAATAGTTTATTTTGGCCAACTCTTCAAAAGTGTGAGTGTGAGGTGTACTAAGTGATCGTTTGGCTGCAGCCTTCTTAATATGAGAATCACTTTGATTTGGTGAACAGGAACTTGGGAAATAAGTTAATTAGGTGATTTTTTGCTTGGGCCCAGTAGCATTCTTATCATAAATCAACATAAAAAGATATTCAAGGTGTAGAGGGGGTTCTTTCCTTGGGGGGAGTTGTCTGCTTGCCTTCCACTGTTGGAGAATTCAGATCTACTTTGAGTCACATCACCGAGTAGAAAGGACCCTCCTTATTCTCTCTGGCCGTTACTAGCAAATGGTGAGAAACTCTGTTGAACACCTCCAAACCTAAAATGAATGCTTCTTTCTTCCTTCTCTACAGTAATTAAAGTAAATTATTGTTTTTATAAAAGTAAATTAGGGACAATTTCACCTCTAATTTTGATATGTTGAAATTAACTTCTATTTTAAATATGGGTCTCAATTAGCCTTTATCAATTGCTTTTAGAAAGCTTTACAACCTTTACAACATAAAGGGTATAAAACCCCAGCTCCATGGAAAAGGTACTAATATTTGCTGAGTGCCCGCCATTTTTCTTGGCTTATTCATATGAATTATTTCATTGAATCTTTATAACTGTTATGTATTATAATTATTATTCCAAGTATATGAAAAGTTGAGAAGTAAAATGACTAAAGTCAGACAGTTTGTAAGCCAATAAGAAAAGTGAGAACCTCAGTCCTAGCCCCAGAATGCAAGTTCAAATCTCTTTGCACAGCTGATTTGATTGTGTTCTTTGTGACTAAAGCCCATTTCTTCTTCGTCGAATTTTCTAAAGGCTGTAAAAATTTTACTTGCAATACTGTGATCTTGCCGGGAATTAAACTCCATTGAAATGTTATTTCATTTCCCAAAAATCACAGAGAAATTTGTGGGATGATGAGAAGCAACACACCCTACCTTTTTATGAGAATTTTGCATTTCAAATATAATTAATTATATCTGTGTGTGTGTATGTATGTGTGAATTCGTGCTCGTATGTGTATTTCATGTACATGTACTATTGCCTGTGGGAAGTGATTTTATAGACCATTAGAGCAATTTTGAAATATTTAATGTATTTGGAGCATAATTCTCTACTAACACCACCAGTGGTTTAAAATGTGATGGGGCAGAACAATGGTTTCCCTAAGCATATATGAAAGCAAAGACAGTGACTCTCCAGACAATGACTGAAGAGCGGGAAGGACAGCACCCTTCCTCTTTATGTTGTCCTTTGTATGCTAGATGTAGTTTAATCATACCCCTGATTGAGTGGTAATCAGAGGAATAATTTTAGAAAGTAAATCCTTCTGCGTTATCATTTTAGCTATAAGGAACCCTTCTGAGAGAGCTAGCAGAGCCTAGTATAGCCTAGATAAGGGTACTCTCTTTAGTATAATAAATAGCTAGGAGGAGATAAAGGAGTGATTGTAGAAAGTACTGCAAAGTAATTGTGCATCTGTCTCCTTAAGTTAAGAGCAGAATTTTGTAAGCAACACACATCTCAGTTTTCTTTCCACTCTGGAGAAGAAAACCAGGGAGTACAATGTATCGTTCAGGGAAGGGCATCCAGAGCAATGCTCATTGGTTCAAATTTTAGAGCAGTGACCCAAAGGTGCATTGGACTGTTGTCACCAGTTAGCATTTTCAGCTTGTTACTAATGTTTCATTTTAGTATCTTGGAGTCAAGGTGTTACTATGTGGGAAAACTCTTAGCTGCCCAATGGAGTTTATTTTGGCATTGACTCAGAAGGGTTATATCAGAATCCGATTCAGGGATCTAACAAATGGTTAATCTTACATAACACCGCAGTTGTTCTGTAAGTGCAAAACTTTTGGTTTAGTTACTAAGGCAAACACTGAATGTTATATTCAGTGAAACCCTGGTCCTGCCGTTATAATATTGGAGTGATAAGAATTCATTCTTGTGTGTTTACTTTATAATTTCTAAAGTGTTCTGTTTCATTCAATGTCTTGGATGTTTAATATGACTAATCACTTCTTACTCTGAAAGTGAACATGTGCCTTGATAAATTATTTGAGTGTTCAGGCACAAAAATTGAAAAGATTAAGATTCTTGACACTGGGTATAGCATACAAGTTGGTGAAGGGAACCTCACTATCACATGCCAAACAGGTTCTGCAACATTAGTATTCCAGAAAGACTGATGAAAATTAACATAGAAAGTCAACTGACCTTCATTTCAAGGTTTTTTTTAAAAAAAAAAACAAGAAACAGTTGAGCTATCATTGAACAGGTAAAAAATCATGAAGGTTTACTTTTCACATAACACACACATGTTTATGGAAGCATTTGTGATGACTAAGGGAAGACACTGAAATAACTATAGATGCTGAGGGTTGGTGGAGATAGAGGAACAGTGCCATCAATTACCCTTACCAGCCATATCACCCCATTATGCAATTCATGGAGATACACAGATATATCTTTGTAGATTAGCTTTGGTTTATCTGTAGAAACAGATGTTATCACTTGAGTTGAACCCAGTACAGTCTACATTCATAAAAGCCAGATGGATGCCACTGCTTATAAGGAGTTTAGTGTCTGTCTATAAAGGACAGATGGGTGCCGTTTCACAAAAAGGTTTATATTGGCCAGCTGTGGCTGCACTCTGGAGAGTAATGAAATGTCCTCAGTTCTCAAAAGAATTTCTCTATTCTTTGTCTCCATTATAATTGTCTGCAGGACCTCTTAGGATTGAGACTTACCATTGGCATAACCATACACCTCCTATATCTAAAGACCATTGCTCTTTGGAAGTACATAAACAAGACAAGGCACTCGGTGACCATTCAAGCTGAAGTCATATGTGAGATGATTTCATGCTGGCTTTCTCTTTCACTTATAAATGATTTTAAATCCTATTAAAGTGGCTAAAAATATGTCAAAAGGTACAAGAGATTTTATTGGTGGAAAACACCCAAAATCTATTCTCTTCACCTGTATTAACATATAAGATTCCAAAACCTTGTGGTGAGTGAAAATCAAGCCAATGTTGAATAGAGACTGAACTGATATCCCATCTCTATGTGGTTTCCACATAAAACATTTATTTTTTGTGACTTGTTCTCTTGCTGACTTGGTGACTGAATTGGGTATACTTGGTTCCTTAAAATTTCAGTCTCATAAACAGTTTGCTTGTGGTTTAATATTACAATTACTTAAAATTCCTAGATTTACCACAGGCTCTTTAAATTCAAGAGAGAGCCATCTCAAGGCTTTTTAAATATTCAAATTTATGAACAATCACAATAACAAATTACTTTCTCATGAAACTTTTTATATTCTAACATTCATAACTTAGATTGTTTCATCTTCTTTCATTTCTGCCTTTAGCGGTACAATTCCCTCTCATGTGAGGACTATTTTTGCCACAGGGACACAAAATTTGTATCAACTCATGATTTTTACTATGTACATGGTGACTAAGAGAGAATAACAGACCACGGAAATACACAGATGATGAGGTTAGTAAATGTTCAGTTTGCAGTATGTCCAACTCAAATTCTTCAACTGTATTTACTATTGGTGAAACCTTAAATATTAAGTCTGTGAATGCTTAGTGCTTGCTTACCATGTTGTCTAACCCAATACAACTGTGCATGATAAAGCTCTTAAGGCTTTAAAAATAGATGGATGTTTAAAGGGGTAGATCAAAGGAAAGAAGCATTTCAATTAAGAAGAGGGGAAGCATTTCAATTAAGAAGAGGGAAAGCATGAATCTCTCCACCCTTACTGGGATTTAAATTGCCTTCAAATTATTTCAATATGGTTTCTCTCTACACAAAGTTTGAGGAACTCTGAACTAAACAACCAATGGGAGATTCCCTCAAATTTCAGGTGTCTGGGTCAAAGTTTCAGAGTAGACAGCTTAGACTGGGCAGTGAGAAAGTTCAGAGAAAAAGCAGCAACAATGCACAGAGAAATCCTGCTGCTCACAGGCTAGCAAGCTAAAGAGATGGTCAGTGAAACATGCCAACCACATTGGCACTTTTCAAAGGAGTAGGTTTCTTTGCAGGTTAAAACATAATATCATGCTGGTCATTAGAAGTGGAGCCAAGATGGCGGCATGAGTAGAGCAGCGGAAATCTCCTCCCAAAACAACATATATCTATGAAAATATAACAAAGACAACTATTCCTAGAATAGAGACCAGAGGACACAGGACAACATCCAGACCACACCCACACCTGCGAGAACCCAGCACCTCGCAAAGGGGGTAAGATACAAGCCCTGGCCTGGCGGGACCCGAGCGCCCCTCTCCCCATCTCCCAGCGGGAGGAGAGGAGTCAGAGTGGGAGGGAGAGGGAGGCAAGGGCTGATGAACACCCAGCCCCAGCCATTCGGACCAGAGCGCACACACAGTGCATGCACGGGGTCCTGGATACTCGGGAAACAGGACAGCAAGACTGGCGAGCAGGTGCCTGAGGCCAGTGCCGGAGAACAAAGAAACGCGAGTGGCCATTTTTTGGCAAGTGCTTTTTGGAAGTCTTAAAGGAACAGGGACCCTAATACTAGGGAAACAGGGCAGCAAAACCAGTGAGCGGATGCCTGAGGCCGGCGCCTGAGGACAAAGAAAAGCGAACAGTTTTTTTAAAAATTATTTATTTAAAATTTTTTGTTGTTGTTGTTGTTTTGTTTTGGCAAGTGCTTTTTGGAAGTCTTAAAGGGGCAGGGCAGGACAATTAGTCCAGAGGTAGGGAATCTGGGGATCTCTGGGCACTCTAACCCCCTGAGCAGCAGGGAGCATGGTGGCCCCTTACGGAGATAAATAGCCATGCGGCTGCTCCCCATCCAATGGGGTTCCACCATTTTGGAGCAGCATCCCGAGCCAGGTCACGCCCACAGTGACAGTGGAGATAAACTCCATATTAGCCGGGCAGGAAGCAGAAGCCCTGTCTGCTCACAGCTGCCCAGCACAAGCCACTAGAGGTCACTGTTCTTCCAGGACAGGAAGGCCACAAACCAAGAAGAAGGGAAGTTCTTCCAGCCGTTATTCGTTCCAGCTCTGCAAACTATTTGTAGCACCATGAAAAGGGAAAATTACAGGCAAACCAAGATAACAGAGGCAACACCAGAGAAGGAGACAGACCTAACCAGTCTTCCTGAAAAAGAATTAAAAATAAAAATCATAAACATGCTGACGGAGAGGGAGAGAAAAATGCAAGAACAATGGGATGAAGTCCAGAGGGAGATCACAGATGCCAGAAAGGAGATTACAGAAGTGAAACAAACTCTGGAAAGATTTATAAGCAGAATAGATAACATGCAAGAGGCCATTGAAGGAATAGAAACCAGAGAACAGGAACACATAGAAGCTGACATAGAGAGAGAGAAAAGGATCTCCAGGAATGAAACAATATTAAGAGAACTGTGTGACCAATACAAAAGGAATAATATCCATATAATAGGGGTACCAGAAGAAGAAGAGAGAGGAAAAGGGATAGAAAGTGTCTTTGAAGAAATAATTGTTGAAAACTTCCCCAAACTGGGGAAGGAAATAATCGAATAGACCACGGAAATACACAGAACCTCCAATAGAAAGGATCCAAGGAGGATAACACCAAGACACATAATAATTAAAATGGCAAAGATCAAGGACAAGGAAAGAGTTTTAAAGGCAGCTAGAGAGAAAAACATCACCTATAAAGGAAAACCCATCAGGTTATCATCAGACTTCTCGACAGAAACCCTACAGGCCAGAAGAGAATGGCATGATATATTTAATGCAATGAAACAGAAGGGCCTTGAACCAAGGATACTGTATCCAGCAAGACTTTCATTTAAATATGATGGTGGGATTAAACAATACCCAGACAAGCAAAAGCTGAGGGAATTTGCTTCCCACAAACCACTTCTACAGGGCATATTACAGGGACTGCTCTAGATGGGAGCACTCCTAAGAAGAGCACAGAACAAAACACACAACATATGAAGAATGGAGGAGGAGGAATAAGAAGGGAGAGAAGAAAAGAATCTCCACACAATGTATATAACAGCTCAATAAGCGAGCTAAGTTAGGCAGTAAGATACTGAAGAGGCTAACCTTGAACCTTTGGTAACCACGAATTTAAAGCCTGCAATGGCAATAAGTACATATCTCTCAATAGTCACCCTAAATGTAAATGGACTTAACGCACCAATCAAAAGACACAGAGTAATAGAATGGATAAAAAAGCAAGACCCATCTATATACTGCTCACAAGAAACTCACCTCAAACCCAAAACATGCACAGAGTAAAAGTCAAGGAATGGAAAAACGTATTTCAGGCAAACAACAGCAAGAAGAAAGCAGGGGTTGCAGTACTAATATCAGACAAAATGGACTTCAAAATAAAGAAAGTAACAAAAGATAAAGAAGGACACTACATAATGATAAAGGGCTCAGTTCAACAAGAGGATATAACCATTCTAAATATATATGCACCTAACACAGGAGCACCAGCATATGTGAAACAAATACTAACAGAACTAAAGAGGGAAATAGACTGCAATGCATTCATTTTAGGAGACTTCAACACACCACTCACCCCAAAGGATAGATTCACCAGGCAGAAAATAAGTAAGGACACAGAGGCAATGAACAACATACTAGAATAGATGGACCTAATAGACATCTATAGAACTCTACATCCAAAAGCAACAGGATATATATTCTTCTCAAGTGCACATGGAACATTCTCCAGAATAGACCACATACTAGCCCACAAAAAGAGCCTCAGTAAATTCCAAAATACTGAAATTCTACCAACCAATTTTTCAGACCACTAAGGTATAAAAGTAGAAATAAATTCTACAAAGAAAACAAAAAGGCTCACAAACACATGGAGGCTTAACAACATGCTCCTAAATAATCAATGGATCCATGAACAAATCAAAATAGAGATCAAGGAATATACAGAAACAAATGACAACAACAACACAAAGCCCCAACTTCTGTGGGATGCAGCGAAAGCAGTCTTAAGAGGAAAGTATATAGCGATCCAGGCACACCTGAAGAAGGAAGAACAATCTCAAATGAATAGTCTAACATCACAATTATCAAAACTGGAAAAAGAAGAAGAAATGAGGACTAAAGTCAGCAGAAGGAGGGACATACTAAAGATCAGAGAAGAAATAAACAAAATTGAGAAGAATAAAACAATAGCAAAAATCAACAAAACCAAGAGCTGGTTCTTTGAGAAAATAAACAAAATAGATTAGCCTCTAGCCAAACTTAATAAGAGAAAAAGAGAATCAACACAAATCAACAGAATCAGAAATGAGGATGGAAAAATCACGACAGACTCCACAGAAATACAAAGAATTATTAGAGACTACTATGAAACCTATATGCCTAGAAGCTGGAAAACCTAGAAGAAATGGACAACTTCCTAGAAAAATAAAACCTCCCAAGGCTGACCAAGCAAGAAACACAAAAGTTAAACAAACCAATTACGAGCAAAGAAATTGAAATGGTAATCGAAAAACTACCCAAGAACAAAACCCCGGGCCAGACAGATTTACCTTGGAATTTTATCAGACACACAGAGAAGACATAATACCCATTCTCCTTAAAGATTTCCAAAAAATAGAAGAGGAGGGAATACTCCCAAACTCATTTTATGAAGCCAACATCACCCTAATACCAAAACCAGGCAAAGATCCCACCAAAAAAGAAAATTACAGACCAATATCCCTGATGAATTCAGATGTAAAAATACTCAATAAAATATTAGTAAACAGAATTCAACAGCATATCAAAAGGATCATACACCATGACCAAGTGGGATTCATTCTAGGAATACAAGGATGGTACAACATTTGAATATCCATCAACATCATCCACCACATCAACAAAAGGAAAGACAAAAACCACATGATCATCTCCATAGATGCTGAAAAAACATTTGACAAAATTCAACATCCATTCACGACTAAAACTCTCAGCAAAATGGGAATAGAGGGCAAGTACCTCAACATAATAAAGACCATATATCATCAACCCACAAAAGCCAACATTATACTGAACAGTGAGAAGCCAAAAGCTTTTCCTCTGAGATCGGGAACTAGACAGGGATGCCCACTCTCCCCACTGTTACTTAACATAGTACTGGAGGTCCTAGCCACGGCAATCAGACCAAACAAAGAAATACAAGGAATCCAGATTGGTAAAGAAGAAGTTAAACTGTCACTATTTGCAGATGACATTATATTGTACATAAAAAACCCTAAAGACTCCACTCCAAAACTACCTGAACTGATATCAGAATACAGCAAAGGTGCAGGATACAAAATTAACACACAGAAATCTGTAGCTTTCCTATACACTAAGAAGGAACCAATAGAAAGAGAAATCAGGAAAACAATTCCATTCACAATAGCATCAAAAAGAATAAAATACCTAGGAATAAACCTAACCACAGAAGTGAAAGACCTATACCCTGAAAACTACAAGTCACTCTTAAGAGAAATTAAAAGGGACACTAACAAATGGAAACTCATCCCATGCTCATGGCTAGGAAGAATTAATATCGTCAAAATGGCCATCCTGCCCAAAGCAATATACAGATTTGACGCAATCCCTATCAAATTACCAGCAACATTCTTCAATGAACTGGAACAAATAATTCAAAAATTCATATGGAAACACCAAAGACCCCGAATAGCCAAAGCAATCCTTAGAAAGAAGAATAAAGTAGGGGGGATCTCACTCCCCAACTTCAAGCTCTACTACAAAGCCATAGTAATCAAGACAATTTGGTACTGGCACAAGAACAGAGCCACAGACCAGTGGAACAGATTAGAGACTCCAGACATGAACCCAAACATATATGGTCAATCAATATTTGATAAAGGAGCCATGGACATACAATGGCAAAATGACAGTCTCTTCAACAGATTGTGCTGGCAAAACTGGACAGATACATGTAGGAGAATGAAACTGGACCCCATACACAAAAGTAAGTTCAAAATGGATCAAAGACCTGAATGTAAGTCATGAAACTATAAAACTCTTAGAAAAAAACATCGGCAAAAACCTTTTAGACATAAACATGAGTGACCTCTTCTTGAACATATCTCCCGGGACAAGGAAAACAACAGCAAAAATGAACAAGTGGGACTATATTAAGCTGAAAAGCTTCTGTACAACAAAAGACACCATCAATAGAACAAAAAGGAACCCTACAGTATGGGAGAATATATTTGAAAACGACAGATCCTATAAAGGCGTGACGTCCAAAATGTATAAAGAGCTCACCCACCTCAACAAAACAAAAAACAAACAAACCACTTAAAAAATGGGCGAGGAACTGAAGAGACAGTTCTCCAAAAAAGAAATGCAGATGGCCAACAGACACATGAAAAGATGTTCCACATCGCTAATTATCAGAGAAATGCAAATTAAAACTACAATGAGATATCACCTCACACCAGTAAGGATGGCTACCATCCAAAAGACAAACAACAAGAAATGTTGGCAAGGCTGTGGAGAAAGGGGAACCCTCCTACACTGCTGGTGGGAATGTAAATTAGTTCAACCATTGTGGAAAGCAGTATGGAGGTTTATCAAAATGCTCAAAACAGACTCACCATTTGACCCAGAAATTCCACTCCTAGGAATTTACCCTAAGAACACAGCAGTCAGGTTTGAGAAAGACAGATGCACCCCTATGTTTATCGCAGCACTATTTACAATAGCCAAGAATTGGAAGCAACCTAAATGTCCATCAGTAAATGATTGGATAAAGAAGATGTGGTACATATACACTATGGAATATTACTCAGCCATAAGAAGAAAATGAATCCTACCATTTGCAACAACATGGATGGAGCTAGAGGGTATCATGCTCAGTGAAATAAGCCAAGTGGAGAAAGAGAAATACCAAATGATTTCACTCATCCGTGGAGTATAGGAACAAAGGAAAAACTGAAGGAACAAAACAGCAGCAGAATCACAGAACCCAAGAATGGACTAACAAGTACCAAAGGGAAAGGGACTGGGGAGGATGGGTGGGTAGGGAGGGATAAGGGGGAGAAGATGAAGGGGGGTATTAAAATTAGCATGCATAAGGTGGGGTGGGAGAAAGGGGAGGGCTGTACAACACAGAGAGGACAAGTAGTGATTCTACAGCATTTTGCTATGCTGGTGGATAATGACCGTAAAGGGGTTTATAGGGGGGACCTGGTATAGGGGAGAGCCTAGTAAACATAATATTCTTCATGTAATTGTAGATTAATGATAACAAAAAAAAAGCAAAAAAAAAAAAAAACCCAGTTCCTGTGTGGTGATCTCTAATAAGTTCTTCACAATGGTATAAAGGGCATATCAATGTGTGGCAAAGGGTCTGTTTGTGTTTATACAGAGGACCAAAGCCTAATTTGGCTACCCAGAAAACGAACTAAGATATGATATGAAGACGTTCCAACATCAACATACTCTGAAAGAGTCATTCCAGAAGATGATCATCAAAAAATGTCAACAAAGATCCTGGCACTGTTGCAGTCATAGCTGCATTCATCCCACTGGTTCCTGGAATTGCCATTGGAATGAAGAAGGAGATATCTAAGCTGGCCTGTGCATACAGTAAAATAACAAATTTGACTAGATCTATACTGTTGGAACTCAACCAAGAGTTAGGAGAAGTGCAAGTTGCAGCGCTCCAAAATCTTGAGACTACAGACTATCTACTGCTAAAAGAACATATGGGATGTGAACAGTTCCCAGGAATGTGTTGTTTTAA
Source organism: Manis javanica (assembly GCF_040802235.1). Taxonomy (NCBI): domain Eukaryota; kingdom Metazoa; phylum Chordata; class Mammalia; order Pholidota; family Manidae; genus Manis; species Manis javanica. The sequence goes on along the minus strand of NC_133158.1, from coordinate 198,394,763 downwards.
ATTGTCTGAATTTTCTCAAACTATTCAAATTCAGTTAGACAATATCCATCATATCATAGATAAGTTTTCACAGATGCTTAGGGTGCCTAACTGGTTTTCTTGGTTTCACTGGAGATGGCTGGTAATTGTTGGTCTGCTTCGGTTATGTAACTGTATTCCTATTATGTTAATGTGTGTGCGCAATTTAATTAGTAGTTTAAAACCTATACTTGCTTAAGTTACTCTACAAGACGATATGTCAAAGAAATAACCAATCTTCCCATGTTTTCTTCCATCTGCTACTTCTATAGCTTTTTTTCTTCCTTCTTAATTACAACCCTTAAATAGAATTTGTGCCTCATATCGAATTTATGGAGTATCATAATTCTTCCAAGTGGTAAAGATACCTCAAGACAAATGCTGGGCATAAAACCCACAGGGCATAAATCTGCAAAGAAGTAAAAAGCTAACCTTTTCAAATAATATTGCTTCTCTCTCACTTACCAACTTTACATTTCCCTGTATGGCCCAGAAGATGACTGGTTAGCCAGAGATGGGTAAGATTCCTCAAGGAAGGAACAACCTAAGACAGGCACAGTCGCAGGGGGGCCATCAGGTGAGAAATTGGGGATCAACAGAGGTGAGGCTTAGAACCTCACCCCCTGTTTTGAGAGAAATCTTCTGCATCCATGGATGTTTTGTTGCCCTTGTCTAGCTTGGATTAATACTTAGCTTATAGGCACACACATGATCATCTACATTTGCTTTCTTACAGCACTAAACTATGTTTTCTACCTTTATCTTGCACCTACCTACCACTTCAGCAATTTATTAAAAAAAAAAAAAAAAACAATAATAATAATAATAATGGAGAAATGTGGGATTCACATATAAATCAAGTATAAAAATCAAACGAATATTCATAATTGACCTGATTGTTTATAGTTCATGATGTGTGATCAAAACCAAAAGTTTCTGTGACTACTGCCCTTGTACTGGTCACCATGTAAGAACTTATTCACTATGTAAGAATTTGCACACCATGTAAGAACTTGTTCGTTGTGCTTCAGAAGATCTGAGACTGATGAGAAATAGACTTGGGGTGGATTAATGATTGTGCATTGAGTCCCCTGTACTGAATTTTATTGTTGTTAACTGTTAACAACCATTTGATCAATAAATATGAGAGATGCCCTCTCAAAAAAAAAAACCATAATATCATGGCGTTACTGAAGAGTGAAAATGGCTCCATTCATAACCCCCATCAGGAAGCAGGTGCATGGACTGCTAGTAACACCTCGGTAGTCTCGGCCTACTGAAATACAATCTAAAGAGTGAAGTACTTGGACCCCAGCACTGCCATGTTGACAAGGCCTCATTTACCTTAGTGCACAGGGTAAAACAGGAATGGGAGCAGATATCTGAGATTCTGGGAATCTGATCTCCTTAAAGATCTTTCATAGTTATAAACAAAGCATTGTAAAATATTAGAAATTACCAAAGACTGTGGAGTAGGAATATCCTGGACTCACCTCCACCACAGACATACCAAATGTACAACTACATATAGAACAACTAACTCTGAGAACACATTGAAGACTAGCAAAATAGACAATACACCACTAAGGATGCAAAGAAAAAGTCACATCATATGGATAGGAAGGGTGGAGATGAGGTTTCATAATGACCCACACCCTTAGTATGGCAACTCACAAGTGAAAGGGATATCACCACCACAGAGGCCCTCCCTGAGGAATGAGGGGTCCAAGCTCCAGATCAGCCTCCTCGCCAGGAGACCTCCCCTGGGAAGATGAACCCCATACCATCTGCCTTTGAAAACCGATGGGGCTTATGTCTGCAAGAACTAGAGGACAGCAGGAAACCAAGACTGCTCTTAAAGGACGTGGACACAGCTCATTCACTCCGAGTCCCAGTACAGGGGCAGCATTTTGAAAAGTGCCTGGGTTACATGTGGAGGAAATCCACTGACAAGCTTTAGGTCATGTGCTGGAGGGGCAGGGGCCTTCTGGAACATCATCCAGGAGTGGAAACACTGGCAGCCACCATTTTTGAGTCCTACCCCTTCTACCAAGTTGGCCTGAAGCTGGCAGGTACCAGTTCTGACAAACCCAATCCACTGTGCTAGGCCAGGCCTGGTGTTACACTGTGGACATGCCCCACCCAACCGGCCTGCCTAGGGCCCCACCCTGGGGTGGCCAACCCTGAGCAATAGAATACCTACAACAGTCACAGCTCAATCTCACAGCAAGCCATACAGCAGGTCTGCACCACCTAAAGTGCCCCCACAGTTGTTGCAGCTGGGCCACAAGCAGCCACACCAGGGGCCGAGCTGCTCACTAGCATGCACATAGCACATGTAGCCAGACCTTGCAGACAGTTGTGCCAGAGGACATCCCTGCACACTAGTGAGTCTGCACTAGTCATGACCCAGCCACAACAGGAGGTGTGTGCAGCCCACACAAGAGTCACTTGTGGGGAACGTGGCTCAGGTGACTGGGGGGCTCAGTGGAGGCCCCACAGGACACTCTTTCAAGACCAGGAGGTGCAACTGAGCTACCTAATATGTAGAAGCAAAGAGATTTAGGCAAAATGAGAAGATAGAGGAATATGTTCCAAATGAAAGAATAAGATAAAAACCTCTGGAAAAAAAGTGAAATTGAGGTAAGCAGTCTACCAGATGAAGAATTCAAAGCAATGGTTATAATGATGCTCACCAAACGCAGGGGAGAATGCATGCATGGACATGCAGAACTTCAACAGAGGTAGAAAAGGTAAAGAAGAAACAATTAAAACTGAAGAAAACAGTAACTGAAACAAAAAAATACACTAGAGAGAATCAGCAGCAAATTAAAGGATACAGAATGGGTCAGCAATCTGGGAGACCAGGTAGTGGAAATCATCCAAATGAAAAAAATAAGACTAGGTTAAGAGAACACAGAGGAAATATCAAGCATACTAACAATCACATTACAGGCAGTCCCCGAAAGGGAAGAGAGAGAGAAAAAGGAAGAAAACTTATTTAAAGAAATAATAGCTAAAAATTTCTTTCACATAGGGAAGGAAACAGATATCCCAGTAGGAATCACACAGAGCCCCAAACAAGATAATAACTAAAGGTCCATAAAAAGATAATTAAAGGTCAAAAATTAAGGATAAGAAACAATCTTAAAAGCAGCAAGAGAAAAGAAGCTAATTGCATGCAAAAGGACACCCATAAGCTATCAGCTGATAGCTGGTCAGTTTCATTAGAAACTTTGCTGGATGGAAGGGAGTGATATTGTGTGATATATTCAAAGTGCTGAAAGGGAAAACCTACAATGAAGAAAATTATACCGAAGTTATCATTCAGAATTGAAGAAGAGAGGAGTTTTCCAAACAAAGTTAAGTAGCTCATCACCACTAACCTGGCCTTATAATAAACATTAAAGGAACTTCTTTAAGCAGAAAGGAAAAGGCCATAAATAGAAGTAAAAAAATTATGAAAGAAAAAAATCTCACCAGTAAAAACAAATATATAGTAAAGGTAGAGCAGCAACAGGTTATGATGCTAGTTTGACGGTGAAAAGACAAAAGTAGTAAAATGAAAAATATCTATAATAATTAGCTAAGATATACATAAAATGAAAAGATGTATAATACAAAGCGTGTGGGGAGTAAAAATGTAGTGTTTTTAAAATACATTTACACTTAACCCTCAATTTAAAGTGGACTGCTATAAACACTGGGTGTTATATATGAATGTTATGGAACCACAAACCAAAAACTGTAATACGTACACACACACAAAAAAAGAGAAAGGAATACAAACAACACTAAGGAAATTCACCGAATCACGAGGGAAGTAACCGAAGAGCTATAAAGACAACCAGAAAACAATCAAGAAAATGGCAATAAGCATATATCAATTATCAATTAATAATTACTTTAAATGTAAATGAGCTAAATGTTCCAGTCAAAAGACAGGGTGACTAAATGGGTAAAAAAAACAAGACCCAAAATGTATGCTGCCTAAAAAAGACTCACTTCAGACTGCAAGCATGAACTAGTGGTTACCAAAGGGGAGGGTGTGGGAGGGCGGGTGCGGAGGGAGGGAGAAGGGGATTGAGGGGCATAATGTTTAGTACACGTGGCGTGGGGGATCACAGGGAGAACAGTGCAGCACAGAGAAGGCACACAGTGGATCTCTGGCGTTTTGCTGCACTGATGGACAGTGACTGCATTGGGGTTTGGGTGGGGACTTGATAATATGGGTAAATGTAGTAACCACATTGTTTTTTCATGTGAAACCTTCATAAGAGTGTATATCAGCCATACCTTAATAAAAGACTTAAAAAAAAAAAGACTCACTTCAGATACAAAAGACACACACAGACTGAAAGTGAAGAGATGGAAAAAGCCAGGCCAAGCACACTGGAGTGAAAAGGAAGCTGGCACAGCAACACTTACATAAGCCAAGGACTGTAGCAGGAGACGAAGAAGGGCATGATGATAAAGGGATCAATCCGACAAGGGAATGAACCACTTGTAAATATCTGTACATGCATCAAAAGGGCACCTAGATGCATAAAGCAAATATTAACAGACATAAAGGGAGAAATTGATAGTAATACTATAATAGTAAGGGATTTTTAATACCCCTCTTAAAATCAATGGATAGACCACCCACAAAGAAAATCATTAAAGAAACACTGGCCTTAAATGACACATTAGGCCAGATGGACTAACTGACAGTAATATATGAATAGTAGGGCACTTATGCACCCCACTTACATCAATGGATAGATTGTCCAAACAGAAAATCAATAACAAAGCAATGGCTTTGAATGACATATGAGACCAAATGGGTTTAAAAGATATTCATAGAATATTCCACTCAAAAACAAGAGAACACATTCTTTTCAAGCACACATAGAATATTCTCCAAGATAGATCAAATGTCAGGCCACAAAATAAGTCTTAATAAATTTAAGAAAATTGAAACCATATCAAACACCTTTTCCAACCACAATAGTATGATATAAGAAATCAATTACAAGAAGAAAACTGGAAAAAAAGTAAAAACATATGTGGCTAAACATCATGCTACTAGATACCTAATGGGTCAATGAGGAAATAAAAATGGTACACCTCAAGACATTGAAAATAGAGACACAACAGTTCAAAAATCTATGGAATACAGCAAAAGCAGTTCTAAGAGGAAATTTCAGGCTACCTCAAGAAACAAGAAAAATCTCAAACAATTTAGCCTTATAGAGTCAAAGGAACTAGAAAAAGAAAAACAAAGCTGAAAGTTAGTAGAAGTAAGAAAATATTACAGATCATAATGGAAATAAGTAAAAATTAAACTAAAAATTAAACTAGAAAAGATCAATGAAATTAAGAGCTTTGGAAATGATAAAATGAATAAAGAGATGTGGTATATATACATATACAATGGAATATTACTCAGACATTTAAAAAGAATGAAATTTTGCCACTTGTGACAATTTGGATGGACCTAGGAGTTTTTATGTTAAGTAAAAGAAGCCAGATTGAGAGAGACAAACACCATATGATTTCACTTACATGTGGAATCCAAAAAACAAAACAAATGTACAGACTAAAGAAAACAGAAACAGACTCATAAACACAGAGAATAATCTGGTGGTTGCCAGAAGGGAGAGGTGTGGGGTATGGGCTAAATAGGAGAAGGGCTTAAAAGGTACAAACTTCCAGTTAAAAAATAAATAAGATAAGGAGATACAATGTACAGCATAGAGAATATAGTCAATAATATGTAACAGCTTTGTATGATGTCAGATGGTAACTAAGTTTTTCATGGTGATCACTTCATAATGTATATAAATGTTCAATCACTATGTTGTACACCTGAAAATAATACTACATGTCAACTATGCTTCAACTGGAAAAAAAAGAAATTGCTGAGTGCCACTACTATGGATGCTTTTTTTTCCCAAATAAAGGAAGTGCATTGTAGATAAAACAATATATTTTTTAAGATATTTTATAAAGTGTTGTTAACTAATTGCATAAATATCTGTAGCTATTATAATTCAGTTGCTTTGGGAAATTTTATAATTAATGGTAAGTTATTGATTGGAATGACACTGCTACTTTTAATACTAATTTTAATGAGACTACTATTTCTACAATGTACAACAGATTTAGATACACTGGAAAGGGTTCAGAGTCATGTAAATAAGTGAGCTTAAAATAAAATCCGGGAGGAATTGTAACTAGGGTTTGCTTGGTTTTTGTTTTTGTTTTCACCTTGAGGAAGATAAGCTGTGATTATTTTAATATTTGTTCAAATATCTGGTTAAAAACAGTACTATTTGGAAATCATAAGAATATGCTGTCTGTAATAATCTGGATATTTACGTTCTGAAGAGAACTCTAAGAGGTGATTCTAAAACCAAAGTATAGAAGTAATTATTGCAATAATAAAATCAAAATGGGCACTTGATTTTTGTTTCTTGATTTGTAAGGGTTTTTATTTTTTGTTTTTACTTCTCTAGCTATACCTAAAAATGAGGAATGCCAATAATGATTTCTTTTGCTAAATTTTATTTCATTTCTACAAGATTTTTTAAATTGAAGTATAGTTGATACACAATATTATATTGGTTTCAAGTGTACAACACAGTGGTTCAACAGTTTCACACATTAAATCCTCACCCCAGCTGGTGCAGTTACTATCTGTCAGCCTAGAAAGATGTTACAGAACCATTGGCTATATTCTCCATGCTGCACTTCTATCCCCCTGATCAATCTATCTTAAAATTGAGATTTTTGTGCCCTTTTATCTCCCTCCAGGGATGCAAGGATGGTACAATATTTGTGAATCAATCAACGTGATACAGCCCATTAACAAAGAAAGGATAAAAACCTTATGATCATCTCAATAGATCCTGAAAAAGCATTTGACAAAATTCAACACCCATTCATGATTAAAACTCTCAACAAAATGGGTTCAGAGGGAACATATCTCAGTATAATAAAGGCCATATACAACAAACCCACAGCTAACATCATACTTAATGGCAAAAAGCTGAAAGCTTTTCTTCTAAGATCAGAAATAAGGCAAGGATGCCCACTCTCACCACTTTCATTCAACTTAGCACTGAAAGTTCTAGCCACAGCATCAGATGAGATAAAGAGATAAAGGTCATCCAAATTGGTAAGGAAGAGGTCAATCTATCACTATTTGCTGATGACATCATACTAGATATAATAAATCCTAAAGACTCCATCAAAAAACTATTAGAAGCAATAACAGATTCAGCAAATTTTCAGGATACAAAATTAATGCACAGAAATCTGTTGCATTCCTATATACTAACAATGAAGCAGCAGAAAGAGAAATCAGGAAAACAATTCCACTTACAATTTTATCAAACAGAATAAAATACTTACGAATAAATGTAACCAAGTAGGTGAAAGACCAGTACTCTGAAAACTATGACACTGATGATTTTTACTGGATTTCAATCACACAGAACAAAGTTAACTGAATTTTAAGGTCTTACATTTGGTTCTGAATGCTTTACCTACTTACAGACTTTTTCTAATATTCTAAATAATTATTGCTAGTTATTTAGAACATTAGAAAAAAGCTAGTTTGCTATGGTAACTGAGCAGATGTATAGCATTGATAATAACACCAAAGGAATGTTTTAATTTATTAGTTAGAATGTTTATGGCTTCTTCAAGGCTGGTATGCAAATGCGAGCTAAGGCAGTGATCTGTGAATTAGTTTCCATTTTCAAAGGTAGAGTTGCTCTGGGTATTTAAATGGGATTTAGCTGAAAGAGAAAGTTCTCTGGTTAAATTAAAACATTATAACATTTTAGAGAAGTTTAGATTTCATCTCATATTCCAAACTTGCAAATGGATTTCCCCAAGCATGAAAGGCAGAAGATGAGAAGGCTGGGAAGAATGTTGTCGCTGTAAAGTCAAGCACGGTCCCCGATTTCTGTGTAACTGCCACCATTCCATTTCAGTTTTGATTTCCAAAGTCTGATCGTGGTTTCTTCTCTGGTCATCTACAACTAAAAATGTCAAACTGATAACAAAGACTATTAAGGGATTCTTACAATTGTTGGATGGCAGATAGTTCATTTTGGCTTAAGAGTCAGGAGAACTTGAAGAAGGAATCAAGGAAATTCCTTTTCCACAATTTTTTCCAAGATCTCTCAAGACTGAACTTGATTGAGAAGTCCCAGACAACACTGGCACTTTGCAAGGTGGGCTGTTCAGAATGGTCCCTGGTAGGATCAGTCATTCATTCTCTGACCAGGTCTGCTCTAGATCATCTTAACTAGAGATACACAAAGGGGATGAGAGAAGACATAGGCTAAATCTCTGGTGTATCTACAGCATTTATCTATCTTTGGTTTTAAGTAGATTGACAGCTCTGTTAGGTTCATGCTGATGGTACCGGTACCTTTTGTACTGTTCCTTCCTCAAGTTCCTTGGTAAGCTGAGTGTGGGTAAAGGTAATGCAAACTACACCATGCATTTCAGAAGGCTCCTCGGCCATGCAACAGCTCTCCATAATGAGTTCTCTATTTCTTATCAGAATCAGTATCTAATGCTTTTCTATAGGCTGAAAATGAGTGCTTTGTTGATGGTTTAAAAGATCTTGTAAATTAAATCTTTATAACTGACAGGAAAAAATATAGCAGATAAAACTGAAACAGAGTATTTGGTAAACTTAGTTATTGGAGAAGTATGTATAAAGGAAGAAAGATGACAATAAGCCCATGATATTGCAGGTTGCTCTCCATAACACCCATTAAATAGGACCTTGGAAAACACTGGTGACTCCAAGTTGTGTGCCACCAAGTGAAATGATGCTATAGTCAAGAGGAATCCTGGATTGCAAAACCACTCTCACAGATACACAATATGAGTAAAATTGGTCTGAATTTTTAATCCCTCCTCATCAGAGATCTTCCACATATAAGGGATTTATAAAACTAGTACAAATTAACATAAGAAAACTAGAAAATTATTATATTCATTTTGATGGATTAATGCAATTTTTGAGAAAACCAATACATCTGGAAAGAACAATATTCATGAATCTGGGTCTTAGATAGGTTGCTCTTTTTATCCCTGGTTCTCCAGAAAATGGAGTCTGCAGAAAAGCTTATATGCTCAGGCTTTATTGATAGGTTCAGTCTAAGAGCAGCAGGTCTGAGGCAGGCAATGAGGGGGAATGGATACTCAGTAAGATTTACAACCAAACCGGCCAGAGCTTCCTAAGAAACACAGCTGATTGTGCAGTTCTGCACAGTGTTTCCAAATAGGCCCTGCCTCTGAGTAAATCTTTAGGACAGGAGTCTGCAGAATTTTCCTGTAAAAGGCCAAATAAGTAAATATGCAAGCCTTTGTAGGGTATGTGGTCTCTGTCACAAATACTCAATTCTTTTGCTGTAGCATGAAAGTTATCATAGATAATAAGTAAATGAATGGGCATGGCTATGTTCCAATAAAGCTTTATTTACAAAAATAGGAGGCAGAACAGGTTGACCCTTTGACTGTAATTTGACAACTCCTGTCTTAGATGGAACAGGGAAAGTTTATTTGACCTTTTCTCTGGCTCCCATCTCTCATTGGTCAAAGTTCAATCTCTGTGGGGCATTAGTACATCTGGACTTGCCCCTGCAGATAATCACAGAAAATGGATTCCATTTTAGAAACTGTATTGTAATGATTTCTAGTTGAACTTCTGACTCTCTTAACCAGTGCGTCCCAAACCTTATATGTAAATAAATCACCCCAGGTCTTATTAAAAGACAGGTTCTGATTGAGAAGGTCTGGGGCGGGACCTGAGATTCCCCATACCAGAAGGCATAAAGCTGACACCGATGCTGGTCCTCAGACCATCTGAAGTGGAGCCAAATTCCTAGTGCATCTGCCATCTTCTAGTATCACCGTGAGGGAGGCGAATGAACTTCAAACAGGAGAGACTTTCTCTCCAGAAGAAGCTCCATTGATACCTTGACCAACTGGTGTTATTTAATGCTAGGGTGAAATAGAGAAGCATGCTGTTACCTGCATCCAATCAGCTGGAGAAACAAGTGGGGGGATCTGACTCATAGGCATTAGGGGCATCTCAAGACATGTAGGGAGGCATCCTGACTCTTCTCTCTAAGCAGAAATTACATCATGGTTGTATCCATCCTAGCCTCCAGTAGGGTTTTCAAAACTGTAATATTGTGAAACTGTAATTCTTATATTTTCTAATAACACAGAAAGAGAGGAAGAAAAATGCACAATTTAGTCCCTAATATGCAGTGAAATTGAGTAAGGGGTTGAGTGGGAAGAACAACCACAGATTTCTTTTTCAACATGGCAAGCTTAGGAATCACACAGAAAATATCACGGGCCTGTCCCTTTTTGCCATTGTTTTCTTTCACTGCGGCTCATAGAACTGTGGGGAAGAGAGCCATTCAAAGTGGCTTCACACACGTAGGGCTCAGTTTTGCAGGTGGAGCGCAGCTAAAGGGTGGAGTGGCCCATATTGCTGCAGTAATTCTGTTGGATAAACATCTCTCACTGGCCTCCTCCCTGGAAGGAGCTGCGTTTGTTTGAAGTGGGCATACCAAAACTTTGGTATTGGTTACTGACACCACCCAGAAAACCTATTCTCAACTTGACTCTGGATTGACAGGAAATTATGAGAGGAGAGAAGGGTAAGATTTGTCTTTCTGGGTCCAGGGAGCACCACTGCTGGCATTCTGAAAGAAATAATTAATCCAAATATATCTTCATGCTACTCCAAAACTTGTGAAAAGAAAAGTTTCTTGTTTGTTTGTGTTTTAGTTCAGTAGGCAGCACTTTCACATGATTACTCTGCGCTGTGTCTTCCTCCTGACTTCTGGTACAGACCTTTGAGCCAATCAAAAGCAAATACCACACCAAACCACTATGGTGGAGAGAGAGGCGATACGTGTTCGCCCTCCCTGCTCCCAGGCTGGTGGCACCCAAATCATCCTGAATTCATTGAATTGTGCCATCTCAGACTCCTCCATTTCCTGTGTCCAGGGATGAGAGGGTAATGGTCTCTGTCTTCTAATGTAACTAGGATGGCATTCAACACCTTTGGAGCTTCCCTCTGAGAGAAGACTACCTCAGCTTTTCTCATTTCCTCAGTCATGACACCAGCTCCTCAATTTCGAGGATACCTAAGATCTTAGTTTTATGATGTTGCTGCTCTTTTAAGCAACATCGGAAGTTGGGATGAATTACTTCCTCTTTATTTTTACCATGTGACAAATAGGCTACTATGTTATTTTCCCCAGTAGAGCCAATCATTGTTCAACATCACACAATTTGGCATATTTCCCCAGACAATCATATTTTATTGTGATCATAACACATAAACAAATATTGCCTTCATTCTTCATTCTAAAAACAGTCTTAATTTTGAATGAAATATATATCCTTTTGATTTTCTAATTGTTAAAATATCTTAAACGTAAAGGACTGGGGTTGGAGGGTGATTTCTGATTGTGATACAGCAACGCCACTTTCCTACAAAAGTTTTCTTCATGTTTCCTACAGAATTTTCCTGCAATCCTACCGAAGTTTCTTCAGAGTTTGGTCCCATCATCATCTTCGTTAATACTTACCAAGTAACACTTATCATGCTCCAGTCACTGAAAGGATTTTCTGTTTATTAGCCCATTTAAACTTTGAAACCTCTCTGGCACACACATACTATTTACCCACTTTCCAGATGAGGAAGCTGAAGCTCAGAGAGGTTGAGTAACTAGTCTTGGGTCACTCAGCTGGTACAAGCAGTAGAGCTAGGATTTGAAACAGACAACCAAGTAACTTAGCCCATAGTATTAACCTCCGAGCTATATCCTTTGTTAGATTCATGCAATACAACTGCTAATTTACATGAAATTACTTTTTCTTTTTTGAGTCCTATTTGGGTATATAAGTTCTCTGAGTAAATGGAAATGAAGTGATTTTTTTTCAGACATACCAACTGGCTTATCTTTTCAATAAAACTATAGTGTATATGTTGTCTTAAATAGCCCCACTAATTCTTAATTTTTTGTTTGTCTCAATGAAAGTAATTCTAACAAAATAATGCTAATAAAATAATTCTAATAATGCTAACAGATTTCATGACCATGTCAATGAAAAATATAGTAATTTTAAAAAGAAGCATGGAAAATGTATTCAGGTGTGTTTCAGCATTTGAAAAGTCAAGTAATACAAAAATAGGTTAAATGTGAATTGAAGGCAACAGCTTTACATGCTTTAGGAAGTAATTTGTGTTTATCAGAAATCCTATTTCCCCTTTTATAGGCAGGCAGTGGCACGCAAGCCTTGTGTGACATAGAATGTGTTTGCTTAATGACTTACCAGATCCAGAGCCAGTTCTGGTTTATGAGGATGGCCCTGTCTGTTGCTATGTAGATGATGAATTATAATAAATGTGTTCAAGGACATTCGATCACATTTACAAAGAGATTTTGAGAATATATACTACACAGTGAGGAAGAGAGTTGCAAACATTCATTTAACCAAAAAACTACTTTTTTCTGCGGGCATTACTTCATTTTTCAGTCCTTTGATCTTCTCTTGAAAATTAATCAATCAATTCTTCTGTCATCAAGTTACCCTTCAGATCCACTAAAATATATCTTTGGATGTAAGTGGCCACCATGAGATGACAGCTATGTGTGATTTCTCTTCATAGCCTTGACTTCCTTTCAATTCATTTCCATCAAGGCAAGACATTGAATGAATGTATTTTACAAGACAGTGGTTGCTGAATTCTGGGGTGTGTGTGCATTGCATCTAGGAACAAAGTTGTGCTTCAGTATGGAAGCTTGGCATTCCACGTTTCAGTCAGAACTATATTTTATGACTTAGTTATAAACCCACAAAAACATGGCCTTCTAATGTAAACGCTGACATAACCTTTGCATATACCCAGCTATAAATCAAGGTGCTATAAAATACCACATTTGAGAAGTCAAGTGAGGTAAAATACTGAGTTAATGTTTGTTGGGAGAAATAGAAAAGCCAACTGGCTAAACAGTTTTAATTTTGAATAAAATATATACCCTTTTGACTATCTTCTGTAACAAAATAAAATGTAAAATGACCATCATATGTAAGTGAAATTAATGTAAAAAAAATTCCATTTACCAAGAAAAAGAGGTACTTCAATTAGGGGTCTATAACTTTCCAACATAAAATCCAGTCTATGAATGTCACTGAGAGTTACTTCCCTAAGAGACTCAATTTCAGTTGCTGGAGATGGAAAAGGTCCTTGGCTCTCACTGGGTGCTGTGGAAGGTGAAAGAGCAGTGGAGTCAGGTGGAAGTCTGTGCCCGCAGAATTCTCATTGAACACTTGATGTCATGTGTCATCTGATACTAGCTGTTCCATTGGGTCATTTCAGGATAAGGCACCACTGAAAAAGCATAACCCACTTAGTGGAGGAACTGCTGGCAGTTCCAGGGCTTTGGCTGGCCTTCCCAAGTTTATTTGACTTAATCTTCATTCTCATTGGCCTAAAAGCTCAGTGAAAACTGCTTTTCAGCAGACACTTTCATTGCTTCCTGATGGTACCGATATCAGAAACACCGCAAGAAAAGTACTGAAGACACACGTTTTTAATGGAATAATGTTCTTCAGGTAAGGAAGAACTTTCTGTGATAGGGTACAATGAGTATCTGTTTACTGTTTGTTTGTAGCACGTGGCAACTGCAGGCAGCAGTATTTAGCAAAGCCAGTCTAATTGGTGTGGTGATGACATGTTCCTGGGGACTATTTGGAATGTACACCTTCTCTAGTTGATTCCAAAGAATTCCCACTGAGTGATTAAATAGGTAGAAAGTACCAACAGATGAAATCGATTCTACAACCACTCTGTGAATCTGTAGAAATTTTAGTTGTCTGAAAACATAATAGATCATCATTTGAGCTGAGGGAGTATTAGGCTAAACAGAAAATACCATGTATCACTGAATCTTAGAGCCTTAGGGTTAAAGGACATTATAAATTATATGATGATTCTCAAATTTCCATATATTGTATCTCACCATTTGCAGTGAAGAAACCTGGATTCTTTCTTGAGGATAATGTGTATATACTTATAAAATGCTGCTTATGCTTCAGTAATGACTATGGAAAATCCACATTTTGCTTGGACTGCTTTGTATAAATTGTGCCACTGTACTATGACTTTAGCTGGGTTTTTGTTTAGGATTTTGATTGTACATACAAAAACATGTACAGGTGGGAAAGAAAAAGCCAATTTAGTTCATGGCTGGGCAAACAGAAACACTTCGTTAAGTAATAGATTTGAAAATTCGATTTAATCCTTGAATCCCAGATGAAGCCTCTAGCTACCTTTTCAGGAATTCTCAAACCCCAAGAATCTTGTCCCTCTAATGGGGCAAAGGCCAGTTCACTCTACCTGGATGTGCCGGGGGAAAGGGGAGGACAATAAAGAGAGTCCTGCTTCCACTCACGATCATTCCCAGCTGGCTGAGGCTGCTTGGCCCACTGCGAGGCCTGGCTTCCTTGTCTGTCAAGAGAAGCAAGAGACCAGAGCCCTGGACCTCTGATATGTGAAGCAAAAATTTAAAGAACAAGTGGGAAATACCCACTTTGAATGGATATTTGAAGTGAAAGAGGGAAGTAGGACATGCCCAGTTCTTAAGATACACAAACATTGCCCTTTGTTAAATGTAATGCCAAAGACGCCCCCTCTTGTCCACCAGGTTGGAATGTATTCCTCCCCAGGGTGGTGGGAAGCTTTGAAGCTTGGGCAGACATCTCTTTCTCTATGAGCAGAGATGGGGATGCAGGGAGAGGAGGGAAAACTGTTTTGCTTTCCTAACACACACTTCCCTTCTGACAATGGAATCCTTTGCATAATTTTCACACCAAGCAACTGTCTAGACCTTGCTCGAATACTTCTAGAAGCTGGACATTACCCCTAGCAGTTCACTGTAATTCAGGAGACTGGTAGGAAGTTCTTCCATGGAACCCAACTTGCCTCATGACTTCCAGCGAGTACTTTGATGTTGTACGCAGAGCAGCTAAGAGCAGGTCTAATCGTATGACTGATTTCCAGATATTTGAGGCAGTTATCTCTTTTCACCTACCTTTCCTCTCCAAACACCCCATCTATCCATGAAATCCAAATGTATTCTTGAGAGAGAGAACTAGGACATACTTTCTGCAAAATGAGAGGATACCTAAAATCAGTTTACTCTGAGGTTCGCTTGCCCCCATCATCATACTGTGGAGGGGAGGTTCAGGTTAGAGATGGTGCAAAAGTGGCCTTGGTTGGCAGCCCCCCCGGGGCCCTGTGGGGAGTGTGTGGTCCCTCCTCTCTCCTCTCCCTAAGCAGCGGTGAAGCCTCCCGCCCTTCTCTGTGTGTCTCCTTTTGCCTTTGCTCTCAAAACTGAAATTCTGCACAGTCGGGAGGATGGTGCAGAGCTAAGCACGTAGAGCCAAGGAAATAAAGAGTCAGATGTCCCGGCAGCTTTCAGTGCGTCCTGGTTCTCACCACCCCCAGAGCAACCATGAAAGGAGGAGGGACCAGATGAAGACATTTAAAAATTGGTTCTGCTCCACGGTGATTGGAGCGAGCCGGGGATCGGCTGCTCTGGGGTGGCTTAAGAGGCTTTCTTGGGGAATCAGGACATTAACGTGACAGCTATGCTCCGCTTTAAAGCCTCTCCAACTCACCCTAACCTTGAGGTAGGAAGAAGGAATGTTTTTTTTTAAAACATATTTAACTTACCATACAATCTAATTAGACCAAATTCCATGGAAATCCAACAGAAGTATATATTCAGCAAAGCCATGGCCAACTTCTGGTCTTAAGCATGGATCTGTAGCGGAGGGAAGTGTGTGGGTGTTTGTGTCGGATCAGTGCCATTCACGGGGTCTAGAGTGAGATCCGTGTGAGTTAAGAATTCCACTTACCTCATATGTTACAAGGGGAGAAAGGAAGTGCACTTACGTGCAGTGTTTAGAAACAAACAAATCAAAATCCCCTACATTGTAAAGGCCCACACTTTAAAAATTGTGCGCCAGCTGCTGCAGAGTGGACTATGTACACTTGGGACCTTCCTCTGAGGTGGACAGGAAATGGCATATATATTGTTGCATGGTCCCCTTCTGTAACAACCATTCTGGGTGGAAAATTATCTATTGGGTGCTTTGCATGACATTTCAAGAAATAATCAAAGAAAAGAGCAAGTGTGACATGAAACGTAGATAAAATAAACTAACTCTTCAACCACCTGCCTGAGACTTGGCAAAACGTGAGCCTCTGTAATCACTTGGTAGGAATCTCAGACCTTCCATGGTCTTTAATGACCCTGGAGATTCATTGAGAGTATCCGGGTCTGACACAAGGTAAGTGTTGAGTGGATGAGGTTGAAAGAGCAGTAGATTAAACTTCCTTTTTTTTTCTCATTATGTCACACAAATGCCTGTGTTCCCAGACAAACACATTATGAAAAACATAAAGGGTGAAACTCTAAATAATGACTGATAAAAATGCCAGGCAGCTTCAAACCTTTGTTGACATTTTCTCTCTTGAAATATATTCTAATAACTACGTAACATGTACTTCTAAAGTAATGTAACTTTAAAAAAACAACAACCCCCTCAAAACATACCAGAAAAAATAAATATACATCATTTCCTTGGGAGCAGTCATTCTGGAATGCTAGCACATAACCCAATCTTTTTGTCATTATTAAAAGACCATTTTTACACTGTCTCTCTAAAGTTCCTAAAGTTCCCTATGCATTGCTTTGAATGTTTCAGTGTGCCTGAGCTTTAACAGTCTGGCACGTAAATCTTGTCTAGCATCCTCATTTTGTGAAGAAACTAGATCTGGAAAGTTCACGTGATTTGTCCAAAGTTACAGAGAGCTGGGACCCGAATCAAAATCTGCTTTTCAGGATAGAATTTTTGCCACAACATCCTTCCACCTTTTTCTTTTGTGGGTGGACTTAGTTTTTAGGAAAAAACAAAAAAGCATAAGTTATTCAAAGCTAAGTCTAGTGAGTAAGATGGATAATCAACTCCGTGCAATGTGACAAACATTCATTGGACACCAACTGTATACAGGGCAACCTAAGAAATGCTCTAGAGGATACAAGAGATTTTAAGGTGTGTGGCATGACCTTAAATTAGATGGATCAGAAAATGAACTGTGATTTCAGTATAATCGAGAGTAGTTTCCTTGAGTTCCTGATTCTGTATTACAACCCTTCAACCAATCAGTTTGGATTTATGCAACCACAGTGAACGCACCTACTTTAGTTAAGTACTTATTTGTTGTGTTCTTTCAAATTCACCATGACAGGATTGAAATGAACAAAATTGTTAGCTTATGAAAAGCTTTATGTGTCTTTGAAATGAAAATGGAACCTAACATTTTCAGTAAGTGTGTGCGATTATTATTTTCTGTGAAAACTGTTAGAATTTTTAGAATATTTGTGTACTGCCAAGTTGCTATGTAGATACCTTTAGAGAAATGAAATCAACACATCCAATCTGTGGTGACAGACCTTTAATCAATCCTGTGCTGTTCTTGACTTTTTCAAATATGGTCAGCTCTTAAACGTGCTACCTTTGAAAATCCTGAAGTAAAGAGAGTAAGTACCTTGTTAATCTACTCTATCTAAATTTACAGGATGGTGAAATAACTAGCTTAGACATAAAAGCTTAGTGTCTGTATCGTCTGTATCTTTTCCTATTGTTTATGTAATAAAGTACATGTCTTTTATAAGAATATCTTACTATTGACCTATCATCAGCAGAATTTTGAGTTAGTTTTCTAGTTATAATGTCCACTTGGGAGGTTAACACTTATTGAACATACACTAGGTGTCTGGCATATTTTATAAGCTACTAATCACTTCACTTATATATTCAGTCCTCATAACAGCTGCCTGAAGTGTTACTAACTCAGTAAGAAAACTGGGGCTGAGAGAGGCAAAAGGAGTTACCTGTGTTCATGGAATGAGAAAGCAGCTGTGCTGGGATTCAAACCCAGATCTGGGGGTTGCTAAGCTACGCTCTGTCCACTACATGAAATGTACATGCTTCTTTAATCAGACTGCCATCTGACCTTTCCTTATCATAATCAAGGACATGCACTGTAAGATACGTGGCCGGCCTTGAAGGAGGAGAAAGTTGGGAATAAATGGTTGAGAAAGAAATAATAATTAGATGATCTAGGAACTCCCAAAACTAGTCCTTGTCTTGCCACACTTTCCTGAAAGAATGCTGTGGGATATATATGCACAGGAGATCAAGTCCAAGAAATGTGAACACTTTACAAAAATCTGTGTCTTCTACCACACAGTTTTGTGCATTTCCTTGGGGATCTAAGCTGGACCTGTGGGGAGAACCTCCAGACTCTTGCTTAGGCTAGAAGCTGCCCAAGTTGCCTCCCTTTTTCTCTGCATCTCTCTGGTTCCCATTTGGCTTTTAAGGGGGAACAGAAAGAAGGGTACTTATTCTTAAATGAGGAAAGGCCCTGACTCTATTTTACCATGCATGGAGGAAGCAAACCCAAAGAGAAGGCGTCTGTGTTCTTTCCAAGAGAGAGCAAATCCTAAGCTGTGCTTTTCCCGTCCTCATCTTCTGGCACACTCTGATTTTAACTCCTATCCAACCTTGAGAAAATTACTAGCCCAGAGACCAAAAAATGTTGTCTCTTGATACAACCATAGTGGATGAATTAAGGATAATGGAAATGGAGATAGGCTAGTGCCGAGGTGCGTAGGGAAAGCTGTTAGCTTTCTTAGCTATCAGGGAGTGGTTTGCACTCATTTGATGGATATTCAACTCATGATGTTGTCTTCATTCATCCAGTGCACTAATCTGCTGAGTTAACTAGCCTAGATCTATTTTAAGGTTAGGCAAAATCATTTCAGTAGAAATAAGGATAAAAGAAATGTACAATAATCACAACTGACCATATCTTTAATGTGCTGTGGTGGGACTGACATGCAAATTTAAGATTAAATATTTTCAGTCACAAGCAAAGCACCTGTAAAAAATGTTTTCTAATCCTGTGGCTAATGGATACAATAATTCTGGTAATTCCAGCTCTTTTATTTCCAAACTTATCATTAAAGCTATGCCAAACTTCTAAAATACACATGTACCAAATTGTACTGATTAGTCCACAAGAGTAATTGCCAATATTTGTTGTATAAACAGGGCTTTGTATCATGTGAGTCGGTGAAGTTAGATGCATTTTTTCCATGTATAATGATGGAGGTTTATTAATTGTCTTAGTCAGAATAAGTGGTAAGCATGGGCAAAGAGATTTAAAGATGTCTTGATGATTTGAGATAATTCTGGAATAAAACACCCATTTGAACAAAAACAATAAATACAGTTATTTTATCACCACATATATGTTTTCTTGTTTCTTACATTTTCCTTCCTGTTGATGTAACATTCAAGAGTTTGTTTAATATTCAATAATATGTCTGTTGTTTTGTAAAATCTGAGTGTGGTAGATACTGTTACTTCATTATCCACAGGCTATGGCCTCTTCCTGGCTAACAAGACCAGAGTTCCGGAATGTGTTTGGGCAGACTATACACCAGCTCCAGGAAATGAATCATGATTGGACGGACTGTGACAATTTTTTCTACTTTACTGGATTCTTGCTCTCCCAGCCATCCCTGAAGTGAGGAATGCCATATGACAACTTCTGGCCAATGAGATATAAGAGGCATTCTGAGGCTCATTTTTCTCCTTCTCTAATTAGAAAATAATAGCCCTCCTCTACCTACTGCTTCCTTCCTCTCTGCTTGAGACACTGAAATGAAGATGTGATTTGTGATCCCTCAAAGTAGAGTGATCATCTTGCAATGGTAGGGTAACAAGGCTGAGGGTGAAAACCTATACACTGTGGAGGACAGAGCAGAAAGTAGTTGAACTGCTGCACTCAACATGCAGCCAGAGTGAGAGGTGGTCCCTGTTAGTGAGACTAGAGATGAAGACAATGGCAATACCTTTGTGCATGTCATAGAGGGAGCCTAATGGAGTGGGATAGCGTGAGTGAGGGATACCCATCCCAGAAGCCCAAAAGGCAGTGTACACAGATCAGGAGTTACCCAGAGCAAGGTAGGGAGAAAAATTCTGCAAGGGAAGAAATCCCAGCAGAGAGACATGTTAAGGAAGGGCAACGAGAGAGAACAAGGCCTGATTGCTGAATGTCTGGTATGTAGTTTGGGAAAAATGGAGCATCAGAGGCCAAGCAGTCAATGGGGAGAGATGAGGTTAGAGAGGGGACAGCATCCTGCTCCTAAAAAGACTTTTATGGCCAGACTGAGGATTTTGCACTTTATTCTGATGACAGAGTCTATTGAAGAAAAAGCATACATTATATTGTGATGTATTATACAGTATATATTATACTCTAGAAGTTCTAGGACTTGGGATGAGAGTGAACATGAAGATTGCAGTGAATGTTTAATCCTCTAACAAAGTGTTCACACTTCATTGGCTACATCTTATTTAGGGCTAGTGATGTCCTAGGAAAAGGTCCTGCTGCTGTCAGTGAGAAATTTTCATACATAAAGACTAAGGGATTATGTCTCTGGGGATGAAATGCATGAAGCTGATTCTTAAGTGAAAGCAGCCACATGAGGTGGGAGTAGGGTCTTCCCTGAGAATAGCAGCTTCCCTCTAAATCCAGGCAAGTCCCACCGGGCGTGACAGGTTTCCAACAAGCAGGCTCTCTGGCTCCCTGTGGGTGCTGACTCTGTGTTCTCAAGGGCCACTGGTAAGCAGGAAGGGGGTAACCATAAGTATGCCTTCCGATAACAGCAAAGGAGGTTGCTGCATTCTAGGGTCATGGTTGACATCTCTCCGTCTACTGTCAAGCTGCAGAAAAAAAGTCAAATTGGTCAAAATCTGCAGTCTTACCTATTTGGGCTGGCAGCTCCTAGGGAGTGAGTAGTGGTGTGTGTGTGTGTGTGTGTGTGTGTGTGTGTGTGAATGAAGGGGGCAGTTGTTGGGAGGGGAAAGAGAGAGAAAGAAAGAGCCAGAGCTCAGGCACAGGTCCTGTCCGCAGGTATGTGATACTACAGTGCCCCGTCTCTCTGCTCTGCAGGGAAAACTCCTTGACTGGTGGTCACCCGTGCATCAGGGGTGGAACCTGCTAGAAGTGGGCCTTTACCTGTTAGCACTTTGACTCTAGCAGCCTGGAAGAGTTGTGGCCAAGCTGCGCACAGTGCACCTGGGCTTTCCAAGCTCTCCACCCGCCACCCCATCCTCCCTCTCTCCACTTCCCCAAAACCAAACTATTTATGGTTCCATGAACACAGGCCTGCTTTGCACAGGCTGTCCACTTTTTCTGGGGGCTCCTTCCTTCTTTGTCTGCTTCGCACAGTCTTATTTATTCTTCAAACCAGCTCATGAGTCACTGTGTCCAGGAAGGAAACTCCTTCTTACATTTTCTCCCAGTACATGTAAATGAGCACTGTGCCTCCTCTAGATGCCTTTTATCCCTTAAATGGCTTCCCTTAACCTAGTGGATTCATATTATATATAGTATGAATATATATATATATATATATATGAAATAAAAGGTATACATATTGGAAAGGAAGAAGTGGAAGAAATGAAATTGTCTCTGTTCACAACTGACATGATCTTAGTGTAGAAAACCCTAAAGATCTACCAAAAAAAAGACCCTTTAGAAATAACAAATTCAACAAAGTTGCAAGACACAAAATCAACACTCAGAAATCTCTCTATGTGTGTGCGTGCACACACACACACACACACACACACACACACACACACACACACACACAGACACAGGCTTTTAAAGAGGTAATTAAGGTTAAATGAGGCCATAAGGGTGGAGCCCTAATCCAATGACTAGAGTCCTTGTAAGAAGAGGAAGAGATACCAGAGATGCATGCATACAGAAAAAGGGTAATTTGAGGACACAGCAAGAAAGCAGCCATCTGCAAAAGGAGGAGAGAGGCCTCGGGAGAAACCAAACCTGCTGACATCTGATCTTGGACTTCCAGTCTCCATAATTGTTAAAAAATAAATTTTTGTTGTTTGAATCACTCAGTCTGTGGTATTTTATTATGGCAGGCCCCGCCACACGGATGCACACGGTATTGACATTCTAGCAATATTAAGTCTTCTAATCTATGAACAAGGGATATGTTGCCAATTATTTGTGACTTTAATTCATTTTAACACTGCTCTGTAGTTTTCAGTGTATAAGTCTTTTGCCTCCCTGGTTAAATTTATTTCAAAGTATTTTATTCTTTCTGCTGGTGTTGTAAAGGAATTATTTTATTAATTTCCTTTTTTGGATAGTTCATTGTTAGGAAAAAGAAACACAACTGATTTTTGAGTGTTGATTTTGTGTCTTGTAACTTTGTTGAATTTGTTATTTCTAAAGGGTCTCTTTTTTTTGGTAAATCTTTAGGGTTTTCTACACTAAGATCATGTCAGCTATGAACAGAGATAATTTCACTCTTCCTTTCCAATATGGACACCTTTTACTTCTTTTTTTTTTTTTGCCTAATTGCTCTGGCAAGGTTTTCCTTTATTATGTTGAATAGAAGTAGTGAGAGTGGTCTTTATTTATATTTTTATATCTGTCTCTTGCACTAAACTGGACCAAAAGCTCTTGAATGTAAGGATGAATCTTATTTATGCCTATATCTCAAGCGCCTGCTATCAACTGCTATATATTCAATACTTTTTCCTAGTGAAAATTAAAAAATAAACGAATTTTTGGACAAAACGGGAGGTTACTTTGAGATTGATGAGCATCTTTGGAGTGATTTTAGGAATGCAACTATAATAATGAGTAAAATTTTCTGTAAAATAGAAAGAGTTCATAGTACCTCAGGTGGGTAATCTAGGTTAACATCAACAGTGATGTCATATTCATTTTACGTACCCTTGGGATAATGTGATGAGAATCACACTTCATCTTTGTGGCCTTCCTCCCCAAAACTCTAGCCTAATCATGAGAAAAACTTTGGACAAGTTCCAGTTGAGGGACATTCAACAAAATACCTGACCATTGCTCCTGAAAAATATCAAGATTAACAAAAATCAAGGGAAGTCCAAAAACTATCACAGCTAGTGAGAGTCTGTGGAGACATGACAACAAAATGTAATGGAGAACTGGAACAGAGAAAGAACATGAGGGAATAACTAAGGAAATCTGAAACAGTGTGGTATCTAGATGTCAATATTGGTTCATTAATTGTAATAAATGTGTCATACAAGTGTAAGATGTTGGTTACAGTGGCAATGGGTGTAGAATACATGAGAGCTCTATTCTCTTCACAACTTTTCTATATATCCTAAATTATTCTAAAAAATAATCTGCAAAGAGGGTGCATCTCATGTGCTCTTACCTCAATAGAATTATAAAAAGGAGGTTCTGTGTGTTGACATGAGATATTGGAGCACAGAAAGATCAGAGAGGCTTGAATATAGAAGATTTCAAATGTAAAGATTTTGGATAATTAGGTTATTTTTCTTCAGAGAAACCTGGATTTTGGCCATCACTCCCATAGGCACCCTCTATTCTCTCTAGCATTCACCATCCCCTCTCCCAGAAATTGAGTGTTTACATTCGTCTATAGAAATATTTGTGGAAGAAGAGAGTATCATTGACATG
Source organism: Manis javanica (assembly GCF_040802235.1). Taxonomy (NCBI): domain Eukaryota; kingdom Metazoa; phylum Chordata; class Mammalia; order Pholidota; family Manidae; genus Manis; species Manis javanica. The sequence continues at coordinate 198,371,056 of NC_133158.1, read as the reverse complement.
TGAAGACAAGAACAACTGAGGGAGAGAGTAAAAAGCAGAATAAGGGGTGAGGTGAGCTAAATAGATAATCGAGGGTGTTGATTCGCCCTTCCTTCAGATGGAGTGATTAGGGATATTTAGGTTAGAATATTGGTCTGATTTAATCTATTTGTTGGAAGAAAATTGTATTTTATAGGATATTTTGAAGTAGCACAGGCAGAGGACATTTTCTTTGACCTGGTTAATTTCACTGTAGTATAAGCTTGATGAAATAAGGATCTTCTTTCTTGTCCACTGCAGTAACCCTAACACTTGGGACCATGTCCGGCATATGGTAGGGACCCAATAAATGTTTATGCACAAACATATATAACAAACATCTGTGTGACACTGTGCTGGTGGCAAGGAGATACATGTACATTGTGTTAGTTGTGCCTCTTGAGAACTCTGTTTTGAGGATTCTCAAAGCAATAGAGTTCATCATAGGCAGAGCCAGAGCTCGAACCCAGCTTTGCCTGAGTGTAGATTCACATTCTTTCAGGGCTGGTCTGTTTCCTTAATTCCTTTTATGTTCTCTATGACTTATAAATAACAGGTATCCCGCAAGGATTTGCTAAAATGAATATCTTCTTTGCATAAATGTTATTTTTGAGCATTTAGTAGGTAATTCACTCTAGCTTTTATCCATTAACCCAGGACAGCAAGTGTTTAGAGCTACAATATTCTTAAGCATTTGCTCATAACCATAGATACTGGCCTTACATTTAGGTTTGGATTAAAGGCAATAATACACTTAATTAACAATTTTGACCATGAGTCTATTTTCATCTGAAACTATTCATCTTTTAAAAACTACCCAGTTGCACTTTATATGTATGCCTAGCATACATAATGTGAGCCTATATATAATATAATACATGTCTAAAATCCTCTATATAAACTGTCTTTCTGTGTCTGACTTTGCAGGACTGTTGGGCTGGGATCCTTTCAGGAGATTATAAGACTACAAGTTGATTTTGATTTTTGAGCTAAAGTACAAAGAATGAGTCTTACGTATATGAAGACAATAGATGGAGCTGGCATAGGTCTTGTCTGCTTGGTCTGAGAGATGGGCATGGGAAGGAGAAAAGCTAGCAGCTAGAAGCACAGTTTTTAGAATAGATTGTGAGTACAGTCCTGCTTCAGTCCCCGTGGATAGAACTGAGGAGGGGATGCTTGCCACTGGCTCTGGTACTCCAAAGACTGTGGCTCTAGAAACTATGCATGTCTTTGACATAGACCTTAATGTTCTTTAGGGGGCATCAGGAATAATCGTGTCAAGGGGTGGGAAAACTCGAGCATTCAAGAAATACCATCATGAGATGTCTAGAAATTACTGGAAAACAGGCTGAAGGAGGCTGAAGTCTTATAGCCATGAAGATAAGAACCAAGATGCAATAGTTTGGACAATACTACTACTAAGACTTCACATAGGATGGAGACTTGAAAGTATTCAGGTTATAGGGATAGCTACCAAACAGTGATTAGTATATATGAACTTTGATATTAAAATCATTACCACCAGGAAATGCCTAAGCAGAAAAAAACAGGCTTCTTTGACACAAGGAGACACCTCTGTGGAGTAATAAGTAAATTATAATCCTGGCTGGCTTTGGCTTACTGAAAGTTAAAGGGATTTGTATGAATGCTCTCAATTAATTTTCTTGATAAGTAGTTGATAACCAACATGAGCAAGAAAGTTTTGCAATAGTAAATTTCAGTTCTAAGGAACCAGCACCCAGTCCCATACACACCACTATTTAAAAATAGTGATGGTTTCTCGTGGTTAGTAGGGTCAAATATTCCAGGGTTCTAACGGTTACGCTACAATGTATTTATTCCTTTCATTTGGTCCTGGGGCAAAGTTATCTTTAATTTCTTTTCTTCCAAGATTTTATAAACCAGGTAGAGGGGATTGACTGGTGGTTACTTACAGCAGCCTGGGCCAAGGAATTTGAGAAAAGAAGTTTAAATGGAAAGCACAGGTCCAAAAGGAAAAAAGTAAAAATAAAAATAAAAAACCAAAACCAAAACCAACAGCAACCCACACATTTGACACAGGTAAGAAATTATTCCTCATCATTTTGAAATCCTCTCTGAATTAAAAATATGATAGATGGGCTGAGCTTTAGGGAAATGAAGTCATCTTCAAATGACAGCATTAGGAAGCTTCAAATTCTTAAATGAAAATTTTAGACAATTTGAATCAAATCGATTCAATTACCACTAAGCTGAAAGGAACAACTTTTATAATTTTCTGATTAAAGAGGTTATTTCCAAAGTCTTAGTTTTGATAAAATATTTCCTTTGTAGTTCCCATTGACTTCCCCTTCAAGGCTGAAGCGTTTTGTAATAAATCTCCTTGTCTCATCTTTACATAGTTCCCATTGCATTACATAGTGGGAACTGGGCATGCGCATCATCCCTGTATCTGGGAATCTCACACTGTTTGCACATGGCGGGACTCCATAACTAACTGAATGACTAAGAAAGTGGCGATGCTTGCCTCATAGGGAGCAACATTCTATTGTCGTGTTCTCCTTTCTTCCCAATGTTTGATATCTATGTAACTTTGAAATGCATTAATTGAGTTTCATCTGTGGAAATGCCAGGATACAGTTAACAGATTTTGGAATTGCTTAAGTTTAGTTAATCAATGAGTCATACGCAAGTGCCTTGAAAATCTAGAATACTTTTTTTGTCACTCTACTTCTATCTAGGGAGGGTAAAGCCAGCCTCCTCAAGATTTTTTTTTGTTCTGGGGCCATCCAGGGATATAAAGAGACTGCACTTAGGGAGACAAAGCGGTAAATATAGAGCACATCCTTAACCAAGGTAAGCTGGGTACTGCGATGAAAAAACCTGCAACAAAGGTGGGACAAAAGTATACACTGATACTGCTTTACGGTCCTTGGCTGGTTATGTCGCTTCTCTTGTATGTAGTGAATTGCCGAGAATCAATTTTCCCAAATTTTATTCCACTCTCAAGATAGTCTTGGAAACAAGTTAATCATTATTTCTGGAAGAAATTAGAAATTAATATTACTCTTGAGGATCAGGAGAGAGCAGATGGAACCCAGGAAGTGTAATGTACTTCATCTGGCTGGAAATCCAATAACGAACCAATCACGTTTTGGCATATGAAATTCAATTCTATTGTTCCTTTTAGTACTAGTGTTTTCTCCCCTGTACTGCTCCTGTGCCTCGAATGAATGAGGGTGCTCACGGCTGAACTGATCGCTATGGTTAAGGGTAATCTGCACTGCCTCTCCTGGAAGCGAAAAAAGGAAGGGGGTAGTGTCAGGTAAGCGCTGCCTTTCTTTTATAGAGAACTGTTCTCTCAGGACTGCGCCCTGACGCAGGCTCCCGCTGAGACGTATGAGCGGCCCGCTAAGGTCCAGGTTCTTCTCCACCCTCCTGCTCCACTCAAACATACATCCCATCGAGACCCAAGTATTTTTCATCTCCAGAGGACCACTGCCTTGGTTTCTGGAGTTTGGGGGTTGGGAGCAAGTTTAGAATTGCAGACACAAAGAAATATGTGAGACCTGCAGAGTTATATTTGTTATTATAACATATTTGGTAAGCACTGGTGTTGTCATTGGCACCACACAGCTGAGCCCTAATACGTGGCTTTTGCAATTGCCAGCGCTCACTGCCCTGGTACTGACGAGGGCCATGCCTTCCCATAGCTGCGCCTCTCCCTGTGCAGGGCTTTATGGGGAGCTGTGCCTTTCTGCTCGGTGGATGAAGGGCTAATTTATATGCAATCTTACTTAGTTGAGTTCATTTCCCGAGCTTGCATTGAGAGCCTATGATGGCCCAGGGGCAATCCTAGGTTCTGGAAATGCCAAGATGAATCAGTCTCTTCCCTCTTGGGAAGCTGAGTCAGACAATCAGCATCTTTCCAACGTTAAACAAATGAGTGAGCTTCAGACTTTTAGTTTAGGTTTTCCAAAGAACTTGACTGTGAGTGCAGCGTTTCTGTTTTAGAGGGAGCTTGCATGTGTGAGAGACAGTGGTCGACTAAATGTTTCAGTCATCCTAGAAGCTGGAGCTACAACCTTATTTCTTACTTCCTGCATTTTTCTATGTATTTCAGTCCACATTTCACATTTTCTCGTGTCTCTTTTTGATCTATTTTCTTCCTACATTCTCTTTTTGTCCTCTTAATAATATATTTATAGATGATTTTTAACCCCCTTTTCCTCTTGGTGTTATTTTAAATATCCCCTTGGTAATTGCAGCTCTGTTGAAATTGAAATTGAAATAGGGAAGTTAATGTTGTAATTCATTACTTATGAGTTCATACTTTTCTTTGCATAAAGAAGGATATTAATGGTATGAACTAAGCTGACTGGTTTTACTCTCTGAAAGGATGAGGTTTTATTTCTTGGTTACAAATTCAAGTCTTGGGTAAGGGCTTCTGTTTTATACAAAGTATATTTTAAGCCTGATTCTTTTGTTGCACAGGAGATGATCAGTGTTTTAGGTAAATTGATCACTACCAGATCTTGATGGAAATGTATTCATTCTTTTTTTATTGGTTTAAAGTGGTCTGACCAGTCAGTCTTAAAAATGTCATTCAAAATGTCGATCTTCAAACTTGAATATGGGGAGAAAATCTTGCTGTCCTGACAGTGAAGAAAGAAAAGCCATTGAAAACTGGATACATATTCCAACAATTTAGCTTCCACTTAGGAAGTCAGAGATTTTTAAAGAACTATCTAGGAGAATTTTTATACAGATATCAGAATTTTCAGCATATTTAACATTCATGCCAAAATGCTTTCCCTTGCCAAACTGGGGTATGTTCTTATTTTGTCCCAAAGAGCACACTGTTTAGTTTTAGGCTGCTCAAATAGTTTTGCCTCTTTGACTTCAGTTCTTCCCTATATTATTTATTTTACTTTTGGGAAGTATTTGAAAAGGGAAAGTACAGTATAAAGTTGGACCGGCCTTTTAGGCGATAGTGACTGTAGCCCCTGTGTTTGTGACAGTAGTAAATCTACTAACTCAGAGTCAGACACGCGTTAGGAGGTACATCCATTCATAGAATGGAGAAAGTCTATGGATAGTAAAAGTTGGGCCGAATTATTAGAAGTGCATTTTTTGCAAAACCACTTCGAATTGCAATTTTAGAGCCCTAAAACACTTGACTATGGTAATTGAGGATAATTACTGGGAAAAGCATTAATCAGTTTCAGAAAGGGAACTATTTGGAAACCTATTAGGTCTCTCATAATTTTATGCAGCAATTAACTGCACTCTAGAGGCCTCACATTCCCCCCTCACACACACATACTTTCTCTCACAGACACACACACACACACACATACACCCTCGCTCCTCTCACACACACAACACTGCCAAGCCTCTTACTACCCCAAAACTAGATTTACTACTGGCAGACCACGTGAATGGAACTAGCAAGAATCTACCTCCAAGGAAGCTTTATAGAGATGTTTGGCCTTTTGGGAGAACATTTTCAGGGACGTTTCAGGAGAAATAGTTGAAGATTAGACAGGATGATTTGGGAGGTATTAAAGCAGCTCTGAGGAAACGCTTAATATAAAGGGCTAACAATGCAGCATTGAACAGGCCCCAAACATCAACACTAGAGTAACCTATTTAGGGGGCTTGAGTTATATGTTACATCGTCCCAAGATGGGTTTGGGGGCTGTGTCCTAGCTTTATTTGAAAATTAAACAGCAATAGTGTATTACTTCTTCTTTATGTCATTGCTTAAACTGAGAGGGCTAGGATGCCTCCCCTGAATGTGGAATTCTTTCCCACACCAACAAACGCATTGAAGGAGATCATGGATTTGGTGTGCCTGCTGGTCAATGAGCTGTGTCCTCTATAAGTTGTTTTAAATGGTATGCTTTTCCTCCAGAGATTTTATTTCTGACCCTTATTTTGTAATGCGGACATTGGCTAGGTATCCCAAGATTCAGAGTAGGTAGCTGAGATAGTCCCAAACAGGCACACATGGAAAGAGCTGTTTCATTTGTTGGTTGGAAAGGGGATTGTTTTATGTTTCCACCAAATTCTTCTCCACCCTTGCTTGCCTCTTTCTGCATCCCCAGAGTTACTATGAAAAGTGACTTTTCCTATAAACTTAAGTTTTTGTCTTAAAACTTAACAAAATGCCCATGCAAACTAGGCTTTTTCTTCCTGGTTCAGTGTGGTTACTGTTTCTTCACTCTGCTTGTTGGTTTTACCTGCCTCTGTGATCACTTGTACAGCCAAAATCCCCATTATTTGTTAATGGTGTCCTTTTGATTGAAGGACAGAGCACTATTTTTCATTTAGCTATTCTTAAGAACTAAGTTTGCAGTAACTACATTCATAGGAGAAACATGGTGACATTAAAATGATTTTTAGGGATGGAGTCAACAGACAAATAGATTCTAGAATGGAAAATTCCATTAGATGTCTGACAAGGTGGGGAATCGTCTAAGCCTCCATTTTCTCATTCTGACAAGTGAGAATGCTGTGTTAGATGTCTTTCCATTTTTTAACCCTAAAAATCTACTTAATAATTTAAATTTGGAAATTTAAAACCCACAGAGGTTGATTAATTAAAATTCTCCATCCCCGACAAAAGTATTATGTTGATGTTAACAAAGATTTTAGGAGTATACCTCTATGAAATGGATAGTCTTGATTCATTTAAACTGAAAATTTTAAGAATTCCATGCTGAATAATTCTGAAAAGGCTGTTCAATCCCAGCTGAAAGGAAGATATTTCTAGAAGGACAGTGGTAGGTAGGATTTGAAATGTGTGGACATCCAGAATGAATCCTTTTCCATCCTTTCATTGCTCTTCTTCCCTCCCTGGGAATCTCAAAGCCAGCATGCTCTTAAACTTTATATTTCTGAATTGTAAATACATAGGTAATGGAGTTAGAGTATATACTCTTTAATCCCCAATGGTCACAAGACTCTTGCAGTAGGGTTCATAATGAAAAACACCCTTATATTTAAAATATATTTTAATAGAACACTAAAGAATTAAAAAAAAAAGAGGTATCTTAAATAGTGGGCTATTGCTAGAGGAATTCTTAAAGGATGATAGTAAAAGAAATGTCCTGTATTTGTTAGAACAGATTCCTTGAGTGATTACAGTATTTGGAAAAGTTCACACTCATATTCAAAAAGTGTTTGTTTGGAACCTACCAAATTCCAGGCACTCTTGTAGATGCTTTATTTTTCATCCAGGTTATTCCTCACAGTGATATTGTTTAAAAAGAGTATTATTATTTCTTTTCAGTGAGCATCAGTAAAAGTAGTCGCCCAAGTACTTAAGTTGTCTCTTGGCCCTAAACTCAAAGAAAAACATTATGTGAATCCTTTTTTCCCCAAGAAGTTAAATTATCCAAGTTCTCACAATAACTAATAGTAATGCTAACCAAGCATTGTCTGAGGGAAGCTTTATACTCAAAAGACAAATGATTTTGAAAGTAATTTATCAAAACTGCCAGTTCACGTGTTGCAATCATGTAATTTGTATATGAATGGATTCACTTAGATAAGCATTTCTTCTTAGGGGTTTGCCCATGCCATAGTCATTTGCTTATCTAGCCCTTTTTTCAAGAGATAGTGCAAAGGTAAACACCAACCCGTGTCTCAGCAATTACTGCATTAATGAAATCCATATCAATTTGTTTTTATCTTTATACTATTATAGGAATATACTATTCTTATTAAAGCTATACTCTAAGAGATCAATTTGTCTTGGGTATTGAAGGCTGTGTAACATTAAATCTGTCTTGGAAAGTGGTAAAGTTGTTATAGAAAACAAGTTGGCTCACTTTCCAAAGTTCAAAATAAGAAAGCATTTTTGATGTTAAAACAGATTTAGATCAAAATAAAGCTTTACAAGTTTTAAATATCTTTTAAAACTCACAGAAAAGAACTCAGCAATCAGTGCCAAAGTTCCTATTAACATCCAAAAATGTCCAGAAGAACAGCCCCCAGATTGGTTTAAAAATCAAGCCACACTTTTTGCTCCTCTTTAAGCTTGCTCGATTGATTAATGAAACATTTTCAAAGAGAGAAATGTCTTGCTGCCTGGCTTTTCTGGGCCCTGCCTGGGGGAAGCAAACCCTGGAGGGAACAGTTTATCAGAAAGATGAAGCTGTTGACCAGCATTGTGTCTGCTATTCAGTACCTTCTTGACGCTGGAACGTGCTGGGAATGCTCAGTGTCCAGCCTAAGGCGGACTGGTCCTTTTCCTTTTATCTCCAAGCAGAGAGGCACCAAAAGGGTGGGGCGGGGGTAACACCAAGTTATAACTTAAAAAGCACAGTAGAAACGGATACCTTAATAAAGCATGATTTCTTGGAAACAAATTCATATTCATCAGCGCACCATAACTGTAGCTTCTTTTCCGGCCAGCAAAAACACCGATCTCAAGCAAAGCCGACCCACTGAAGAAGACCCCAGGTGCTCTGGTCCTTGACTGAGTGCAACCTGGATTGAGATGAAGCATATCCATCAAAATACCCCAGGTAAGAGGCTTAGCTTTCCATGTTCTCAAATATCTATCTAATGCTTCATGGAGGGTGCTCTTCATAAAGTTTGATCCTCAATGCATACATATCTCTGTCCCCAAAGTACTGTGGGAAGCAAGAATGAACCAAGATACCTCTTATTTTCCTTGAAACCTGGAAAGATATGAAGAAATATCATTCTTCTGGGATATCTCCAAGGGACAAAAAAAACCCAAACCAGAACAAAACAAAAACAAAAGCACGTACTTCTAGGTAGTATTGTCCTCCTGTTTAAATCTTTGAGAATGCCCTCACGTATTTATCGTGCTCCCCAGGAAACACCTGCCTCTCTAGTTGGCCCTTTGTTGGTTAATGACAGTGCGTCAAGGGGAAACAGCATTTCCTCTGTGTTACATGTTTCTTTGTTAGAGCTACATCACATTCAGGCATTTTTCAGTCCTTTCTTTGATGGAGTTAAAATGCAGGATGATGAGAAAGCCCTGATTGACATCACCAGATTACCTTTGAATTATAAAGCCATTCCAGTCGGATCACTAAGCCTTGAATATGCCTTAGGCTCAGAGACGTAATTGGAGTTTTCTCATGACATTCCATTTTCTTCTGAAGGGTTACAGAATTAGATCTAATAGACAGAGAAAGGGTATTCCAGAACATTACATTTAATTTGGCGGGATTGTCCATTTTGCAGCATTCATGTCTCTCAGCCCCTTCACATACACTTCTGTTGATGCTTCAATTGCCTTCTTTTGGGCACATAATTCCACTAACACATGTACTTTCTTTCCCCTTCAATGTCTTGTCCATTTGGCGTTCTAGGGAATTGTGCCCATTTTTGTTTTAAACTACATAATCATTGGCTTTTTGGTAATAATGTTTAAAGATACTTTTTTTCAATATAGTAAAACTTTGACAGTGTTTCCTAAAAATTTCATGAGTACTGGAAGAGTAAAGATTTATAACAAAAAGATTCTTTTTAGTGCCTTTGTTTCCCTCATTTCTGAAGCTCCTGTGCTTACATTTGGTAATCAGATGGTTGATGGGTTGGTCTTTCAACTGTTGTCTCTCTGCTGTAGGTTCTGTGGTCAACTTTAGACCCTGCTCAGGAATCAGGAGTTTTTGTGATGTGAAGCAGAATTTGAAGAAGTTCTCAGGGAATGAAAGCTACAAAGGGAGAACTGATGTATCTAGCTTAACACAATGTAGCAAACAGTTGTTTTTATTTTTTTTTTAATGAGGCAAAAATTAACTATTTTCCTCCAAAACAAATTGAGGCAAAATAGCAAAAAGATCAAAGTACACAATTCATGAGACAGCCTGGAAAACACGAAGACAGGCCAATAAAAAAATGACAGACCTGATCTCTGTCTTCATGGAACTTACAGTCAAATGGGCTTACCTATATTATTCAAATAATTACAAAAGCAACTAGTTATAGACAAATGTGATAAATGCTGTAAAGGAAATCATGAACTGAGAATATGTTTTTTACATTTTAAAATAATTGAAAAGGTCAAAGCAGGAAGAATGTTCTCTGGGTGTAAATATGTAAAATTTCAAGTTTCCGTGTCCATAATTAGTTTTATTGGAACACAGTCATGCTCATTGGCTAATGTACGTATCTGGAGTTACTTTTAAATTACAATGGCAGAGTTGAATCTTTGTGATAAAGACCATATGGTTCACAAGCCTTTTATAGAAAAAATTTATGACCCCCCCTGTTTCAAGAGAATGAGTTTACAAATTGGTTTTGTTCCCCTAGTAAAGGATAGTGTTGGTTGCAGTGCTTATAAAAAATAAAGTTCCTAGAGGTTGTGTACCATACTTCTGCTACCAACATTCAATACTACAGGAACTAAATAAATGGAAATAGATGAAAATTAGAGGAGTTTTGTAGGAAAGCTAGTTTGACCGGGGGAGAAGCAAAGGTTGTATTAGTATTATTTTAATGAGTTTTCACTTTTTCCCCCAAACCATTCATTTCTCCTTCATAATATAGATGTCTACATTTGATTAGATCTAATTTTGACTTTTTATTTCTCACCAGGTTCAACTTATGAAAAATTAAATTGGGTAGCAACTGGTAATGGATATAACCAGTCTCACTACAGCATTATCTAAATATGATCATGTTTATGCCATGTATTGGTTTTAATTTAATGAAAGGAAACTATAAGAAGTTGGAGAACAGGATGCAGAAGCGAGGAATAAGAACGATGAAGACATGGATTTTGGAGTCAAGGGTTTAAGTGACCTCAAGCAAGTTACTTAACCTCTTTTAGGTTTAGTTCTTTGTTCTAAAATCAGTCTATCAGTATCACATATTATTACCAGGATTATATAAGACATTTAAAATGTTTCAAGTTTTGCCTACTACACAAAGTACACCTTAAATGTGTTTTTTTTTAAACCATTATTATCATCTTCACTCTGAGCACTTTGAAGTAGGGAACATGTCTCATTTTGTTTTTAAATTCCCATTGTCTATCATATAATAGGGGCTCAAATTTGGTAAATGAATAAGATGTATATATCTCTGACATTTCAAACTTCCAGAAAACAAAGTTTTTCTTTATTTAAAAATACTAGTATTTGAATTCTAAAGAACTAAAGTAGTATTTACTTCAGTTCAGGACAATATTTGCAGATAAATAATACATTAGAGAGGTCATTAGACTGTAATAACAATTAAAATTCACATTGGAGTCAAGTAAGTGCAAAATTGATGCTGAGAAAAATCAAATTAGTGATCAGAGGAAGTTGTGAGAAGTTCTCCCAATTCATAATTTTACACAAAAAAGAAAATGAAAATAATGAGATCAAGATAATAAATAAGAAAGCCAACAGTCAGATAATGGAAAATCCCTGAATGAGAGAACAATAGGAATGAAACACTTACTAAAGACATACTGGAAGAAAAATATTCTGAGGTACAGAAATGCTCATTTATTTTGCTGATTTCCATTTTCTAGTTCTCCCTGTAGCAATCATGTCTTCAGTCCTTGCATATCTTACTTGTACAGTTACATAAAATTTCCTGAGACTTCAGATGGATTATTGGGTATGAAAGAAGAATACAACTTTTGTAATTCTGGAATAGTCAGGATGCTTTTAAATTTTATTTGTATAAAAGCCAACCAGTGTTTTAACACAGATGACTAAAATCTGGTCTAGGTTGATTTGCAAATTTGAGCTAAATTTGAAATCAATTTGGATTAAAGACTACATTAAGCATTGATTTATTACCTATTGATGGTAGTGATAAAATCATGTGTCCCATACAGGAATCTACAATATTAGCCATGGAGGTTATTAACTGTTTAAGTTTAATAATATATACAAGTTTAATAACATAAGTTTAACAACACTCTAACTGGCTTGGGATAAGATAGGCTGTAAAGGTGAATAATACAAAGTTCTTTCCATCAAAGAAACAGATAGTGTGGTTGGGAAGAAAAATATGTGCAGGAAAAATAAATGAACAAAGAAAGTGTCTTAAAAATACAATATACTGTTTGAATAAAGAAACAAGAAGCTGCAAAATTTTTTATTAGACCATTGGTTATATGAAAGTTGTAATTTCAAAGCATGAATCAGAATTATGACTGATCTGAGAAAATTTTTCAGGCTGTGGAAACTGGAAATCACTTTGATAGGGAGAACTGCTCTCATCATTGTCACAGTGGCAGAGTTGTTTGGGGATCATTATGGCTTTCTTGGAAAGGAGCATTTGATCTACGTCTCTTCTCTTATTTTACCTCTCCTAGGCCTCCTCTCCCTCCTCTTCTTCACAATAATTGCTATCAATTATTAAACTGTTTTAAAATAGCAGCTAATATTTGTATATTATGTATTCTGTGCTGGGCACTGTCCCAAATATATAATTTAGTAATCAACATGCATTATTCCACAATCTTCGTGACAACCTTTGAAGTAGATACTACCTTTATTTCCATTTTACAGATGCGGAAACTGAAGCAAAGAGAATTCAAGTAACTTGCCTAAGGTTGCAGCTTACAAATGGCAGGGATGGGATTTGAACTCAAGTAGTCTGGCTCTGGACTTTCTGCTGTTAGTTGCTAGGCTGCATTGTTTATGACCAAGCCCTGCAATTAATGTTATAGTAATCTTCATAATGTCTTCATAAGAACCTGCCAATAGAGAGATTATCTTCATTTTTGTATGATAAAACTGAAGATCAATTAAATCTCTCAAAATCACATCATTAGTAAATGATAAACCTAGGACTCAAACTCAAATTGGATGAATCCAGTGCCTGTTTCCATTATCCAATACTGTCTCTTACTGAATTTTAGATAACATATCCTCTAAACAGGAATTTCAATCTGAACAAAAAATATTATATACTATGAATATGTAATATATTTTAGATAGGTGATTTTTATTTTAGGAGATCTGTTTTTAAACACATTTTCAAAAGCAGATTTTTTTCTCTTTTTTTGGAGAGGAATACATTTACTGCTTGGTAACAAAACCTTTAATTTATAAATACATGATTGAAAAAGGTACATGTTTCTTAGCTTGCTCCCAAAGGGGACTATTGAGAACAACAAAATTAAAATTCACCTCAATATGTTAAACCACACTCGACTTAAGCTACAGTAATTTTAGAGCAAATGGACTATTAGGCTTGCTAGTTTATCCTCTGTTATCAGATACTAGAAAATCCCTTTGTGTATGTGACCTATACAAATAAAAGGAATTAACATTTAAATAAGCATATCAAGTCTAATAAAGCATGTGCAGTTGACCCTTGAACAACATGGGTTTGAACTGCTCAGGTCTACGTATACATGGGTTTTTTTTGATAAATATGTTGGAAATTTTATAGACATTTGCAACAATTTGAAAAAAAATTTCCTTTGTTTAGCTTATTTGATTGTAAGAATACAGTACATAATACATGAAAATTACAAAATGTGTTAATTTTTTATGTTATCAGTAAGGCTTCTGATCAACAGTAGGCTGTCAGTAGTTAAGTTTGGGGAGAGTCCAAAGTTAGAGGTGGAATTTTGACTGCTCAGGGCATCGTCATCACTAACCCTTGGGTTGTTCAAGAGCCAACTGTATGTATTACTGGGAGTGGTATCCATGAAGAATAGGGTATTAAATCAGAAAGATAATTGGACAAGTGTTTTTGAATCTTGTAGAGTTGGTATTGAGAAGAAACCTTCATGTAGACTTGAAGCTAATGACCTATAAGATGTGTGCTGGAGGTTTTCCAGAGAGGAAGGGTTTTTCACACCGTCATCATTCACATTTGGAGGCTCCTGGGGTCCTAGACTACCCATTTGTAGGACAGCTGGATGACACTGAATCATCTGTTGCAAACTGGATGAAACCAACTAGTCAGCCACAGACAATGAGCCTCACCTTTCTTGTTTCTTGTTGTCATTTTTTCTAACTGACTCATCTGTTCAGTGTAGATGATCTTCCTGTTTGGTTTATTCACCTGGGCTTTATTCACAGAATTTCTGTGATTCTGAACAAATTTTTCAGTCTACATCTAATTTTTATAAAGAAAGAAATATGCTCTTTTTGCTTATTGTGTCTGAATAGTAATTTGAAAAAACACTATTTTTGTTCGAATTATCAAGGAAAAGTGTTACAAAAAGATTTTTTTTTGAAGAAACCACAGTTCACCTGTTCAAGTTTGAGCCAATTCAATTTCTTTTTGGGTAAAAGCCATAAAAATAAAATATGTTTTAAGTTCCTGACATGAAAGAAGCATATATGGTAGGAAATTTAAGACCACCTAGTGATTTTTAATATCACTGGGAATAATTTCATTGATTTTTGGTGTCTTTTTTCCCTTTAGAAAAATAGATTTAAAATGCTAATAAAGCCCAGTCCAGTCTTTCTTTGAAAATGAAAAAGGAAATGGAAGCACAGTGTTCATTTAATGATGGATATATGAAAATGACAGCACCTTAGGGAGCAAAAGTAATAATGTAAATCTTTTAAAATAAGGATATTAAAGACTTTTTCTTGACATGCTGAAGGCAACATGTACAAGGGATAATTATAAGGCCTACAAGAGGATAAAAATCTTAACTGCTGTGTTGGAATAAGTATTAGTGAGTGTACCTTTCTTTTTTCTGATGAGGGTCAAATAAGTGATGGATTAAATATATGTCAAATGTTGATGTTTGAAAATATATGCATTTTTAAAATTTATCAGATGGTTGCTTTTCAAAGGGATTTCATGTGTCTACCCCTCTGGAAAATTTTATCTTCTTTATTCTCTCTATAGCTTTACAACTATGCCATTGGTCCTATTGTCTCCCTACAACCATCTCTGGTGTCCCAGATGCACAGAGTCCTGGGATACTCCTCAGAAACACAACAGACAGACTCCTGGGGTGGAGTGTCAGTCATTCCCAGCCCCTTTCCTGCAGCATTATGGATATTGTGAAAGAGTCTTTTGGGCAGGGTCTCTGAAATCTGATTGAGCTTCTGAGCAATCTCTCATGTTAAAGAGGTTAAAATGAGTCAAGAAAATAATTGAATTAAATTTCATTTTTCTATTAATGAGTCATGCCTTCCATAGTTTCAACTTTGATCTGAATATTTTTCTTTTTGAAACTTGCCCTTCATTTCTCAGTGCCAAAATATTTCCTAAAAACCAACTGGTAATTGTAGAGTTTAATTAAAAATAACAATAAGATGACAACCTAATCACTCTTTGAAAAAAAAGGAAGGGGCATTGAAAAAGAAAATATTTGGTGTAGTCTCTATGCAAAACTGCAATCTTACTTTGTATAAAATGTGTGCCACATCTCTCCTTGAGTTGGCATATTCAGCTTTTTGTGTTGCTTAAAACTGACACACGAGCTACTAACATTGATGAATGAACTTGAAATCACACTCCAGAATTGGATGATGGGCTCTTATAAACCCATTTATGTTGGAGGAAACAGGAAATGGAGAAGAAACTCCACAGCAGGGACAGTGCACTGCATATTCTCATGCACGGTCACAATTTGTGATTGGTGGAGTGGCCAGATCAGCAGAGAGCTGTCGACTGCACTCCCTTCCCCTTTCACAACACAGTATTCCTGGGCTTAAACTTGCCTTATATCAAAGCTGCCTTAATCGTTAATTCTAGCCTAGTAGCACTCTACTTGACCCAGGGATAAGCATATTAGAGTGGAAATGTGGAAAGGTATAAAAAGAAGAGCATTGTCATTCTCTTAATTTAGGTGGGTATAGTAGTTACATACTTTGGGGGAAGAATTGGGTAGAATATTAATCTATTCCTTTGTGAGTGCTTTTCAATTTTCTTACCTCTGTAATAGGTATACACTCTCACCTTTGGAAAAGTCAGTATGTCATCACTTTTTATCCTTAGCTTTCCTTTGGGATGCAATCACTGGCTGTGGAGAAAACTTTCACATCAGTTTTCAAATTGAAGCAAGTCATTTAAGTAAGCTTAATGCATATTAAGTACTCATTTTCACTAGAGAGTTTTAAAAAATCAGTTATCTCAGTACAAAGGCCTGTGTTTAAAATATTATCAATGAGCGTTCGTACATTAGCCAGAGAAATTCTTCTTGGCATGAGTCCAGGTTTGTCTTCATGACAAAAAAGAGAACATTTTGTATTTTACCTTCCAGGTGAGAATCTGAGTCATACCTTCCAAACCGGTGTTTTTGGAGGCAGAGAGCCAATGAGAAATTTAAACTGTAGTAGTTCTTCTTTCTTAATATAATGCATAAAACACTGAGTGTGTAAAATGAATGGTTTTTAATTTTAAGATCTGGTTATAAAGTTCTAATAAATGAACTAGGAGAACACTAGCTAATTCAGAACACAATTCTTGGAGGAGTGTGCTATGCCCCAAGGCTTTGGCTTTGGAGAGACCTTTGATAATATTTAGCATTTCTCCACTGAGACTCATGCGTAGCACAATCTGGGTAGCTTTGTGTTAGGATGTTTCATTTCATTAAAACTTTCCTTCTCTTATTAGCATTCCCAGTCTTTCCTAATGGTAATAGGATGTGATTGGATTAATAGGAGGTTTTCTAGGAGACTGCTCAATTTATTAATAGAATTTTTATTATTGAAATTACCATAAAATATTATACCTTGAAACAATTGAACATGATGAATACATTTAATAGAGTGCATTTTAAAAATAATTTTTTATTGAAGTATAGTTGATATACAGTATTATATTGGTTTTGAGTGTACAACACAGTGATTCATCGGTTATACCCACTATTAAATCCTCCTCTCAAGTAGTAAAGTTACTATCTGTCAGAATGGAAAGATGTTACAAAACCATTGGCCACATTCTCAATGTTGTATTTCCATCCCCGATACCAATTTATGATAGATTTTGTGCCTCTTTATCCCCCTCACCCTCCGCACCCACCCATCCCAAAACTCCTCCATGGTAACCACCAGTCACTTCTCAGTGTCTATGAATCTACTGCTATTTGGGTCATTTGTTTTGTTTTGTTTTTAGGTTCCACATATAAGTGAAATCATATGGTATTTGTCTTTCTCTACCTCGCTTATTTCACTTAGCGAATCCATACTCCTGCAAATGGCAGATTTCTTTCTTTTTTATATCTGAATAACATTCCATTGTGTAACATATGTACACATCTTCTTTAATTCATTCAACTATTGATGGACACTTTGGTTGCTTCTATATCTTGGATATTGTAAGTAATGTGGCAATAAACATAGGGGTACATACCTCTTTTTGAATCAGGGATTTTGCTTTCTTCAGGTAGATTTCTAGAAGTGGAATTACTGGATCATGCAGTCTTTATAGTTTTAGTTTCCTGAGGAACCTCCATACTGCTTTCCACAGTAGCTGCAGCAATTTACATTCCCACCAACTGTGTAGGAGGGTTTCCTTGCCTCCATATCCTCACCAATACTTGTTGTTTGTCTTTTGGATAGTGGCCATTTTGTCTGGGATGAGGTGATATCTCATTGCAGTTTTGATTTACGTTTCCCTGATGATTAGTGATGTGGAGCATCTTTTCATGTGCCTGTTGGCAATCTGCATTTCTTCTTTGGAAAAACATTTGTTCAGCCATACTGTAGGTTACCTTTTTGTTTTGTTCACAATGTCCTTTGCTGTACAGAAAGAAGCTTTTTAGTTTGATGTAGTCCCACTTGCTCGTTTTTACTTTTGTTATTAACCTTTCCCTGGGAGACGTGTTACCTTTTCTCTCGGAGAAAAAATTTTGCTCATGGTTGTGTTCAAGGGATTTTTGCCTATGTTTTCTTCTAAGGGTTTTATGGTTATATGTCATATTTATGTCTTTAATGCATTTCAAGTTTACTTTTGAGTTTGGAGTTTAAACAGTAATCTAATTTCATTAATTTTCATGTACTGTCCTGTTTTCCCAAAACTGTTCATTGATGAGACTGTTTCTCCATTGTATATTCATGGCTATTTTATTATGTATTAATTGACCATATATGCATGGGATTATTTTTGGTCTCTCTGTACTGTTACATTGATCTATGGGTCTATTCTTGTGCCAGTACCATACTGATTTGATTATTGTAGCTTTGTAGTATAGCTTGAAGTCAAGGAGCATAATACCTCCAACTTTGTTCTTCTTTCTCAATATTGCTTTGGCTATTTGGGGTCCTTTGTGGTTCCATAAGAATTTTAGGATTATTTGTTCTAGTTCATTGAAAAATGTGGTTGGTATTTTAACAGGGATTGCATGGAATCTATAAATTCCTTTTGGCAGGTCCACCATTTTGAAAATATTAATTCTTCCTATCCATGATCATGGGATAGATTTCCATTTATTTGTGTCTTCTTCAATTTCTTTCATCAGTGTCTTATAGTGTTCAGAGTACAGATATTTCACCTACTTGGTTAGTTCTAGTCCTATGTATTTTATTAATTTTGATGCAATTGTAAATGGAATTGTTTTCCTGATTTATCTTTCTGTTGGGTTGTTGCTAGTATATAAGAATGAAACAGATTTCTGTATACTGATTTGTATCCTGCAACTTTGCTGAATCCAGTTATTAGTTCTAATAGCTTTTTGGTAGAGTCTTTAGGTTTTTCTATACATAGTATCCTGTCATCTGCAAATAGTGAAATAGTAACAGTTCTATTTCTTCCTTACCAATTTGGATGCCTCATCTCTTTATCTTGTCTGATGGCCGTGGCTAGGACTTCCAGTACTGTGTTGAATAAAAGTGGTGAGAGTGGGCATCCTTGTCTTGTTCCTGATCCTAAAGGAAGAGCTGTCAGCTTTTCACCATTGAGTATGATATTAGCTGTGGGTTTGTCATATATGGTCTTTATTATGTTTTGTTTCCTCTATACCCATTTTGTTGAGACTTTTAACATGAATGAATGTTGGATTTTGTCAAATGCTTTTTTAGCATCTATTGAGATGATCATATGGTTTTTATCCTTCCTTTTGTTAATGTGGTGTATCACATTGATTGATTTATGAATATTGTACCATCCTTGCATCCCCAGAAAAATCCCACTTGGTCATGATAGATGATTTTTTTAATGTGTCTTTTTAATTTTGTTTGCTAATATTTTGTTGAGGACTTTTGCTTCTATGTTCATCAGGACTATTGGTATACAATATTCTTTTTTTTGGTGGTGCCTTTGGTTTTGGCATTAGAGTCACGCGGGACTCATAGAATGAGTTGGGAAGTACTTCCTCCTCTTCTGTTTTTTGCAATGCTTTAACAAGAATGGGTGTCAGCTCTTCTTTTGGTAGAATTCACCTGTGAAGCTATCTGGTCCTGGATTTTGTTTGTTGGTAGTTTTTTGCTTACAAGTTCAATTTTGTTACTGGTAATTGGTCTGATCAGATTTTCTGTTTCTTCTTGGATCAGTCTTGGAAAGTTTTACTTTTCTAGCAATATGTCCATTTCTTCTAGGTTGCTAAATTTATTGGCATATAATTTTTCATGGACTTCTTTAACAATTGTTTGGATTTCTGTGGTGTCAGTTTAACTTCTTTTTTATTTCTGATTATTTTTGTTTGTGTCTTCTTTTTTTCTTGATAAGTCTGGCTAGGGGTTTGTCTATTTTTTTATTTTCTCAAAGAACCAGCTCTTGGTTTCATTGACTTTCTTCTGTTGTTTTATTCTTCTCTATTTGATTTGTTTCTGTTTCTTCATTATGTCCGTCCTTCTACTAATTTTGGGTTTCATTTGTTATTCTTTTTCTAATTTCTTTAGTTGTGAATTTAGACTGTTTATTTGGGATTGTTTTTGTTTCTTGAGGTAAACCTGTATTGCTATGTAATTCCCTTTTAGAACCACTTTTGCAGTATCTCATACATTTTGAGCTGTTGCATTTTTGTTTTCATTTGTTTCCATGCATTGTTTTATTTCACTTTGATTTGTTCATTGACTCATTGATTACTTAGAAGCATATTGTTTAGCCTCCATGTGTTAGTGGGTTTTTTTTCTCATGTAATTGATTTATAGTTTCATATCACTGTGATCTGAAAAAATGCTCAATACAATATCAATCTTTTGAATTTATTGAGGCTCTTTTTGTGTCCTAATTTGTGACCTATTCTGGAGAATGTTCCATGTGCACTTGTGAGAAATATGTATCCTGCTGTATTAGGGTGGAACATTATATACCTGTTAAGTCCATCTGATTCAATATGTTGTTCAGTACCTGTGTTTCCTTATTTACTTTCTGTCTAGTTAATCTGTCCATTGATGTAAATGGTGTGTTAAAGTTCTTAGGGGATGGGTTGCAGTCTTTGTCCCCCTTTTATTCTGTTAGTATTTGTTTTACATATTTATTGTTCCTATGTTGGGTGCATAGATATTTATAGTGCTTATATCCTCTTGTTGGACTGATCCCTTTATCATTATGTAATGTCCTTCTTTGTCTCTTTTTGCTTTCTTTGGCTTGAAGTCTATTTTGTCTGATGTAAGTACCGCTAATCTTCCTTCCTTCTCCACATTATTTGCATGAAATATCTTTCCCATCCCTTCACTTTCCATCTGTGTATGTCTTTAGGTCTGAAATGAGTCTCTTACAGACAGCATATAGATGGGTCTTGTTTCTTTATCCATTCTGCCATCCTATGTCTTTTGATACATTTAGTCCATTTAAAGTATTTATTGATAGGTATGTACTTATTGACATTTGAAATATTATTACTTTTCCAGCTTGTTTTCGTAGTTCCTTTCTTTTCCTTTCTTTCTCTTTTATACTCTTCTTTTGTTATTTGATGGTTTTCTTTAGTGTTATGCTTGGATTTCTTTTTTAAAATGTTTTGTGTATCTATCACAGGCTTTAGGTTTGTGGTTACCATAAGGTTCATAGATAGTTTCTTAAATATATAACAGTCTATATTAAGTGGATGGTTTCTTGATTTTGAACATAACCTAAAAGTACTACTTTTTTATTCTCCTTCCTCCTCCATACTTTATGTGCAAGTTGTCATAATCTATATCTTTAGTGTATCCCTTGATTGTTTTTGTATATAGTTTATTACTTCATACTTGTATGTAGTTTATTTTTATAACATCATACTTGCATAGTGAGTAATTGGTCTGCTCTTTTTACTGTAGATATATTTTCACTGATAGAAAATACTGAGGCTTAAGAACATTCCCATCTAATGAAGTCCCTTTAATATATCCTATAAGGCTCGTTTAGTGGTGATGGATTCTTTTAACTTCCATTTATCTGGGAAACTTTTAATCTCTGCTTCAATTCTGAATGATAATCTTGCAGGATAGAGGATTCTAGGTTGTAGTTTCTTCCATTTCAATATATCAAATATTTTATGCTACTCCCTCTGGTCTGTAAAGTTTCTGCTGAGAAATCTGCTGATAGCCTTATGGAGTTTCCTTTATAGGTAACTGTTTACCTCTCTTTTGCTACTTTTAAGATTTTTTATCTTTATCTTTAGTCTTTGCCATTTTAACTAATATGTGTCCTGGTGTTGTCTTCCTGGAGCTTCTTTAGTTAGGGGCTCTCTGAACTTCCAGGGCCTGGGTGTGTATTTTCTTCCCCAGACTGGGGAAGTTTTCACCAACTCTTTTTTCAAAGAGACTTCCTACTCCTTTTTCCTCTCTTCTCCTTCTGGGACCCCTATTATGCAAATACTGCTTCATATGGGGTTGTTATATAGCTCTTTTAGCCTTTTCTCATTTTTAGAAATTCTTTTTTCTCTCTGTTTCTCACCTTGGTAGTTTTCCTGTTCTCTGTTTCCCAGCATATTGATTCTCTCCTTTGGTTACAACAGTCTACTATTCATTCACTTCATTGCATTTTTTCATCTCAGTTGTTGTATTCTTCAGCTCTATGTGGCTGTTTTTCATATTTATTATCTCTCTGTTGAAGTTCTCACTGACATCAATTATTTTCTCCAGGTCAGTGAGCATCTCTATGATTGTTACTTTGAAATTCTTATCAGTACGATTGGTAATCTCCATTTCTAGCCCTCTTCTTGTATTTTATCTTCTTCCTTTGTTTAGAACATATTCCTTGGTCTCTTCATTTTGCCTGGGTTTGTATGTTTCTTCCTTTGTATTAACTAATCAGCTATGCTTTCTGGTCTAGCAAGTAATGGCTTTATGAAGAAGGTGTCATGTGGTGCCCAGAAGCTCAAGATTCTTTGCTCACCAATGCCTGGTTCTCCTTTGTGGTCAAGATGCAGTTGCTGTTGGATTGTGTTTGGGGCCACCTTTCTGCCTATCTGGGGGGCTGTGGCTGATATCTCAGAAGAGGCTTACAGCTTGATTCTGCATGCTCTTTTTGTGCTGTATGGCACTTCAGTTGGGATCTTTGTGGGCAGGGAACCTGCTGGCCAGCAATGGTGGCTGCTGCTGGGCTGGGTGGGCTAGGTGGGGTGGGTGTATAGAGAAGCATGCCACTGGGCTGAGCCACTGGTGAAGGAGATGAAGCATTTGGAGCTGACTTCTTCAAGTGCCTGACCAGGGCTGAAGGAGAGCTGGGGAGCATCATCTACATGCCCTTTTTTCTGTGGAGAGAGCTCCCTCCAATCCCTGCCCCTCTGGCACACTTCCCACTGGTGGTAAATTTTCAAACTTACCCCTCTGTGCTGGGTTTCAGCAGGACCAATGGACTGTGCCTGTCCTCCACAAGTCATAGGATTCTTGGCTTCCCAGAGTGCTCCAATTTTCCCTGGTGTCTAGCGCAGTTAATCACCAAAGCCAAGTGCAATGTGGGCTTCTGTTCCCAGAGCAGATCTCCAGGGCTATATGTGCATTTATTGCCTCCCTGTTCTGTTCCTCTCCCTCCTGCTTATGTGCTGGGATATAGGAAGGGCTTAGATCCTGATCATTCATGACTCTGCCACTTTTCCCTTCACAGTATGGTCTTTTTTCTTCACCAGGTGTAGATGGTCTGTTCTGCAGTCTTCAGGTCATTTTCAGGGTTAGTTGTATTTCCTATAGTTGCTTCCTTGGTGTGTATGTGGGAGAAAGTTTCCACCTTGTCTTCCTACTCTGCCATCTTTTCCTTCTCTTTTGTTTCAGAATGTGCATTCTAAAACTAGCACTATGGTTATGCTTTTGGAATTCAAAACTACACTCTTTTGAAGTAATGATGTGTTTGGTGATTCTGTTGCTTAAATTATTTCCTACTCCTATCCATGCTATAATCAACTAATACTTAAAAACATTCATATTGCTGTTCAACATTACTGCACATTTCTCTGGTTCAGTGAACTATAAATATTCACCTTATTCTTCCTGTTTTAGTGTGGTTGCTATACAAATCTGACTAATTCTGATTTTTTCCCCCAATATCACCATTTGATGAAATCAACTATGACACTATCTACCAGGAGGATGCATCAGATCTCACCTGTCAAGGGCTTAATCTCACTAAATGCCATTCCTCACAAACTGCCTTCAGACACAATTGCAAGTCATGGTTTTCACCTTTGCTCTTGACTAACCAGCTATAGATTAGAGGTTCCAACAACCACCTCCTTGGATTCAGTTATTTGCTAGAGTGGCTCACAGAACTCAAAGAAATATTTACTTACTAGATTATTTGTTATAAAAGGTATAACTAAGGAATAGGTGGTGGAGGAGATGTGTACAGCAAGGTGTGGGGAAGGGTAGGGAGCTTCCCTGCCTTCTCCAGACACGCCACTCTCTCCACCAAGAAGCTCTCTGAACTTTGCCCTTTTGGATTTTTACAGAGGCTTCATTACATAGGCATGATTGATTAAATCATTGGCCACTGGTGATTGAACTCAATCTCTAGTTCCTCTCTCTTATGTGTTTGGGGTCAGGGATGGGATTGAAAGTTTTAACCATCTAATCATATGGTTGGTTCCATCAGCAACCAGGCCCTATCCTTGAGTGCTTTTCAAATGTCACCTCATTAATACAACAAAAGACACCTTTATCACTTTTATCACAGGAAACTCCAAGGGTTGAAGAAGCTGTGTGCCAGAAACCAAAGACAAAATATGTATTTATCATAAATTACAATATCACAGGTATGTTGTTTACTCACAGTTTTTTACCCTTCTTTAGAAACCTTATTTAAAGTCAAACACCACAGTCCAGTACATGTAACAAGTTTTGTTTTTCATTGCCTCCATCAATGAAAAAGAATTCTTTTTAAAACTCTGTTCTCTATTTCTTGCCCTGCTTAAATCATAGGCTCCCCATTGCCTATACCTTTAAGTCAAGTGTTAGCCTGCCCTTCAAAGACTTCTGTTACACTGGTCCACTCTCCCCTTTCAAACCTGAGTCTCACGACTTCCTTAGCGAACTCGCACTCCCCTTAACAAATCAAGCTATGCCCTGCCCCTGGAATTCCTTACATAAAATGTGACTGTGTATGCTTTTTTCTCCATTTCTCCTAGCCTTCATTTTCCTTTACATATTCTCATCACTTTATTAAATCCAGCTCAAAAATCATTTTTTTCCCCTAAGTATATCCGCGTGAATTCTTTCCTAGCTCTCCCTCTGGATTTGAATAGTGTTCACTATTTACCAGATAACACTCACCAGGCAAATACATGCTCACTGTAAATGTATCTTTTCTTTTGTTGTAGTACAATAACGTTCTTAAGGGCAAAAGCCCTATCTTATCTGTCTTATTCATATACCATACACAATATCTTCTCCATAAAAGGCATTCAGTGTTGGTTGAAAAAAAAAGTGGACTGAAGGAGAAAGGAGGGAGGGAAGGGGAGGAAAGGTAAAGAAAGATCAAAAGACAGAGAGAGATTGATTTTCATTTGTCTCATCAACAGGAATGCAAATTTTTGAAAGATAGGGACTATGTCTTCGCATGAAAAGAAACCATAAATATACATTGTAGAATGATGGATGTTAAAATATTCATTCATTCAATAAGCATCTATTAAATTACTCCTCTTTTGTCTCCAAAAGGGAATTTTGCTCTCCGTAATCTAGGAAAGACATCCCTGCTCTTGTTTTTGCCTCATCATCTCAACATTTTGGAAAACATTTTTTTTTCTCACCAAATTTTTGAGACTGTTAGCTATATTTTCCATTTCTATATATCTGCATAAATATGAATGTTTCTCTCATCTAACATTCTCATGATTAAATATCTTTTGATTAAGATCTCAAACTAGAATTTGTAATTCATCCTCTAGTGATTAAGGGTACATATCATACAGATAGATTATGATTATGGACGGGTCATTATTAAAATAAAAACACAGATAAAGAAAGTCTCAACATATCCTTAATCTTTCTGTGATGAAAAATACCTACGCTTTCAGTGCCAGACAACGACAATCTAGCCCTATGCTGAAGTATATATTTACAAAGGATGTATATTCTTATCTTAGTGAGCGGGTTGTCCTCCGTGGTCAATGCATAAGGAACATGGGGCATAGATTCACTGTTGTGTTTAATGCTGTCTTTTACCGATGAGGGGATAGATTTGATTTCCTAGTCAACTCTGCCTGTAAAAAATGATCAGATATCAATTAGATGACTCAGATCTTTCTTGCCAACCTGTAGGTATATCATGTTAGTTAGAATACACTTAACAGAATGTCATAGAAAACTGTAGTAAGTGGCTTGAACATGTTTAAGCCAAGTTGGTTAATTTAGAAGCTCAAAGATGGTTCATTACATTTTCCTGCATGGCTGTCCTGAGCAGGTTGGCTAGTTCCTCCCCATGTTGCTGGAGCTCCAAGGATCACGTCCTATTTGTCAATGTCAGAGAATGTATAGAACAATTTATTCCTTTGGCATTTAAAGAAATATATACACATAAAAAGTGAATAATATTTTCCTAAAAACATTTGCATGGTTTCTATTAATTTTATTTTTCTGCAATTAGAATCTGGGGCCCATGTGGACAGAGACATTCTGTTTTGTCCACTGCTGTTTCCCCAACACCTAGAGTCAGCCATGTTGTAGGCATCAGGAAGTATTTGTGGAATGAAAGGATGAGCTTATCTGAGTTGAATGGTAAAAGGTGGACCTCAAATGAAACTGAGACCCTGGCAGCATGAAAAGGGGGCAGTTGGCTGTTCGGGTGACAACACACATGGTCTACTCTAAAAGACAAAGCAAGCAGTTGTGTGTGGGGGCAGAAGTCAGCCTTTGTATTGGTTTTTCAATAAGAAGGGTTTAATGAAGAAAGAAGCAGACATGAGCAAAAAAATAATGAACACTTTTTCCACCTCAGGAAGATATAAAACCTGGAATGGTGACTGTCATGCAGCTTGAGACTGTCCAACTGTTTTGTATCTTTATGTATTCTCTCTACTTAAGGCTTTATACATGCCCAGTGTAACTTCATGGTATGACTTTGTTTGGCTTGTCCCATTTTTCAGATGTTATCAGAAATGCTCAAGCATGTCATTAGGAAGTATTATCCAAAGTTACTTGGGGAAAGAAATAGTCTCAGATATATTACTTTTATTTATATATGTTATATTTTATCTTTCTAGATTCAGGTCTAGACATCCTGTGGTAAACTGTTTAAATACTGATTCTGCTACCCACTGTATTTGCTACAACTTGCTGTTAGAGACTCTTATTTTGGACATCTTGAACAATTAGCCAGCAGTCTTAAGTTTGTTGCTTGAAGTGATTAGTCTTTTACCAAACTGCATATCGTTAACTTTGTAGTGTTCTGTCTAGTATACTTCCATCATGAAAGTTTTTGCTAAATACTTTTCTCCAAATGGTAGTCAGAGATTTCAAGAATGTCTACATAGAATGGTCAATCAAAAAAGAAAGAGAGAAAAAGAGAAGAAATAGATTTTCTCCCTTTGAAATCTATAGTTTTTGTGTAGATTTTATTTTTAAAAAATGTTTTTAAAATCCATCCTTGAATCTTGCTTATGTTTGCTTAATACACCTAGATAAAAATTTTCAAAATCCACCTTCTAGTTGAATATCAAGTCTGTGTTTGTCCATTTCCTATTGTCATATATTTATTGCATCATCCTTGACTTCTTGAAGGTTTTAAATTTGATTCAAACTATCAAAGCTTGGTATTCTTTCAGAACTTTTACCATGATCTCAAACACATTTTAAAGAGTTAATTAATTTTTCTCCTTGACTTTGGGTTTTAAGACCTCTTCACAAATATTCTGCTTCTGACATTCTGAAAATTACATTCCCTGGGAACTAAGTTAGAAGCCAATGCAGACTGCATAGTTCTATTCTCATTACCATGTATTAATAGGGTTCTAGCACTCCATGTATAGATTAATAAGGAAGGTTTCTTCTTTGAACATTGAGAATAAAATAGGTAATATGTTGTAGTAATTAGACACATGGACTTTAGAATATGCCTGCCTGGATTTGAACCCTGGTTCTGCCACTTATTAGCACTCTGATCTCTTTGAGTCTGCATAATGGAAGTAATAGCACTCATCTCATAGCACTGTTGTGGAGGTTACATGAGATAATGCCGAAAAGGTACCTAGTATAGTACTAGGCATATTGTAATTGTTCAAAAATCGTAGCTGGACTATGATGTCAAAAAGAGATATGGTATTGGTTTGAAGGGGAATAAAGTTTTTGGGGGTAGGTTTCCAACATACGGTAGAAATGCAGTGGTGCTAAGAGACTGAGTATTCTGCCAGTGATCAAACTGTTACTTGCACGTGACATTGCACATTGGCTACTTTTGTATATAGCACTTGCTATTTGATTCTATTGCAGTTGTTTGACACTCACAACAACGGCAATTTGGAGGGTGTATAACCTGTAAAGAACCATTACTTATCTGAACTTTGACCTTTGCTTCCTGTGAGTGTTGGGGAAGTGTCAGAGGGTTTTTTTTCCTGAATCTTACCTCACATGCCCTTTGGTGTGTTTGATATTTCAGGCACTACCCTTTGAGATGATCATTTTTCTCCTCCCATTTATCCCCTCCCTTTATAAACATGAACTGTGGATTCTAGCTTGTATCTTAATGGACTCCCTCCTTGTTGAGAGCACGTTAAGATCCACTGATATTCAGGGTCTTCAGTCATCTGTAGATCACTGTATTTAAGTTTATGATTCCCCTGTGGAATCTTACCTAACTGTGAAATTTGTAGCTTAACCTTGGAAATAAACAGTGAAGTGTTTATCTAGTTCTAGATTGTGGATTTGTCAGACTTTTCAGGGTAAGTGGCAAAAATACAGATGTCATAATAATTTATGTTCAAGTATATTTATTACAGCATTATTTGTAATGGTGAAAAATTGAAACAGACTAAATGTTTATCAAACAGAGAATGGTTAAATAAATTATGGCACATCCATAAGATGGAATATCAGGTAGACATTAAAATAAATGAGGCAGATTTGTACATAGTCATATAAAACTTTTTCTATAATGTTGGGTGGATAAAAGCAAATTGAAAACACGTACATATAGTATGATCCTGTTCTTTTGTACACAAACATTTATATATGAAAAATCAAAGAGACCTTCATGTTTAATAATTAAACTTTTAATAATGGTTACCCTGAAGCAGAGAAGGGTGAGGACAGATGAAGAGTGAAACTTTCACTTTTATTTAATGTATTTCTACGATGTTTGAATGATACACAGTGATCATGAACTCTTATGATAATTTAAAAAATAAAACTATTCAAGTAAAAGCTGATTTTTCATTTTAACTATTGGTTTTCTATTCTATTGATAATCTAATTAATTATCAGTTACTTTTAATTTCATATCTATCCCTCATCCTATCCATAATCTTGGAATCTGATGATAAAAATAATGTAATGGCCCTGAAATCATAGATTCAATTTGACACCAACTTATACTTTAAGATACAAGATTAAAATAGTAACTAAATAATTTAATAATTGATATTACCAATTTATATTAATGAGAATATTTTTCAAAGAAAAATAAAGGGAAACTTCCTTATGCTATTTCTATATATAAGGTTTAAAAGGATATTTGTTTGAAGGAAAATAGCTCAGAATCCAATTTTATAAAACAAAAGACTCTATGTACAAGACATAAATTGAATATTGGTATAGGGTACATGTCGTATCAGTGCTAGGCTTACAAATATTTTCTGTTATTATTTTAATAAACTTAATCACAGATTACCTAAAGACAAGGACACAGGATATTTTAGGTGTGTGTGTGTGTGTGTGTGTGTGTGTGTGTGATGAAATAAGGGAAAAAAGAGGGAATGAAAGGCTCAGAGGGAGAAGGAGAGAAGAGGAAAAAAAGAGGAGAGAGAGAGAGAGCTACTGAGAGAATTGTCCTTGACTCTCTGAGTTGACTCCTTGCTCACCTTCTTATATTCTGCTGTAATTTTAGAGGTGAACTCAGAAAACCTGGAACATGGAAAACTATAAAAATTATCAAGAAGTGAAAACCTGAGAGTTTAGTTTTCTTGTTCAGCATATAAGAAGCTTGGTAGTTGCCACTCTATCTTAACAAATAAAAAGCTGGACAAACTGAAAAAAATCAATAACATCTTAGATTCGTAAGAAAAGTGAAGTCATAGGACAAACGGCTGTCTCCTCAAATTGGAGAGCCAACAGATGAACACAGGGAATCACAGTTAACTAGAGAAGACAACCACGAACTGAGACCTTCTCAGGGACCGGCGTTAGGGTCGGGAGATCTGAACTGCAATGGATGACCTCCTGGAGGTTCAGTGTAGACAACTCTGAGTTAAAGACTTCAGGGAAAATAGTCATGGCCATGGGGAGAGGCTCACACGATTTTGTGAGTTTTTCCTCCTGGATATCTTATCAGGTTCTCATAGCGAATACTGGAGAAAAATATTCCCCTTGTGCTTTTGGCACAAGGTGGGGGAAGGGAACCATTTTGAAATACGCTAGACAATTCAGTTCTTCTTAATACAGTCTGCTCTCAGGAGAAACTGGTAATAAGAGCTTCTTCACCTGATGGAGTTTTATCAGAGCCTAACTGACCTGGGGGAGGGGAAATACCTGACTCTAGTTGGCTCTCAAGTTTCATTTGGGAGAAAGGAAATATCCAACTCCACTCAACCCCAGCCATCCTTTCCTCCCAAGGGAGATGGTGGCGGTGGGACCTGAGAAACACGCACAGACTTCATAGTGCAGGCGCACAGACCCACTGAATAATAAGACCTAATCATAGGAGTATGATGCATACTCCCCAGCCTTACCGCCACATTGCTAATTTATATAGACATATTTATAGCAGTTTGTACCCACTACATCATGCCCAGCTATCAAGAAAAAATTACAAGATACACTAAGAGGCAAAAACACAGTTAGAAGAGAAAGAGTAAACATCATAACCAGACTCCGATATAGCAAGGATATTGGATTTATCAAATCATAAGTTAAAAATATTTATGATTAATATGCTAAGGATTCTAATGGATAAAGTATACAGCATGTAAACAGAAAGATGGAAATTCTGAGAAAAAAATGCTAAGGTTCAAAATACTATAATGAAAGAGAAATGAAGAATGCTTTTGATGGGGTTATTAGACTGGACACAGCTGAGGAAAAACTCTGACCTTGAGGATCTCTCAAAAGACACCATTAATAAAGAAAAGAAAAGAGAATAAAGACTGGGGAAAAAACCTCAGAATATCCAAGACTGTGAAGCAACTACAAAAGGTGTAACATAATTATAAGGGGAATAGCAGAAGAAAGAGAAAAAGAACAGAAGAAATATTTAAAACAATAATGAATGAAAATTTGCCTGAAATAATGTCAGATACCAACCCACTGATTCAGAATGTTCAGAGAACAACAAGCAGAACAAATGCAAAGAAAACTATATTTAGGCATATTATTTTCAAACTATGGGAAAGCAAAAATAAAGAAAAATATCCTGAGAGAAGCCAGACGAAGAAAACACCTTACCTACAGAGGAACAATGATAAGAATTACATCGGACTTCTCAGAAACCACAAAGATAACAGAGAGTGGAGTGAAATATTTTGTGTTGAGAGAAAAAAACTCACCAACCCAGAATTCTGCACCCTGTGAAATTATCCTTCAGTAGTAAAGGAGAAATACTTTCTCAGACATACAAAAATTGAAGTAATTTATTACCTGTAGACTTAACTTGCTGTAGAAAGAGGTTCTTTAAAGAGAGGGAAAATGATACAAGTCATAAACTTGGATCAACATAAAAAAAGGAAAAAAGTAAGTGTGGGTAAAATAAAAGTTTTTTTTCCTTCTTAACTGATTTAACAAATAGCAATTTGTTCAAAATAAAAACAACAAAACTATTTATCTATGTATGCATATATATATATATATATATATATATACATATGATTACATATAAGTAAGTTGAATGAATGACAGCAATGACAAAAGAGTCAGGAGGAATTATTTTGTTATTACAAGGTACTTCTACTATATGTGAAGTGGTATAATAGTATTTGATAATAGACTTAGATTAGTTGTAAATGTATACTGAAAACTCCAGGCCAACCAAAAAAAGTATAATTGATATGCCAAGAAAGGAGAGAAAATGGAATTGTATAAAATATTCAGTTAAAACTACAGGGGCAAATAAGAATGGAAGACAAAAATAAAAAAAATAAAAATAAAGGCAATAAATATAAGATGGTAACATATGTTGTCTACAAGAAACCCACTTTAAATATAAAGACACAAAATTAAATGGATGGAGAAAGATATACCATGCTAACACTAATCAAAAGAAAACAGGAGAAGCTATAATAATTCTAGATCTGGCTGACTTATGAATAAGGAATAATCAGGATAAAGAGAGCTATTTCATAATGCTAAAGTGGTCACTTCTCCAAGAAGGCATAATGATCCTTAACTTACGTATTCCTAACAAACTACACAGGCAAAATCTGACAGAACTGCAAGTTGAAATAGATGAATCCATTTTCGAGTTGGAGGCTTCAGGAAGCCCTTGTGAGAAATGGCCAAAAATAAGAAAGAACATAGTTGGACTCACAACACCGTCAATCAAATGTCTATCATTGACATTTATGGACTACTTAATCTAACAACAGCAGGATAAACATTCCTCTCAAGCTCATATGGAACATTCACCAAGATAGATCACATTTTGGGCCATAAAACACACCTTAACAAATTTAAAAGAATAATAATCATGCAATACCTGCTTTTGGACCACACTGGAATTAAACTAGAAATCAGTAAAAGAAAAAAAACTGGAAAATCCAAAAATACATGACAATTAAACAATATACCCAAATAGCACATCAGTCAAAGAAAAAAAATCTCAGGAGAAATTAACAAATACTGTAAACTAAATGAAAATGAAAACTCAACATCAAAATTTGTTGGATGCAGCATCAGCCATATAAGAGGAATTTATAGCAGTGAATGCACATATTAGAAAAGAAGAAAGAACTAAAATCAATAACTTAAATTTTCACATTAGTAAATTAGAAAAAGAAGAGAAAATTAAATCCAAAGTAAGCAGAAGAGAAAAAAAATTAAAATTTACAGCAGAAATCAATTAATCCAAAAGCAG
Organism: Manis javanica; assembly: GCF_040802235.1. Taxonomy (NCBI): domain Eukaryota; kingdom Metazoa; phylum Chordata; class Mammalia; order Pholidota; family Manidae; genus Manis; species Manis javanica. The sequence continues at coordinate 198,338,575 of NC_133158.1, read as the reverse complement.
GAAATCAACAGAGAAAATCAACAAAACCACAGTCTTTGAAAAGATCAATGAAATGGATAATCCTTTCTAAGAAAAAAAGAGAGAGGTCACAAATTATCAATGTAAGGATTAAAAAAGGGGATACTACTACAGATCCCATGGATGTTAAAAGGATAATAAAAAAATACTGTGAACAGGCCTATCCCACAGATTTGGTAAACTATGTGAAATGGATGTTATCCTTGAAGTACATTCTGCCAAAACTCACACAGGAGAAATAGACAATCTGAATATTGTATGTGTCTATTAAAGAACTTACTCAATAAATAAAACTTTTCTTAACAGAAAACTCTAGGCCCAGGTGAGTGAATTCTACCTGGCAAATTCTACCAAAGATTTATGGAAGAAATTATACAATTTCTCGGCAGTCCTTTTCAAAAGATAGAAGCTGAAGGAATACAACCTAATTCATTCTATGAGGCCAGAATTAACCTACTACCAAAACTAGACGAAATCATTATAAAATAAGAAAACTACTGACCAATGTCTCTCATGAACATAGATGTAAAAGTCCTCAACTAAATATTAGCAAATTGAAACCAGCAATATATAAACAGAATTATATACTATGATCCAAGTGTAATGGCTGTTTCAATATTTGAAAATCAATGTAATCCATCACATAAAGAAGAAAGTCACACGATCATATCAAAAAATGCAGAAAAAGCACTTGACAAAATCCAACACCCATTCATGATAAAACATATCAGTGGCTAGAAATAGAGAAATTCTTCAACTTGATAAAGAATATGTACAATGAAACCTATAGCCAACATCATACTTTAATGGTGAGAATCCTGATACTTTTCACTAAGATCAGGAATAAGGCAAAGATGTCCTCTCCCTCTGCTGCTTTTCACCCCTTACTGGTAGTCTTAGCAAATGCAGCATGAAAATAAAAGGAAATAAAATGTATAAATACTAGGAAGAAAGAAATAAAATTTGATTAATAGATAACATGATCGTCTACACAGAAAATCAGAAAGAATAAAAAAAATTCTTGGAACTACTGAGTGATCATAGCAAATTGCAGGATAAAAGGTTAATATAAAAACGTCAATCACATTCCTATATAACAACAATGAACAAGTGAAATTTGAATTCAAATGTAGGCCACAGAGAGAAGTAATGCAATGCTAGGTACACTGTTGATAAAAAGAAAAAAGAAACAAACAAACAAAAATGCTCAGGCTAAGGGAGGAATAGCAGAAAGACAAGTACTTGACAGTAACATTTTTCCAACTAAACTACGGAGAAGTAGAATGCATTGAGTAAAAGAATAAAGAGCTAACACTCAAGAATGCATAAAAGTAGAAAGAAAAATAGGAATAAATAAAAGAGAGGAAAGGACTCATTGCTTTCTGAGAGGCAGAAATGATTACGGAGTAAAATGTCAAAGCTAAATTCATGGTCCATGGAACCCACTGGAAATTCTCCTCCAGTTATGCAGCACTGTACTGAGCATGGCTCTCACCCAGAGATTCCAAACTTCTGAGATATGCTTTTGTACCCATGTCACATTTCTACATTGCTTGTCAAAATTCTTCCATAGGGTAGTGATGAATGAGAATGTAGAGCTAAATATAAATAACCATGTAATACTGCTCATTACATTAAAAAGGCATTTGAGCTCAACATTCAAAACCAAAGAAAACTATGTTGGCAAATTAAAAAAAAAATGAACATCTGTACAATTAGGAAATTTGGCCGCCTAGAAGAAAACCAGTAAAAATTAACTTTCTGGGAATTTCCATGGGACCAGGGACCATTCTTCATAAGCAATCTTGAAGTCCTCATTGAGAAATAAATAAATTCCTAATGATTGAAAAAGAGGAAATAAAATGTGGGAAGCAGTAAGTTTAGGGGTAATTACCACTTTTTCATATTAAAAGATTTCAAGATTATCCAGATGTTTGCACAGTTCCCCAGAGGAAACTGAAGGCCATTTCCTGCCAGGATGGAATGAATTATGTAGTGTATATGTAACATTTATACTGTCATTAAAAAAAAAAATCCCACGAGTTAATTCAATAACAACAAAAGGCTATTAATTCTTGGAAGATAGGGAAAACCACCTGGGGCCTTTTGTAGTTAATTTACTTCACACAGAAGGCTCCATTCACAGTTTACCTGTTTCACTGTAATGCCCTTTTGTGCCTTTCAGGGCAACTTTATCTTGATGGGACTTCCGTTCACCTAACCCAGCCAGTCTACACGGGCTGTGTAGAGGGTTGGATTCAGGTGCGAACTGGACCCATGTTAGAACACTTGGGTAAAATCAGAAGGAATATATAATGACATACTAAGAATGAAACTCAAACTTCACCCCAAGCCCTATTTTTTAAAGTTTAGAAAGTAAACTTTTTTTTTTTTTTGCAAGCTCATCTTATAGTGGCTTTAAAACACTGCTTCCAACAATATATATGGAACAGATTTAGAGGCCAACATATGACCCCTTTTCCCTCCTAACTTCATTAAACTTTAATGAGGTGATAATAGGAGGAAAACATTGTCCCACATTTTGAGGCACTGTCAGTTCTTCAAAAGTCTTGTGGGAGTCAGAATTGGAATTTGAACAGAAGGGTGAAATTAAGAAGCACCAGCTACATTACATATTCCTATAGAATGGGTGAAATTCTTCCAGATTTATCACCACTGGGATTTTTTTCTACATTTTCACCATTTTGTGGCTTACTTGTTATAGTTTTGAAAATCCATTCTATAATGTATATACTCTGACTTATATAATAGTGCAATGAAATAGTTAGAAAAGATACATTAGAACCAAGTTAGTGTTAAGATGTATGTAAAATATGTGGAAGAATCAGTCTCAGGAACATGAAGTGACTGGCCTAAGCTCTGCTAGCATCTGGTCTGAGGCCTGGCACTGAAGTGTGTCTATTCACCTATTTACAGGAAACTTCCATTCATTTCCTGAAATTCTCTTTATGGTATTTTGTGCATCATAAGGTTTGACAAATTTTTGTTGAAAGAGTGAGGCAACTGGAGAGGTCTGGCTGAAGTAAGAGGATTGGACTTCCCTGAAGGGAGAGCAGGTGAGTCAAAGTGGGGTGAAGGGGGATGGGTGGAGGTGAGGGTGAGGGTAACAGTCACACACCATTCAACAACTGCATCATTTGTTCAGTTCTTACTGTGAGTGAGGACAGACTTGTCTTTTCTTTGTTTCTGCTGCCTAAACAGTTATGATATTTAATGCATTTAGTGCTTATAAGAACGCTGTGAGGTAACTTTATAACCTTTGTTTTAAAGATGAGGAAAGAAGGTACATGGGTGGCTTTGAGACTCTAGGGCAGGTGTCTCCAACGTGAAGACTGAGGCTCTTTCTCCTGAGACCTAGGGTTTCTCTCAAAGAGATTCGCCTAAGCAGAGTGGAAGAAAGCAAATGGAAGAAGAGAGAGAGGAAATTACAGAAATGTCCACATGCCCAGTAGAGCCACTTTCCACTGCGTGTAACTTCTGCTCCCCCCTCAAACTACCAGCATGTTTCTCTCCTGTGCAGAAAGTGTAAGAAAGAGAAGAATAGAAGTGCACCCAATTCACAAGTGGCAATTGGAGAGAAAAGGAAGCAAGCTGAGAATGACTGAAGCCTTTCCCCCATGTTAATGACAAAGTAAGGGGATTAAAGGAAAGATTTCTAGTCTATTAGCCACCATTGGCTTGTTTGACAGCTGTGAATGCTTAGCCTCAGTTTCTGTCACCTTTAAAACAAATGCAAATTACATCCTTCACATTCATAAATAATATAAATTAGGTGTGACATTAGAGAAAGTTATATTAATGACATTTCAAGAAATAACATTTCAATGATTACACAAAATAAGCTCAGTGCCTGCAGGTATGTAAACATCTGTACATGAAGTTGAAAAAAAATGGATTCAATGGTGTGTAGAGCCAACTGAAGTCATGAAATTATGAAATATTTTAATCTATATTTGTGCTATCCTATCAATTCCAGGAGAAGAGTTGCTCTGGGAAAACAAAAAAAAGCAAAACCAAAATATTCAGGGGGTTTGCCTGATCTTGACCCACTTCACAAAATAATAGCTTCTTAATATAGCACACTGAAGTTGTGCATTTCTCAGATTAAATAAAATTAATAGAATGGTTCCACTAGCATTTGACTCATTTACTTCAGTCCCTCCACATGTCTCGGGATGCCTACCACTCCCTCCTCTGATGCAGGAGGTATTACATTATTGTGTAGAGGAACAAATGGGGACCAAAATGATGTCCAGTACAAACCTAGTCGGAATGTGAAGATATCTTTTTGCATATTTATGGAATCAGGCATTATATAGCATCATTTACTTTTGATTTTGATTATTTTTCTGAACCCCAACATCTGAAACCATCAATGTAAATACTAATTTACATGCTAACTTTAAAACCCAACTATGGACTTATAGGTTATAAAAATGATTTTCTAAGAAACTATTCCATCACAGGAAAAAGGAGTAATATTTTGTTCATTAATTCATTGCTGTTTTCCTTACAAATACATGGTAGATTTGCTACTCTATGCTTTCTCTGTAGATTACAAGACTAAATAACACTTTTAAGCAAATATAACTTTGGGATCTTTATATAGTACCACATAATTAGGTATTATATCAGTGAATTTTAGTTATTCATTTATTCTATGGCTTCCCTAAAATCAAAAGATATATCTGAATGATTAAAGAAATATGAAAATATTATACCTTTAACTTAATCTTAAATATTGAAAAAGAGAGCACATTGTAGGACCTAAATTAATATTGGCAGTCAGGTTCCTCTTTGATGTCTAAAACTACTTATTCACTGTTGATAATGCCATAAAATCCCTGGGATGTTACTCATGTTACTCATTGGATGTAGGTTTCATGTGACCAAATACCTTAAAAGATGGAAACTCATACATAGTTTCCTTGGTAGCCATTCTAATAGATTAAATTATGGTGACTCATTTTGGCACTGGGTGGCTATAATAAGTAATTTCATGGGAATCTTAATGTAATTCAGTAATAATTAAGGTCTACTAAGCAGGAAAACATTCTGGCAGTGTCAGAATACAGAGGTTAGCTCTCCATCATGAGTTTAAAAAAGTGTAATGTAAAAATGCAGAGAAAACATGTGTGTGGAAGGCCTTAGAATTAGAAGGATAAAGGGAATAGGCTTGTCTTAAATCTCTTTTCAGAAGTTTGATTTGTGATTTCCACATAGAAAAGAATAGTGAATACAGCTACCATTCGTTGACCATTTATGTGCCAAAGTATTTTACATAATACTCTTACTGAATTTTGGGAGCAACCATGAGACAAAGGGATCACAGTGATCATTTCACAAAGACAGGGAAATAATGCTCAGAGAAGTTAACTAATTTGCCCATGATCCCACTCTTAGTGAGAAGTGGAACTGGCAGTCAAACAGCCAGCTTTATGATCCAAAGTCTCCCTCTGGCCCAAGAAGCTGTACTTTCATCGAAGACCATGAATTCCTAGTGTATGTCTAGTCCTCATTCACAAAACGCTATACTTCCAAATACCGTTGGAACGTTTCTTCATGATTTTTGGACACTTCGTGTTGGAAAAAGCCTGTTTGCTCTGATTCAAAGATGGCTACCAGCACACGGGCCATTTGCCTTGAAAATCAGATCTGTCCCAAGCAGACAGAGCAGAAGCCTAAGTAAGGGGTGTGATTTCAGAAGAACCAAAGGCCCCTCTGTCAAAATGAAATATGCTCATAGAGCTGCCCACCAAAGCTGACCCATCATCCTACTGCATTTCTTCATTTCCACTAAAAAGCAAAATTTTTGCAGGGTTTTGGGGGAGAGGCGGAGGCAAGAGGTGTGTAAGCTGGAGATTGAGGATTGGCAACATGGGGAGATGGAGAGGTCGGCTAGAGACCAAAGCTTTAGGCCTGATTTATTACCTGTGAATCATTTGAGCATAGGGACTGTTTCATGCAGTCCTTCTAGCACCCCACTCAGTGCCTGGCACACTGCCTTTGTCCCATTATTGTTTGTTGAGTGGGTTAAGAAGGAGGGTTTTTCAGGACTTTTTATTAGAATAGATTTGAGAAGGGAAAGAAAAAGAATCTGAGAATCCTGGGAGCTTGGGTAAGGGGTGGGGGTCAGCTGATAAGACTTTCAGGATTGGGGGAGAATAAAGAGAGACTTGTAGTATAAGATACAAATAACAGTCTTTGTAATAATAGTATAATACAGAACAAAGAATTTGGAGCTGGACAGAATCCTGGCTGTCCCTCCAGTAATCATGGAAAGGTTTATTGGAGAGACAATTATTTAAGTTTGCAAATTATTTAATCTAAGTCTCAGTTTCTCATCTCTAAAGTGGGAACTGATAATTCCATCTATCATCCATCCATGAAAATATTTAGAGGGTAGTTGTAGAGAATGAATGAGATAATGTATATGAAGTACTTAGTACACTACCTGAAACATAGAAAGCACTCACAAATAATAACTATTTTTAAATCTCAATCCTCGCCACATGTTTGTGATACAGCTATTATTACCTCCTTTTATCAAATTAACTAATGCTTAGAGAAAATGACTTTTCCAAGATCACATGGACATTACATATGGTGGTTTTATCCAGGACCCTTTACTACCATATGCTATTGATTATTTGAAAAAACAATCTTTAAAAACCTGGCTTTGTAGTCCAATAGCTGTGGGTTATCACACCCACTCATTTTTATAGATTTAGTTATGCCTGGTAGAAGTTACTGATAATAAATTTTAAATTTAGGAATAAACTTATACTCAGGCTTCTATTTTCCGGCTTTGTATGCTATTATTGCCTGGATGTAAATTTTCCCTTGCAGTTCCTTAGATCATGCCAGGTAGAAAGAGGCTTGAACATGGGCAAGAAACTGCTTTGTTACCAGCAGATGTTACATTGTATTATGTATCCTTCGCTGGCCAAGACACTGGTTGCTCCTTAGCTTTATTTGAGGCAGTTTAGTTTAATTTTTCATTATGACAGGTTTGCATCTCCAATTCTTTATTTAGAGCATGGTTCTCAATACTTTCTCATTCTGTAATCCCTTTGAGGGTTCCCACAACCCTCACCCATACCTTGAACCACTTTGCTATCAAAATAAAAGTGTGGAAGAACAACTCAGCTGTTGGGACAAGAAGCAGGTGGCTGGTTTTACGTGTCTTGACGCCAAGGAAAAGAACAAAGTAGTCAGGGGAAAGTGGGAAGTGAGTAGGACGCAGGGCGGGCAGGAGGGCAGGCAGTGCTGGGAGAAAAAGAGAAGTGGGTGGTGCCTAAGAGGTTCTGCTGCAAATCTAAAGCCGCCCTTAAATTGCAGCTCTGGCCCTGTGACTCCCTCAGAATATCCCTGGGGAACCATGACATCTTTTTTGAGAAATATTGATTTGAAACAAGCAGCTTTTTCTCATTTTGTCCCCATCCCTGGCTCCCATGTCAATCCCCCAGACGCCCCTTCCCACTACCCCCACTTCCGCCCTCCTCCTGGCCTCTCCCCGCCCCCGTCCTCAGTCACCCACTCCTGTTTGGAGAACTCCAGTGATTCCGTTTGTTTTTCCTTGGTTTTGCAAATAGTCTCTCTTAAGCTCATTGACCCCCTAGAGTGAACTTTGCCTTCTGACCCAGAAAGCCTCGGTTCCCAATTCAGCTTTTGTCTTCTGTACTAAATCTGGATGAGTAATACTGGGTGTTTTGTCTCTTATTGGTATACAATTTTTAGCTCATAGCCAAGCTGAGTTGTCTTTCTCTTTACCTTGCTTTCTCTATTTGTACCTGGTTTCCTTGAATTAATCAAGTTGCAGCTGTTTATCTCGCTAACTTTCCCCTTCAGCATCAGTGCAAATAAACTACTTCCTGATTTTGGTGCCTGGCTGTAGAACAATGTTAGCCTGACCGAGCAGCTGAACTATAGAGTCAGAGGAAGTGAACCTTCAGTTTTGCTGGCCTATCAGGTAACATTTGTTTTAGCTTTAGAACAAAGAACTGAATCAACTTGTAAGGGCATCAGGCTTGTATTCTGCCCCCGTGTAAGGATTGTATGTGGGCACTGAAGGTTCAACTGCCACCAAGACTGTGTGAGTTTGTGGCTGGCCCCCTGCCACTTGTTCATTCCAGTGTCCTCCCTGGTGTCTGGTTCTCATCTGGTCCTTCCAAAGGCCATTTGCTTTGTGACACGTCACTAAGGCTTCTGTCATCACTTTCTCTATAGTTTCCTATTCCGGCTACAGCTCCAACCTTGTGCTCAGTGACTATATCATGATGCATCAACATGACATCAACTTTATTGTCTTTCTATGTCTTTATACACTTTCAAATTGTTCTTCCTGATTATTTTAAAACTCTCTGTGGATTTGCCACACCTTCGGTTTCTATCCATGTTTATCAACTGCTTAAATATGTGATTTTCTGTACCATCTCTTCCCTTTCTCCTTGCCCAGCTGAGGCTCACTATGTCTCTAGTCTTCCACGAGGCAGTCTAGCCTCCCTTTCCCTACAGTTATTTCCTCCTCTTAAAACTTAACTTCGATCTTTCTGGGACAAAAAGAATGTATCATGTGAAAAATTTCTTATTTGTCACTCAGCAGATCATGTGTTTTCGTTCCTTATCCTTTTTCTCTTTTGTCTCTTTTTTCTCTTTCTTCCAAATAATTCTGTCTAGCAATTTCTGTCCTTACATGTGCAAAGTAATCTTATAATGTAATCTAACACCTAAATTGGTTTCATCTCATATCATATGTAATTTTCAAATCTAATTTTTTTTAGCAACAGAGAGTACGAAATTCAATATCAAGTGCCTAAATAGAAGACTCTAAATCAGCCTTAAAAGAAAAAAGAACACATTTTACCATCTTACAAATTATTTCCATTCATTTTCCACTCACTGGATTATCTTTAAAAATGATCAATATGCCAAGATTCTAGCTGACTTGCTTGGCATAAACCTTTACCTGGGTGGATGGATGATATTTTCTCTAAAATATCATACCAATTCATTATTAAGTGTACCTGGATGTTCTTGAACAGATTGGCTTAGATATAGAATATACAAATCACTCACTTTCCTTTCCATTCCTGAGGTCATGCAGATTCTTCCTGCTACCTCTACAAGGTTACACTGAATAGGGTGCTTAGAGCTCTGTCACCCCAGAGGCTTTCCTGCCAAGGGCAGCTTATGGGGACTTCCTAATGTCCCCACAACTCCTGCAGTGGGAGTCAAAACAGTAAGGTTGAATGGCTAATAAATATTTTTGGATTGAAACTGTTTGCATTTCCCCATGATTGCTGTCTTTAAAATACAGGAAAAAAGAGAGAGAGAGAGAGAGAGAGAGAGAGAGGTGGGGAGGGGGGGGAGAGAAAGCTCTACATTTCTGCATTTCTATCGACCTTCCCAGCAGGTTTTTCTCTTTTGCTCTGAATTCACTTTACTGTGGCTTTAATCACTTCTCCAGGCAATGATCACCTTTGGGAAAGCAGCCTGGGAGAGTGGAAAGAGCTGGAGATCGAAGTCCACTGAGGTGCTTGGAGGGACAACCCCTTATCTGTGCCTGCAAAAGCTACCTCACCTCTCCAGGCGTCACTTTCCCACATGTAAAATGGGGAGAATAATTCCTAACTTTCCAATAGCGTTAGGGGGTTGAAGATAACATGTGCAACACCTAACAGTGTCTGGGAAATAGAAGGTATGAATTGAGTCTTATGTTAGTTATTGAGTTGTACCATTTGTTTTATTCACGTACTGATACTTAACATCAATTTTACAGGGTCAGGGACAGGCAAATAAAGCACCACATCCTTGATTTCTGGGATACTGGAAAGGTCCAGAACATAACATGCTAAGAAATCATTTCCTTTCATACTGGCCTGAGGTCTCTATTCCCACCTTCAATGTGTTCTTTCTGTACCTTAATCTTAAGGTTCAGTTCATTGTTAAAATGTAAATACCATTAGGAGGATTAATACTTTGTCTTATCAACAGTCACCCTTTGATGTGAGTGGATTTATCAGAGGCCTTCCTTTCAGTAGTATTTGATTAGGAAAAAAAATAAAGAGAAAAAGAGTTTAAGGTGCTGTGATTCTGGGACCTGAGGAGAGGGAAAGAGGGTATGGAGGGGGATTAAAGAGCAATGCCTTGAGGGATACAGAGGTCACTGTTTGCTCCACACATTTGACCACTGAATTAGGGCATCAGCCCCAGCTGCCCGTCAGAATAGACTCGGAAGCTTTCAGAAGTGTCCAACACCTAGTCCCCATACCTCAGAGATTAGGATTTAGTCACTGGGGGGCATGTGTCATGTTTAAAAGCCCCTCAGGTGATTTAAATGTTTAGTTGAATTGAAAATCATGGAGTTAGAAGAAATGGAGGCATCAGCAACATTTTGTTCTCCTTAACCAATCCACAGGTTCGGATTAAACCACTTAAAACCCAGTCTCCTAAAATTGATTAATTTTTTATTTGTTTAATTATGGCCCCACTTTGAAAAGATGTGCATCCATAGTATGTATTGATTCAATCGCAACATTTCATTAAAGGATGTAAAGTTTTAATAATCAAAAGATTCTAGGATCAGTTCAGCAATCAGTGCCAGGCAGAGATTTTTGCATTATTATTATTTTTATAGCTCCTGCATTTCATAAACAAAAGTTTCTTTCTTCTTTTCTCAAAGGAAGAGAATTACGATAGGACCTTCAAGAAATTCTCCCAAATCACTAATTCAAGTAACTAACTGTTGTTTATTGTTTACAATATATAATGCAGCTTTTTATATATCACAGTGATTGGGTAGATATCATTATTAATATCATCCTTCACAGTTGCAGATTAACTTAAAAAAGGTTAGAGATTCTGAGTTGCCTACGTTACATGCAGATTTAAATATAGAGCTAAAGCTTTATTCAGGTTTCTGGTGTTAAAATGTGCATGCTTTCCGTGAGTTCATTGTATTGAGTTTCATTCTGTGTTTATGTTTAGCTGTATGTTGGTGGAGTTTTTTGTTTGTCTTTTTTTGGCTTCAACTGTTTTCTCTGTAATAGCTAGGAATTTCAAGGATTATACTTGTACAGAAAATCCAAGTGCTGGAAGGATGTTTTTTTCTGTCTCTTTCATTTTAAAAGACCAGAAATCACAATGTGCTAACAAAAGAGTGACCCACGTCTTGATTCAGCCCAGCAAGGTCTTCGCTTATGCTTTTGTCCTGGAGTAATTTCTAATTGTATCACCTTTCATTCTCCAAAGGGTCCCAATTAGGATGATATATTATATGGTCACTCTACCTAATGAGCTTGTATCAAGCTTCCTCTCTCTATTTTGCAGAAATAAGTCATTTATCTGGTTGTGTTTTCTTTTTCCTTAACTGTTTTCATAGTTGCTTTATTTCCCACCATGTTTTACTTAAAGATTCACTGAGATTTGAATATATAGTGCATATGGAATAATGGTGGTGATAATAACAGTAACTTACATTACTCATCACTGATTTATCTAAGCACCAAGTTACGTACTTTACCCCCATTATCTCATTTGATACCTATACAACCATGTGAAGTGGTTATTAGTGTTGTTCTCATTTAGGAGATGAGCAAATAGGAGTATAGAGATGCCAAGTTACTTGCCCTGCACTCAAGGCCCATTGACAGAGTCAGGACTTTCTTCTATGTGTGACTACAAAGTCTAAGCTCTAAATCAATGTACTAAATCCATGGCCTCTCCTTTTACTCATTCTACAAGAACCAGCTTTTTACACAGCCACAGCGCTAATGCTTTTATCCTTGATTATTTTCCAGATGAACTAAGGCATAAAAAAGTATATGAAAGGGAAAGAATGATATTCAACATGCTATTGGAAACCTCAAATCTCCATACACAGTTGTGTCTATAGCTATCAGAATATCTATAAAGAACATTAAAAATTTAGCTTAAAATCTCAGCCTTTGTTCTAGTGTAGACTAAAATACCAAAAGATTGATGTCTTGCTCTTCATCCATATGTTTTAAAATAGCCTGAGCCACTTAGAATCAGTAAGTTGGCCAGCAGTCTTATAACATTTTGAGTTTTGAAGCTAGACGTACCTTTGATTATTCACATAGACTTACTATAAGAAAGGGAACAAAGGACTGAGTCTAAATGAATGATATTCAGCATGGTTAGCCAAATATTTGTCACAGGTTGAAACACTGGAGGTACACAAATACATAGGGGGAGAGATGGAATTTTCACCAAACTATTTGCTATTGGGTATGAATGCTGGAAAATGATGGAAATTTAAACATTGGAAATTGGGGAGAAATCTCTGAAAATCAATCTAAGAATTACCCCTACATGAGAAAGAAAATCAAAATAGTATGACCAAAACGTTATAGTGGATCCAAGAAGAGTTATTTAGAGCTCAGACTGATGGACTTCTATTTGGTATTGGGAAATGAGGAATTACTGAATATGAACCTTGCCTTTAGGGAGATGAGGGTAGTAGTGTGTATGAAAAACAGAATCAAGTAAACATATTATTGATCATTTTGCAAAAGTCTGAGACAATGTTTTGCAGAGGAGGGAGTTGAGAAAGCTTTCTGGATGTGTAGGATTCAATGATTGCAAAGATGAAGGGTATTTGCTTTGTCGACTGAAGGAACTTGACTGTACTTAGGAGTGATAAAGGGCCACTACTGCATCAGTGGCCAGAGGAAGGAGACTTTGGGGGACCAGGCAAATGGCGGCTGCACAGTGCATGGAATGCACACAGGTAGGCAGCCTCAATGGTAAAATTATTTGAGGCCAGCACTCAGGACTAAGTAATAGAGCAGGGAATGGTTGTGACAAGATCCATATGGTGAACATGAAGTGTTCTTACCGTAGGTGTTAAAGATTCTGGGGGGACTTGGAAAAGAAACTGAGGGTATAACTTGAGGAGATCAAGATTAAAAGATTTCATAGAGGGCACTGCAGAGGGAGAATGTGGAAGAAAGACCAACATAGAAGTGCCTGAGATGAGGAACAAAGCAGATGTAGTCTTTATATAAATCAGCACAAATCTAACTTCTTTTTACAGAGGGGAAATAAAAAAGCAGATATTCATCCATTCAGCCAAAGCAAACACTAATAAAATTGGCCAGCATGAATGCAGAAATAAATCATCCCATACATGATTAATGTGCACACGTAACAGAGTTTCTGAAAAGCACAATGTATATTTTTTCCACCATCACATAAACCCTATAACATATCCATAATTTGAGATTTCAAGAGTAAGAACAAAAATAAAATAGTGCTAAATGTTGACTTCTCTGAAAAGCAGAGAGGAATTTGTTAAGAAAAAAATAGTTTGGAAAAAATTAGTTGAAAGTGAAAGAGTAGTTTTTGAAATTTCTTCCTTTTTGCTTTTTAGTGTTTTAATTCAGACTTAAATATTTTAGAGCACTTTAAGGTTCATAGTCAAATTGAAGGGAAGGCACCAAGATTTCCCATAAAACCTTTGCCCCGATGCATGCACAGCCTCCCCCATTATCAACATCTCCCACCAGAGTGGAATATTTGCTGCAATTGATGAACCTATATTAACACATAATGATTACTCAAATCCATAGGTCGAGTACAAAGATTCACTTTTGATGTTGTACATTTTATGGGTTTGGACAAAGGTATAATGACATATATCCACCACTGTAGTATCATACAAATTAGTTTCACTGTCAAAAGTTCTCTGTACTCCATCTTTTCATCCCTGTCTCCCATTCCCAGTCCCTGCCAAGCATTGATCTTTTTTACTGTCTCCATAGTTTTTGCTTTTCCAGAACATCATACAGTTGGAATCCTATAGTATGTAGCTTTTTTTGGATTGGCTTCTTTCACTTAGCAATATGCATTTATGTTTCCTCCTTGTTTCATGGCTTGATAGTTCATTTCTTTTTAGCACTGAATAATAATATTTCATTGTCTGGATGTACCGGTTTATTTATTCATTCACCTACTGAAGGACCTCTTGTTTGCTTCAAAGTGTTGGCAATGGTGCGTAAAGCTGCTATAAACATCCATGTGCTTGTTTTTGTGTGGACATTAATTTTCACTTCACTTGAGTAAATACCAATGCACATGATTGCTGGCTCCATATGGTAAGAGAGTGTTTCATTTAAAGAAACTGCCAGCTAACTATCTTTCATGTGGCTGTGCCATTTTGCATTTTCACCAATAGTGAACGAGTGTTTCTGTTGCTCCACATCCTTGCCAGTATTCAATGGTCTCAATGTTCTGGATTTTGAGCATTCTAATATGTATGTAGAGGTATGTCATTGTTTTAATTTGCATTTCCCTAATGACATACTATGTGGGCCATACGATGTATTATCAGCCATCTGTATATCTTTGGTGAGGTATCTGTTAGTCTTTGGCCCATTTTTTGATTGTGTTGTTTATTATTGTTGAGTTTTAAGTGTTCTTCCTATATTTTGGAAAGCAGTCTTTTATCAGATGTATCTTTTGCAAATTTTTTTATGAGTTTGTGACTTATCTTCTGATTCTCTTGACATTGTCTTTCACAGAGCAGAAGTTTTAATTTTAATGAAGTCCAGTTTATCAATTATTTCATGGATTGTTCCTTTGGTGTTGTATTTAGAAAGTCACCATCATACCCAAGGTCATCAAAGTTTCTCCTATGTTATCTTCTAGAAATTTTATAATTTCATGTTTTACACTTAGATCTGTGATCCATTTTGAGTTCATTTTTATGAAGGATTTATATTCTGAGTTTAGATTGTTTTTCTGCGTATGGATGTCCAGTTGTTTCATCATCATTTGTTGAAAAGATTATCCTTGCTCCATTGTATTGCCAAAGTCTAGATAACTATGTTTATGTGGATCTGTTTCTGACTCTCTATTCTGTCATTTTTCTTTATGGTGAGAATTTAGTAGGCTTATAGTATTTAAAAATGTGTCCATATTAAAATAAAAACTAGAGTGTTTTCTTATGTATGCAAAAGGTCAATTTAGTAGTTAAAATGGTAATAAAAGGCCCAAGGGTGTGAATAGTAACCCACCTTGGAAGGCTGCTGAGATATTAGAAAGCCTATCCAGCAAAGGAAAGACTCAGAAGATTAAGTCAAACTGTGGTTATTTTCTTACCACATGCGCTCTTTCTTCTCTCACTTTTATTCCCAGTCTTGCTTCTTCCTCAGTGTAGGAGTGGCCCCAGGACTATTACCTTAGTGTCATCATCCCCTTCCAGGCTGCGGAGACTTACTGAATTCCTCTTCCTTCTCTCTGCCCTCAACAGAAATTCCCAGCCCACTTCCCAGACTCTCAGGGACCCTCTTCTTCCCTGTGTAGTCGTGAATGACTGAATAAGCTCAAGGTGTGTGCAGACAATACTGGTGCTCTGCCCAAGTCCCCTTCAATCCCTTGGTCCTGTTTTGGGGACCTTCCTGGCTTTGTGTGTGTTAGCTTTCCATAGTTAGCGTCTGTTACCTCAGGAGCCTTTTTGCCCACAAGAATCTAGAGAGTTATGCCCTTATGGAGTAGACTTTAAAGAACAGCTGAGGAATGTAGGATTATGAAAGCTCAGCTCTCTCACTTGGGTCAAAAGCATCACTGAAGCAAAGCTTACCCCTCAATATTTTCCTGTTGAATCAGGCTGGAGCATACTTGGCCTCCTCCCTGTTATCCCCTCTTTACTTATATTCCCTGGAAGTACATACATTTCTTCTACATAAATCCTCATCAGAGGCTGCTTCTGGCATGCCTGACCTAAGATAGTATGATACCTGTTTCGGAAGTATTTATATTTTACCAGTGATTACTGAAGACATGATACTTCGGCTCAAAAGGCCTTAACCCTAATGATAGAATATCATGCCTATGTAAGGCAAGATATGTGTGAGCATGGGCCTACAGTACTGTCAAACTGTGTAGGTGACCACCTAATTGTTTATGCATAAGGCAAGATTTAGTCACAGGTATGGACTCAATTGTATTTATACTCCAAGTTACTATTTTTCTCATCTTTGAAATGGAGAAAATCTCAAAAATTTCACGGGATTGTTGTGAAGTCCAAATAAGATAACGAAATTGGAGCTTAGCCTGTGCTTAACACAGAGTAATCATTCATTAGCATTTGATAATTCCTTGTGGAGTAAATTGTATATGGGCTCAAATTAACAGCTTTAAATTAAATCACACACTGAAATGGATTTAAGTTATAGCTTACCGTTTTATTAAATTATGACTTTGATTAAGTACTCTACCCTTTCTAAATGCCTCAATTTCAATGTCTATAGAGTGAAAGTACTCAAATCAAGGAAATTCACTTTGAAATAGACCAATGAGTAGAATTTTAAGTAGCAGATTTGTAATAAACATAAATTACTTTTGTTTAAAGATTTCAGTCTTGAAATTAGTGATTCACAAAATTTAGTAATTATTAGTGGTGAATCTCAATGTATATTTATGGTTCCACTTGATAAAGTTGAGAGCTACTAGTTAGGTATTAGATGCATTGAATTGATCTTTTATTGCGTTTCTGTCTAGGTACAATTGGTTACTTTATTAAAAAGGACGTTCATTAATGGGATCAAGTTTATCTATTTGATCTCAGTGTGGGGGCCAGTGGGGTTTGCTCTGTTTCGTGATCATTGACTGGACTCCCAACCCTTGCCAGTGATTATGTGGATTTGTAATGCTCAACATGAGAACACTAATGAAACTGGTCAGCAGGAATGCACCAGTATAAATCCCCAAGGACCATTTATATGTGTGTGTATGTGTAAGTGCATGTATATGTGTGTGTATATACATATAACAGAGCACATCAAAGTAAGTCCAAAGGCTCCAAGAAGGGTTAGGTAAGGATGAGGCTGGTAACATAGTTATGAAGTTCACTATAAACTCACAACAATGAGTGAGGAAGATACTCAGAATGCATGTAAAACTTTACATGAGATTCATTTTCTGAAAGAAAGGATAACATGACTTTTTACTTGATCTCCTTGGGCCTTAGTCTTGCATTTCTAAAATAAGTCGTAATACTTTTTCCCTCATCTATTAAGTCACATCATTTTAAACAAATGTTTAAATCTCCTTAAACTGAAGAAATGGAAAGAAAATCTTTTGGGTTCTATAGAAGAAAAGCTTGGTAGCTAATTAGGTTTATTACTTTTATGGCTTTCTTCAGTAAACCCTTAAATATATATTAATTGTAAGAATAGGGAAAGCATATTTTGCCCTGGGATAGCAAACCACAGATAATCACGGTTGATTTGAGGGTTGCCAAGCATCACTAAAAAAGTCATGTAACTCCTTCATGCCTACATAGTTTAGGACTAGAATAATTCAAAAGATCATTCTAGCTCCACAGATATCTATTCTATGATTCTGTGATTTCACACACACACACAGCACGTGTTTCATGTGGCATTAGTTAGGCCCCTCTTCTATAAATGATTGTATTTCCCACCTACCTACTTCTAATTAAATTAGTTCTTGATCTTGATCATTGACCTCCTCTATGGGTTCTTTTCTATAGGATTTATAATTTTTCCTATGTTCTGAAACCTTATCAAACCAAAAAGGTCCATTTGCAAGTCACTAGGAGACTATATTCATTTTTTAGAAATATCTCACTTTTGACATTGCTCAGGTTGTGTCTTCAGTGCTTAACTTCACCTGCCAGGGAGTATTGACACAACAGGAAATTTGACAGTTTATTCTTCTAAATGCAATCCATGAGGATGTCATAAACAATTAGAAAACAGGTTTATTGGTCTTTTGAACTTTTAAAAATTATGGGGCAAGATGGACTGGAAAAAACAATCAGAGAAATTGGGAAAATCAAAATTTGGTTGTTGATATTGCCCTTGGTCAGGCCAAGAAGCCCCAAATGGAGCAAATATTATGGTCAAGTGAAGTAAAGGGAAAGACAAATCACCTGCTCTAGAATTCCTCTTGCACTTTTCCACACTGTGTAGCTGACACTGTTGTTAATGACCAAGTCTTGAGGGAATCTAGCTCAAGTAAATTTATAATTCAGGGAATTCAGCTGAATCTAACCTCAAAACAGCTGCCATCTTCAGATGGCTGGTGTTGACTGGGCATGGCCACAGCCCTGAGAGAGCCCACTGTGGAAGACGAAGCTAGTGGCTTTCTCCATTGTTCACTTCTGTCTAAAGTCAAGTGTAGTGCTTGGGTAGAAACAAGTTTGCTCATGTACAGGACCAGTGCTCTAATTAGCATTTTGTGAACGATTAGAAGCTTTAGTAGAATACAGAAAGAAAGGAAAAAATGTTTTGGGTTTCTTATTTCTATTGTCTTTATTTCTTTTCTAGATTAAGGTATTTTTAGAATTTTAATTTAGAGATAGAAATGCACTTTCTTAGTTTAGCAGTATTTCCTTGGGCACAGCAGCAACCATAATTGCCAAATAGCTGGAAGAAATGGTTTCTCAAATAGAAGGAAATGTCATTAATTCCAAAGATAGAAATGTGGTCAATTCAATGGAATTAGTTTATAAATTTGACTTGGTAATGAACCATGGGGGGAAAAAAAACTGCCAGAAATTTCCCCTAAATCAATAACTAACATTAGATACTTGAAATGCTGACACTTTCATAGAACATTTTCAGGAGATGCTGGAAGTAATATTAGCCAATAACATCATAGGACTTGACATAGAGAGCTATGACTAGTACGTCTTGACAACATAGATTTAGAATATAAATCCAGGTAAGAATCCTTATAAAATTTGGGAAATAAACACCTGTTTTGCCTGGAGAACTTAACTCTTATGGGAGAAAATCCATGAATCCCAGTCTGTGTCCCATGTTTTTCCAGTCCAAATTCTATTTCTTATCTGTGGTGCCCAGTAACCAGAGAAGGAAATCTCACTTTCCTAGTGAGACAGAAAATAGAGGTCAGTTTAGAACAAGAGAAGAGCTGGTAAAAAAAAAAAAAAAAAAAAAAAGAAATAGGCATGAGAGGCATTTGCAACTTTAGCCAGTAGGGTTCCATAGAGAGAACTGCAAGAGTACTGAGGTGCCCACCGTGCCTATTTCAGTATGTGAATGGAACATTTACTACATGAATTGACACAAAATAATGATGATCAAGATAATTTTTAGTGAAATAAAAATTTTAAACTATAAACTTACATATTAAATACATTTAGAAATATAATTAAGATTTTGTGGTATGAAAATTAAATGACTATGGACTGCAGGCTACTAGGAAAACTAAGACACTTGTGTGTGTGTATAACCTATGATATACATATATACATATCACTTCTCCCACTTCTAATGAATTAAATATCTATGCCCCCACCTTCCATCCATCTTCCTTCTTCATTACCGATTGCTGAATGAAATTGCACATCATTGTCTGGTGTTGAGGGCTCTTTGGTGCTATTATACCTTCTTTGTAGAGCCAAAAGAAAAACATAGCCTCTGTCCTCTGCCATGATTACAAATATATAGTAGTAATTTCTCCTGTGGGTCATCTTTTTGGTGATAACACCAAAAAGTTCTTGCTCATGTTAGCTTGTTGAAATATGCCTGCATTGCCATTTGATTATATGAGAGTAGTTGTAGCAGAGATGGAATTAAAACTGTACTTTGCAACAAGAGGGAAAGCTAGGTGGGAAACACTGTGTCCTGGGAGAACATGGTTTTGGTAGAAGTGTAGACCTGGAAATGGAAGCAGTGCCCAAAGTTAATCTTCATAGACAGAGTACAAAGTGAAAACAGAGTCTCTCAGGCAATGCAGAACTTGCTGCTAATTTATACCCTTAAAACATTTTAAGACAAGGAAACATTTGATTTCAAAGGCTCAGGAATGCTTCTCCTTTGGTCCCTTGCCCATTTAGCAGTTTGGGGTTGCCACTTGTGCACTAGATAAATTGTGAAATTGGAAGTTCCTTTAATATTTGACTACCTGTGGTCACCAAGGTCAATGTTTAATAAACACTCACAGGTCAGTTATGGGTGCTATTTCTTATACATAGTTGTGAGCAGCTCTTTGAGAAAAAAAAACATAGGCAAAAGGTTTCAAAATGAGTTTTATTACTGCATTAAAATTGTTATAGTATTTTCTTCCAACACTACTAGCTGAATGAAATAAAAGAAGCTCCCTCCAGAGAAGGATATTGTCACTACTTTTCCCCATATATCTTCTTTAAGTATCTAGTTCTTATCATCTGTTCATATTTTCTTCAAAAGCTAAAGCCTCTTGCTTTTTATATGTACTCTTTGATACCTATTAGATGAAGTATATTAAACTAAGGAATTAGTTTTTCTCTGGATACAGTAATAAAAATTGACAACTGAACTTTCTGGATTTTCAATTTTCATGCCCAAACCCTATTTGCAATAACAAATAATAGCAGTTTCTCTTGAATGTGTTTGTATGTTTTTCCTTAAGCTTTTGCCCCTATTTCCCATAATTAACCATATTATCTGGAGCCTATTACTGTGGTTAGTTACTGACTGATTTGGATTTTCTCTTTGCATCTTTCTGCTAATGGAGTCCATTTTTTCTTCACCTTTTAATTGAACTATAATTGACATACATAATCCTATTAGTTTCAGGTATATATATCATAGTGATTTGATATCTTCTTACAGTATGAAATGTCCTCATAACTTACTCATTTAATAAATGGAAGTTTGTACCTCTCAATTCCCTTCACCTATTTCGCTTGCCCCCTAACCTCACCCACTTTTAGTGGCCTAGAGTGTATTACCTGTACCTATGAGTTTGTTTCTGTTTTGTTTTGCTTGCTTGCTTCTCTCTTTTTTTTTCAGATTCCACACAAAAATGAAATCATTTGGTATTTGCCTTTTTCTCTCTGACATACTTCACTTAGCATAATGCCCTCTAGATCCATCCAAGTTATTGCAAATGAAAAGATTTTACTTGTTTTATGGCTGAATACTATTGCATTACATATATATACATGCACACCTCTTCTTTATCCATTCATCTGTTGGTGGAACTTAAGTTTTTTTCCATATCTTGGCTATTGTAAATAATGCTGCAATGAACTTAAGGGTGCATATATCTATTCAATTGGTGTTTTCATTTTCTTTGAAATAATCTCCAGGAGTGGCATTGCTGGATGTATAGTAGTTCTCTTTTTAATTTTTTGAGAAACCTCTATACTGTTTTCTACAGTGGATGCACCAGTTTACATTCTCACCAACTATGTATGAGGCCTGTGTCCATATCCTCATCAAAACTTGTTATGTTTTGTCTTTTTGATAATAGCCAATCTGACAGGTGTGAGGTGATATCTCATTGTGGTTTGATTTGCATTTCCCTGATGATTAGTGATGCTGAGCATCTTTTCATGTATCTGTTGGCTGTCAGTACATCTTTGGAAAATTTTTATTCAAGTCCTCTGCCAATTTTTAATTAGGTTATTATTACTTTTTAATATTAAGTTGTGTAAGTTCTCTATGTATTTTGGATATTAATATCTCACTGAAAGTATGATTGGTAAATATTATCTCCCATTCATCAGGTTGTTTTTTGTTTTGTTGATGGTTTCCTTTTCTGTGCAAAAGCTTTGTAGTTTGATGTAACCCCATTTGTTTATTTTAGAATTTGTTGCCCTTGCCTGAGAAAACTGGTCCAAAAAAATTGATGTCAAAAAACTTACTGCCTATGTTTTCTTCTAAGATTCTTAGGATTTCAGGTCTTATATTCAAATATTTAATCCATTTTGAATTTATTTTTGCATATCGTGTGAGAGTGGTATAGGTTCATTCTTTTCCATGCAGCTGTCCAGTTTTCCCCATTGTGTACATTCTTGCCTCCACTGTCCTTAATTAATTGATCATATATGTGTGTATCTATTTCTGTGATCTCTATTTTATCCTATTGATCTCTGTGTCTGTTTTTGTGCAAGTACTATACTGTTTTGATCACGATAGCTTTGTAATATAGTTGGAAAACAGGGAACATGATACCTCTGCTTTTTTTCTTCTTCCTCAAGATCACTTTGTGTATTTGGGGTCTCTTATGGTGCCAGACAAATTTTAGGATTCTTTGTTCT
This sequence comes from Manis javanica, assembly GCF_040802235.1. Classification (NCBI taxonomy): domain Eukaryota; kingdom Metazoa; phylum Chordata; class Mammalia; order Pholidota; family Manidae; genus Manis; species Manis javanica. The sequence goes on along the minus strand of NC_133158.1, from coordinate 198,316,491 downwards.
AGTTCTGTGAAAAATGCCACTGGCATTTTAATGAGGATTGCATTGAATGTATAGATTGCTTTGGGTAGTATGGACATTTTAACAATATTAATTAATCCAATTCATGAGAACATTGTATCTTTCTATTTATTTGTGTCATTCTCAATTTCTTTCATAATGCTTTACAGTTTTCAGTGTACTGGTCTTTCAACTCCTTGGTTAAATGTATTCTTAGGTATTTTCTTCTTTTTGATAGCATTGTAAGTGGGATTGTTTTCTTAATTTCTCTTTCTGATACATCATTTTTAGTGTATAGACAATATATTTCTGTATTTTAATTTTGCATCTTATGACTTTACTGAATTCAATTATTAGTTTTAATAGCATTTTTGGTGCACACATTAGGGTTTTCTACATATAGATCATGTCATATGCTGAGTGACAGTTTTGATTCTTCTTTCACAACTTGGATGACTTTTATTTCTTTTCTTACCCAATTGCTGTGTCTAGGATCTCCAATAACATGTTGAATACAAGTGGTGACAGAGAACATCCTTGTGTTTTTCTTGATCTCAGAGGAAAGGCTGTCAGTTTTTCACCATTGAATATGATATTAGCTTTCAGTTTGTCATTTATGGCTTTTGCAATGTTGAAGTACATTTGTTTCATACCCACTTTGTTGAGAATTTGTATCATAAATGGATAGTGGCTTTTGTCAATTTGTTTTTGCATCTAGTGAGATGATCATATGGTTTTTACCCTTCCTTTTATAAATGTAGTATGTCATATTGATTGATTTGCAGATGTTGAACCATCCTTGCATCCCTAGAGTAAATTTCACATAATGAGCTATACTGTGCTCAGGGGTTGGAAGAATTAATATTGTTAAAATGTCCATACTGCCCAAAGAAATTTATAGATTCAACTCAATCCCAATCAAAATATTAATGGCATTTTCACAGAACTAGAACAAAGAATCCCAAAATTTGCATGGTACCACAAAAGACTCAGACTATAAAAAGCACTCTTGAAAAAATAACAAAGTCAGAGGTATCGTGCTCCCTGATTATGTTCTGGTTGTTTCTGCTTACTGTTTTTAAAGACAAACTTACATACAGTAAAATAAAGAAATATTAAAAAAATATTAAGTACATAATTCAATGAGTTTTGATACATGCATGTGTAGTATAATCCATATCCCTACGAAGGTACTGAACATTTTCATCATTCCACAAATTTCCCCTTCCCAATCAATTATTCTCTTTCCCACTCAACTACAGTTCTTTTTTTATTTTTTTTTAACTATATGTTAGTTTTGTGTGTTCTGCAGCTTCGTGCAATGTGTATTCCCTTCTTCACTGGGCTTCTTTTGCTCAGCATACTTTCTGTGAGATTCATATGTTCTTTGTGGATCAATAGTTCTTTTTTTTTTTTTTACTGAGGGGTGTCTTGTTGTATGTACATATTCCACAATTTATACATCCATTTTCCTATTGATGGATATTTGGGATGTTTCTAGGTTTTTGTTATTATGCATAAAATTGCTATGAACATTCTTGTACAAGTCTTTGAGAGTACATATCTTTTGGTTACCCTTGGGTATGGAAGAAGGGAATTACTGTGCCATGGGTACAGGTAGGTAGATAACTTTATAAAAATTGCTAAACTTTTGCTAAAATGTTTGTACCTCAAGTCTGTTTTCTGGACTTCATTCTGTCACATCTCTTTTAGAACCAGCATGAGGCTTTATGGAAACCCCAACTCTATGATTTACCCTAGCTTGAGCACCCTGTGTAGAAAGGGCTCTACTGTTGGATAGGTTTGAAAGCACCCAGGAAGCTCTGAACTACCCAGAACAGGCTAGTTGAGATTCTAGCTGGGCTTCAGTGAAGTGGTAACAAACCCATGTTCTTACTCTAAGAGTTCCTGGTCTACTCCATTTCCCCCACTCCTCCTCAATTGTGCAGCTAGCCAATCTTTAACATTTAGTGTTGTGCTTCAACTGCAGCTGAATTTGGCATGTACAAAGGGGCACTATCTGCTCTTCAGGAACTACCTGAGACTTTGTAATTGGGAGCTTACCCTGTCTTCTACAGCCATGAGATACTGTGGAGAGGGTGGATAGGCCGGGCCACTCTGTTGGCTGACTCGACTCCTTTGTTCTGGTTACCTTCTGTCAAAGCAATTGGAGGCTCCTTCACGGCTGAACCTTTATGATGTCTGGACTTCATGAGCTCTGTTTAACTAAGAATTGTCAGAAACAGAATGACAAAGATGTTTGAAACTCTGCAGTGTTCTGAAATACAGTAAAGCAACTACACTAAAAAATAGCACTTATACAATACTGGGAGTGTGCATGCCCTCTCTCTCTCTCTCTCTCTCTCTCTCTCTCGACACTGTGGTTTTATTTTCTTTCTCTATATCAGTTCACCTATTACCTAATCCTTTTCTTTGAATGCAGTGTGTGCTACAGTTTTCTTATCAGATTCAGATGCTTCTCTCTAGCAACCTCTTTTCCTTTAGACTAATTTCTACCCTTCCTTTTCAGGTTTATTTGTGTCATAGGGCATTATCATCTCTTATTGTCTAGTTGTGTCTCCTTAAATGCACAAGACACTCAACCCTTGATAATTACAGTGCTAGCCTTGTGAAGGACTTTTGTGATTAAAATGTTTTATCTTTGGTGGTTGTCCTGCATGATTTTGAAAATGTGATTGCTGTGATGAACTGTGATATTTGGTTAAAAAGAGCTATAAAAATATATTTCCTGGTGAGTTAGTTTTTCATTTTGGGTAACGAACCAGGCCCTGGGTTTTATAGTCCATGTAGCAGAGATGGCAGGTTCAGAGAAAACATGTCAGAAGAAAACTTCTGTGGATGGTGAGAGCAGCCAGGCACTTTTCTTCTGGGCGATGGGGAATGCGCCAAGAGCCCTGGTTTTCTTCAAAGAGAGAAACTGTTGCCATGACTAATTTGGACTCTACCTTCTTTCTGCTTCCGGAAACATTTTCTCAGGGAAACCTGGAGTCCATGCTGGTCCTTCAAGCCCCCACCAAGGGGTCTTTAACTCCTCTTGCCTTAGGAATGCCATCTTCGCTGCTCTTTCTCGGGACTCCAGCCAGACACAAGTTTAAATAGCACTTTAAACCACAATAGCTTCATCTTCCCATTTACTCATTTAGCTTTCCATTCATCCTTCTACCAAACAGCAGTCACTAATGTGCTCAATGTAATAAGCACAGTGGACATTTAAATGTGAATAAGATATTTCTTTCCTCCAAGAGATTATAGTTTAGAATACCTGGGGAGCTAAAAAATGCCTGTTTTTAAGTGACTATTGTAAGGCTGGAGGCACTGGCGGGAGGATAGCTAGGACAGTGCAAACGGAACAAAGACAGCACCAAATAGCTCTGTGCCATATAAGGAAGGCATGGACAGCTCTTCCGGGATTCCAGTCCTGTGACATGCCGGCAAACCCCGATACAGACACCCTCCATTGGAAGGAGGAGACCTCTGGCTGTCCATCACCTGACCCTGAGCCAATAAAAAAATTCCTCACATACCTCTAGCGAGGCCCACTTCCCCCTCCCTTCCCTGTTCTCTTAAAAACTTCCCGCCTCCCCTCCTGTGTTTCAGACTGGTGAACCTCGCCCGGGATTGCGGTCAAATAAACTGCCTGGCCCTTTGTTGCCTCTAGCTGCCTGCTTATTTAGGCTAGAATTTATCTTGCAACTATAATAAAGGGAACAAAGTAATGAATTCCATAAAAAAGATAGTAATAATACTGTATCAGGTCAAAAGAGTGAACCCCAGAGTTTTTGAATGTACAGCCCATTAATCAATTTTTTTGCGTGCCTCTCTATATGATATTTGCATATAAGCTATGTATATATACTCTGTCTTAATGTATTATATACATTATAGTCATACACAAACTTGGAAATTAAAAAGGTAATATAAAGATGAATAGGCAGTATTTTTGGAAATGATTTAATCTTACTGAGCAGTACAAAACTCTCCCTTTCTTAATTTTTTTAGTGTTTTTTGAGTCAATACATTTTTTGTTGATGGTAATGTAATTACTATGTCAGATCTGATTCAACAGTCATTGTTTTTTGTATCTAATGTCGTTAATATAACGCTCATCTTAGGAGAAGGAGAAATGCTATGTCTGTCATTTAATTTTTGTTTACTAGAGCTTGCATTATAGTATTATTTAAAATTTTTAGGTTCTTGTAGAAAAATATTATGAATGTTATGAGACTTAGTTTAATTCAAAACTAGGTGAAATGGTCCAAATACCTCCATAAACTGCACCATGTCATTATATGCTGAAAATGGATGATGAATATGTGTGATAGCAAATGCTTCCTCATTGTGGAACTCCAGACTTTCAAAGGCTGCTTTCCATGGCATCCATGTTTGATGCAGAGCCACAATGAGGGTCCCAGCTTCAATTTATATGTTGAATAATAGTAACTCTTGATTTCTTTCTTATTTTTTAAGGAGACTATAAATAGATTTTCAAGAGTTTTCTTTCCATATTCCAATAGATCATTTGTTTTTCTCTTGGCATGTGTGTTTATCAGTTTGGAGACTACTTGGTTAGAGGACAGGTTGGATCTGAGTCCCTCCTTTCTGAACAAATTAGGGAAAATTTCAGCTTAGGAACTTAATTTTGAAGAATGAGTAGGAATTGGAGGAGAGAAAGCATTTGGATGAGAGTGAATGACATGTAAATTGCCATGAAAACACAAGGTATGTGGGAGAAATAATGAAATGTCCATTATTTTGGAGCATCAAAGAATAATTGTGGAGAAATTAAAGCCACAGTATGAAAGGCATTGAATACATTACCTAGAGTAAGAATTTGAACTTTATTCAGTATGCTTTGGAAGGCATTGTGTGTGTGTGTATGAGGTGTTTAATTAAAGGAAGCAAACTTTTCCTTTATTTTAACATCTCTCTTCTTAATGAAGAAAGTAGCCTTCCCCTTACTTGTCTGCATTCCCTTGTCTACACAGCTTGGTATTAGAACTATCAATCTAGAGTAGATAGGGGCTGGAATGAATTGGTGGTGATTGTGGAAGGAGAGGAATTCAACAATTTAAGATGCATGTTACGTGACCAGGTAATAAGCCTTAAGGGAGGATGGTGGTGATGGAAATTAAGGCAACACTGAATATTGTTTAGTGAAGGAAGAGAAAAACCACACCTCTGTTGATAAAGTTTCCAGCCTGGGTAAGTACGAGAGTGGAGATCAAAAGAAATGGGGATACCTGGAGAAGGAGCAGCTTTAAGGGGTTATTAATGAGAATGTGGAGATGTAAGATAAGGACTGGAAATAACCTACACAGAGGGAGCAAAGGAATTAATAAATTCACATGGAAAACTGCTTAAAAGGAGAAAAGGATCAAAGACAATGTTGGGAAAACACCTTCCTGCAATCTAACCCAGCAGTTCTGATTGCATCCGAGACTAGAGAGTCTTGGCTCTTAGTTTCTTAATTCAGTTATTCAGATCTTTGGTGATTGTTTACTTCACAGATTCTTTTCTGTCAGCTGAATAAAATTAATATGTCTCAAAAAACAGGTTGCAATATCTTAGGATTTAGTTTTAAAAAATATCTCTGCACTAGAAGGGCTTAAGGAGCAAAGCAGTGTAAAAGAGCTAAGCATAGTTTTAGAAAGTAACATAAAACATAATGAAAGGAAAAAAAATTAAATTTCTAAACTCAGAACTCTATTTGAAATCAAAATAATTTGTAATACAGGCCATTTTAAGCCCCAAAATAAGGTGCTCTTTCTCCACCTGTATTTAAGCTACTGACTTAAGTGATCTTGGTAATATAGATCAATCAACTCCGATAAACATATAGTTGAATTTTTTTTCTCAGTGTATCACTCAGTTTGACTGAATTGATGGACTGCTTTGCTGTCATTAAAAAAGTAAAATCAAAGAGATTAAAAAAAATAGAATTCATGAAGCTCTTAGGATAACAAAACAAAACAAAAATCCTAGATCAGGGGTGTGGGTAAAATTGTAACATTTCCAGAATATCTCACCTGGCTTTAGTACATCTGCAGTTCAATAGACGTACAGAGGTGGAAAGAAGTATGGCTTTAGTGCATTTGCATCATTTCTCAGGGGTGGAGAGAAGTTCATCTCCATATCAGTGGGTAATTGCCTGGGCAATGGAGGGCTTATCTGTACCTGAGAGATGACCGGAAGGGCCGGTTTTGCTTCTGCTGGAGCAGGAAAGAGAGAAGGGCCCAGACTGCAGTTTTTAAGCAATAAGTAGATTTTAAACTTTATTTCTCCCTTTAACTGATTTTGGTTTTTAGAGGTATTTTGCCCCAGGATTTCTTCTCCCCAGACTTACAAGGGTTCAGCAAGTAATTTCGGAGAAAAAAAAGCAAGGTAGAGAAGCATTTCTGGTAAATTGTCAACAATATTATACTTAATGGAGGAAGAAAGATAGTAATGGATAAGTATGTATTTTATTATGGGCTAAACTGCATTACTCCAAAATTTGTATGTTGAAGTCTTTACCCCCAGTACCTCAGAATGTAACTATATTTGAAGATAGGGTCTTTAAAGAGGTAATTAAGATGAAATGAGGTCATTGAGGTGAGCTTTTGCCTAATACGACTGGTGTCCTTACAAGAAGAGATTAAGACACAGACATGCACACGTGAGTGACCACGTGGAGATGCAGGGAGAAGATGACCATCTACAAGACAAGGAAAGAGGCTGCAGAAGAAACCAACCTTTGTAACACCTTGATCTTGAACTTCTTGCCTTCAGAACTATGAGAAAATAAATTTCTGTCAAACCATCCAGTCTGTGGTACTCTGTCAGGACAGCCCTGCCAGGCTAATACAGTTTTTAAAGTTAAGAAAGGGTGACTTCAATTACAGCATTTATTTTTCTTTTTTTAAAAAAGAAACTTTGATGGATAATGTTAAGTGCACAAATATAAACACCTTGTTGGACACACTCGTTATCATTGTGAAAGGTAGGATTAAAAGACTTAATGCAGTTTATTTTGACTTTAACACACTTAAAATTACATTATATATGAAAGACATCATTTTATAGGAGACCAGATTAGAGCCATCCTGTGGAAGCTTGCTGAATAGAGGTCCAAACTCAGAGCATGGTTACAAAGATAATGCCACCTTGGAGGAAGGGTGGTCAGCACAAGCTGGCCAGTAATGTGGAAAAAAAAAGAAGAAACATACTCACTAAAAGTTGCTGCTAAAATGGTGTAGATCTTAGAGGACAAGGTCAGAATTATTCATGTAAATTATTTGCTAATGTGGACAAAAGGTAAGAAATTTATAGAGACCTGTGATAAAGTGTTATGTCCTTGGGGTAGAGCAACAATTACCCAAAGGGAATCCTTGCCCCTTCATCTTTCTTACTCTGGTGGATGGCTGCTTAAGGAGTGATTATCAAGCAATGAAACCAAAAAGTGGAGGCAGGAGAGGCGGGAAGAGAAGTCCAGAAAGCAAGACTCAGGAGATCATCATGTAGTTACGCCCACCACTAACCAGTCAGTCCCTGGCCCCATTCTTAAGCTCTAGATTCCACACAAAAGAATGTGGAGGACTTAAAAGTGCTTAGTAGTGAAGATAAAAATAATTAGAAAATAAGATGTATGAGTATAGGCTAAAATAATTATGATTATTAAAATAAACAAAAAAGACCTGGGTTATTTAATAGTGCTTGCAGTATATTTTAAGGAATGGTTTAGTCATAATTGATGATAATCAGCCCTTCTCCATTTACACAGCAGGGGTCAAAACAGGAGGAAATGGGCCCCTGACTGCAATGTGTGGGATTTAGATTAAACATAGGGAAGAATACTGGCTGAGTGGGATGAATTACTATGGAAGGATATGGAATTTCCTATGTGGGAGATCTTTAAAAATAGTCTCTCATGTGTCAAGGCTAATTTAAAAAGTAAGTCCTGTTTGGATAGTAAAGAGGTTGGAGGTTGGTGAAGTGGAAGGTGTAAGAAAACAGCATAAACACTGGAGAGATCTTCTAATCTTAAAATGTAATGATTATCTTGAAAATAGTATGGGTTATGAAGTAGGATATTAAAACATCAGTGAGAGGTAATATATGTGTTGTGGTTTATCCTTATTATTTTATCTTTCTTCCCCCATTAATCTGGGCATTAGCCAACCATGTTATAATTATCTACTGTTGAGATTTCAATCTCTTGATTATGCAATAAGCACCCAGAGAGACCGGATAGAGAGGTTGGGAATTTATGCTTTGAGGAACAGTAACAACAGATTCTACTGTTCTTAAAGTTCATCAGTTTATCTGTTTCTATTCTAAAATACATTTTATTCTGAGTTATTTTTGGAGGATCCCTAACTGGATTAGATACATATATGGAATATAGGGGACTACAGAAAGGACACAGGACATGCCTCTAAGTGTGTGTGTGACCTATATGGGGTGATTGAACAAATACATGTGAAAAATTAGTGCATAATTATCAGACAGAATTTTTGAATTTTGTGGTAAGGGCTGTTGTGTTGGAAAAGTTAGGTAGTGGGGCTTGTGGGCTGGAAGTGTCACAGAGAAGAGAGACTCTAATGGGATGGAAAACAAAGGAGAGCAGGGGTATACGAAGGACCATTTCCGGTAGCAACGTGAGCAAAGGAACACAAGTGAGAATGTATGCACTTGAGACATACTGTTGATATCCTGAAAAGCCTTGCATAATTACAGCGTTTGGCATAAATCCACACTTGTTCATATGTCACACCAAGCTTTTATGACTTGCTGGTGCTGACATCTGAGGCTTTATCTCATCTTATTTTTTCTTTGCACATTCACTCCCTTTTCTTTGTCACAATTCTGAGTCTGGGTTAAATTCAAATTCTGCCACTTTATAGCTCTATGACCTTGAATCTTCATTGCTTCATGGATAAAATGGGGATAATAGGACCTACCCCAAAAGGTTTTGTGAGGATTAAAAAATAAATTATTAAACATCAAGTATTTAGAATAGCACCTGGCATATTGTAAGTATCAATAAATATTCCCTATTGTTATTATTATTATTATTGTTGCTATTATTAATCCTTTAAGCCATTCAGTCTAGGTGTTGTCTCCTCCTGGAAGCCTGTTGTTTCCTAGGCAGCCTGCATCGCCATCAGCCCTTGCACCCGTCACACTGTTTTACAGCACAGGGCACAGTGCTCTGTGCTAGGCTGAGGGGTCTGTCTGCTCCTGGATTGTGGGATCTGTAGTCAGCATGTCTTGTTCATTTCTGCATCCCAGAGTCTATGAGCAATCAATCAATATGTGTTGAATAATTAGGTAAGTGAATGAATAAATAATTATAAGATACAAGTCTGTGAATTTACACTATATTCTCCACCTACCTCCAGTGCACTCACTCAATCCATCCTGTTTAGTTATTAATACTAAAAGGTAACATTAAGACAAAAAAAAGTCAGTGGAATATTTAATGTAGGTGTATGGGTCAAAATTAATGCTTTGTTCAATTTTAAAATTTTACAAAATGGGTTTGTATTTGTATTTTAAAATGTAAAGGCTACTGCTAATTATATAACCTTAACAATCATGTATAATCCTAACAATGAATTTGGAGATTTATTCACAGCCATAAAGGCATAGTTCCATAATGTAATAGGTTATAAAATGTACTTTCTATTTTAAAAGTTTTTCTTCATAGATTCTTAGATTGGAGAGGTAGAATATATGAGAGTAGCAGTCAGGAGATCCGGCAATGAACTTCTCTGAGCTTTATGCCCTCTCCTGTGAGGGTTTGGATGAAGCTGTCTCTAAAAGGTGTTTCTTCTGACTCTGGATTTTTCTGAGTTTGACGAATCTGTGATGTAGTTGGGATTATAATCTAGGTTCCCGGAATGTAGACTAGTGGTCTCCATTAAAACCATCTAGCTTTGTTAGTCAGGGAATTAGTCACTTTTTTAATTGTTTTGTTTGCACAGAAGCTCTCATAGAATTACGGCAATGGAGACCTGTTAATGTCTGAAGGAAAAATAAAATGATAAAACTAGAAAGTTTCATCTAAAAATAGCATAAAATCCTATGAACTACTAGTTAATAGTAACCAATACTACTTGTTAGTTATCACCATGATAATTCAAAGGGCTCTAGTGTACAAAGTAATCACTTTTCAAGGCAATTTATTTTATTGTTACTTATTCTTCATATTTAGAGATATAAGATAAAGAATATATTTAGTTTAGTTAAAGAATCAATTATAAGAAAATGTATCTATTTAAAAAATATGATAGGCCTGCTATATTTGCTTTCCCAGGGCTGGTTCTTTTTGAAGAAGAGGCATTTGAAGAGGCCTATGTAACACCCATTCAATGAGAGGCTTTTCATATTACTGAGTGGCTGGAATACCACACAGTGTTCCAGGCATCTTAACCAAATGGGTTGCTGAATGATGGATCAGATCAATTACTGAAAAATCAATAGGCAGGGATGAAATTAACCATGGCATATTCAAGCTGCTACTTGTTCTCACCTATTAATTTAGTAACTGAACTGGCCCACCATTTTACAATTGGAGTTAATGATCATAGCCAGCCTGACTGTATTATGCCCTGGTTAACTGAGACATAAATATGGCCCCCATGACCCTGATTCAGAGAGGGATGGCAAAAACAGCATGATGAAGGCTTTAATCCACTAAGATTATCAAATGTCCAAAAGGCCATTTCAGTATGCCATCAATACTCTAAGAAAGTTTTCCATTGGCATTCTTTTCTGCCATCATCTTCATGTTAGCATTATTTATTCTAGAAATATGTAAAGCATGTTTTCTTACAAGAGCATCTTGCTCTCTCTTGGTTACACAGGTGCAGAATACTGCTTGTATTCTGCTGGTATAACATAGTGACCAAAAGCTGTAGAGTTTAATACACCTAGAGTGACTTTCTCTTCTCTACATTGGAAGGTACAATATATACCTTTTGAATTGTGGGAATTACAGATTCATGATGAACGTGAGGGCCTTAGCAAATGGTGAGTGATACGTGGTAAAAAATGAACTATGTTACCTCTTGTTTCTGAGGCTAGATGATGGTTACGAGAAACTGATAGCCATCTTTTTTCCCATCATCGTTTGGTGGGAAGTTTTGGTTTTACTTTCACTAGGATTCCTTGTTGCCTAAATTGGAAAATGATATCCCTAGATGAGAGACAGCCTGGGAAATGGTGATACATACTATTATTTAGAATGAATATAATTTACTTTCCTCTTTTCTTTAATTATCAGATGGTATCAGTTAAAGGGAAAACCAGGCCAAAACCACTAGTCCTAAGTCACATGTCTCATTCCTTGAAATGCAATTTATTTTGCAACTGATGTACATTCAGTTTAATCATGTTCTAATCCTTTGATGGACCTCTTCATTGTGAAGCAGAGAGTGGTCAATAGAAAGTGAAATCCGAATTGAAAAATTTCATCCAGCTCTGGTTATATGAGAGGAAATAGAAACAATGTGTGGAGGGTTCAGAGAAAAGATACAAAGATGCCAAGAAGTTGGAGTGTGAAGCCAGGGAGGAAATGCTATTTGAGTTGGAATTATAAAGCCTGGAGAGAAGGCTGAACAACAGCAATGCTAAAGTCCTACGGAGAGTGGGAACATCTCTGCAGCCTGTCAGTCTTAGGTGCAGAAAAGGCCAGGCCAGGCTAAGACGAGCTGGGGAATAAAAAGCCCTTTCCCCTTTTAGGTCTTATTTCTGCTCCCCTGCAATGAGGAAGTCCCTTTCCCATACATCCATCTTTCCCTTCCTGTTCTTTCTTACACCACTTCCCCTTTTGCCGATCCTTCTCTCCAGCATGTCTTGGTGGAAATAACATAAGATTTGAGGCTATAAGCTCTGAATATGAGGTTTCAGCAGGATAATTACTGGATGTATGGACTTAAGCCAGTTCTGAGTTTTATTTTTAGAAAAAAAAAAAAATCTTTCCTACTTTGTAAAAGCAAGATAATATCTGCCTCATAAGGTTGCTGAGAGGATGAAATAAAGCAACAGGCACAAAAAGCACTCTGTAACATGTAGAGTAAGTATGAATGCAGGTTTTTAGTATAATCAATGTATTTCCTCAGTTTTTATGGCTTTCCTCTCTCTCTTGCAATTCTAAGTAGCAGATAACAGATGAAAAAAGATAGAAAATTGCCTTCCTACTTTTCTTTATAAGGCAGCTTCTTATCTTCAAGAAAAGGCTTAGCAAGACAGGAATGAATCTTAGGCTGTGTTAGGCTCTATTCCAGTCTTATGATTTCATGACAAATAAGCCTTCACATACTTCCTCTTACTTATTTTTCAGGGCCCAGAGCAATCACTATCCTCTTTTCAATCTGTAGTTTGGGACCCTGGACATGTCCTAAAGAGAAAACTGAGGGAAGGACCAATTTCAGAAGCATGATTATATTGGTATGGATTGTGCTGTGACCTATTCCAGGTTTACCACCACCACACTTCATTCAACAGATCCCACAGCCGATGTGGATTTAATCTTGCACTGTTGGTGCCCTGAGAGTCCTAACTGCTCTGCACTGGCCAGGGCTGCAGTTTCCACGGTGATCTCACCAGAGGCCAGACCCCTGCTTCCTGTTCTTTGAACTGTGCTACCTGAGCGCTACCAGCCCTCTTACTACTCTCACTTTTCTAAAATCACAATGAGCACCCATTTAGCTCTAACCGTGTAACATGCTGGCCTGCTGTAGACCACATTTCTTCACAGCAGGACCTGGCACCTGCTGAGAGAAAGCTGCAGGTATCCACAGTTTCCTCCTGGTCAAATCCAGAGTGTCCTTAGAGACTGTACTAGTTTGTGAGAAGTGCCATAACCAGGTCCCACAACTGGCTGTCTTAAGCAACAGAAATTTTTTGTTTCACCATTCTGGAGGCTAGTACACTGAGTTCAAGGAGTCGGCAGGGTTTGCCCGGCCAGCGGGCTGGGAGGGAGGGCCTGCACAGCGCCGCTCTCCTAGCTTCCTGTGGTTTGTTGGCCATCTTTGGTGTTTCTTGGTCTCTGCCATATCACCCTGATCTCTGCCTTCGTTTTCATGGGACATTCTCCCCATGTGTGTGTCCACGTCTACTTTTCCCCTTTAGTGTGACACCAGTCCTGCTGGATCAGGAACTCACCTTACTCCAGTCTGACCTCCTCTTACCTCATTACCTCTGCAACAACCCTTTCCCAAGTAAAATTACATTCTGAGGTATTGAGGGTTAGAACTTGAATGTATGAAGTTTTTAAGGATGCAATTCAACCTATAACAGGGAAAAATTCTTAAATATAACTTGATTAAAATTTGTCGAGTGCTCAAAATCATGCTTCTAGTTACTCTAGACATTTAAGTTATGCATGATCCCTGCCTCTAAGAATTTACCTTTTAGTTAGCTGAGAAAAGTTAAATATATGGAAAGAATATGATCAAAATTAATAGTAGATTTCCAGCTTGTTTTTTAAGTCAGAGAAAAATCTCTGAGACTGGGAACCCAATATAGAAAATAGAAAACACATATTTGCTCTGATTCAAATGTGGTAGAGTGTTTAGAATCCTTTCCACCTGTTTCTTTTGATAGCAGACCCTGGGGTTTCATGGAAGAAACATAATTCACTTAGAACTCCAATGAATAGTTTGATCTGGAAAGGCAGAGGGGAGGAGAAGGAATGTTCAGAATGGAGCACATAGTGTGTGAGCCAAAGTTTGGAGGTAGGGATATGGAAGGTGTGTTTAGCAGCTAGAAATCTAAGTTTTTGGGAGAACAATAGTAGCAAGTATAGAAAAGTGCATTGGCATCCTAAGATGGAGGAATCCATCATGTCTTGACTGATTTCAGATTCCTGAAAGAAATCCCAGGGAATTAGAAGCTCCCCTGGCCCCCGCACAAATCTCCATATACCTAAGTCATCTTGTTTTCTTGACTGTATATTATCCTCATTTTGATGGTTCCTAGTCCCTAGATTACTTCTTTCTTAGAAAGGCAGCATTAAAAAAAATATTAACATTGGGATGGGGTTATTGATTTGTTTCTTTACTTCTGTGTCACATAGTGCAGCATGATTTTTTTAATTTACTATCAGGTCCACTTATTATGGATTTATGGATTTGACCAGATCAGATGAAATAATCATGGAAGAAAAGAGAATAATGTATTAGGTACTATCCCAGGCCCTTAGATATGATAGTGTTATTTCATCTTTACAGATTTCCAGAAAGAGATTTATTTTACTATTCTAATTTACAGATGAACAATTTGAAATTCAGGCAAAGTAATTTTCCCAGTGTCATAATGAGTAAGCATAAGAATTAGAACCTGAAACTAGATCTGCTTGACTATAAAGTCTATGCTTTTATTCTAAGATTTTACCCTGGAGAACAGAAAATACTGAAATCTAATGTTACCAACACAAGGCCAGAAATGACAAAAGAAGAGAAGGTTTGTGATCTTGGGAAGCCTGAATCCACACTGTTCAATATAGTTTGGACTGTCCTTAAAGACATGACACAGTTACCTTGTTATCTCAGCTCAGCCTTCTGTGTCCATTGCTGAGCCAATGGAAGTACTTTCCTACTCTAGAATACACATTTAGTGAGTGGAAGTCACTTCCATGTTGTCTCCAGCAATCCCTTGATAAGGGGTGGTCCTCGCAAGCTTCGATTCTTATTCATCAGTTTTCTGCTCCCTACTTTTTTGTCTCATTCATACCAGACATCATGAAATACACTGTATTTTTTGTTTTAGTTTTGAGCATGTTATTTTTATGTGCATAGATAGTCCACATGTTATACAGCACAGAGTAAATTTAGCAGAAATGCAGGTCAACTGCTGCCTCTAGGATGTTGCTGCAGAAAGTGGGTCATGGAGTTATGTAATGGACCTCAAACAAGGCTTGGCTCTTCCTTCCAAAGGAAGTTTAAAATGCCTTTCTATTGTCAAAACTTGCCAAACACTGACCTAACAAAGAGAATGGAGCCACTGTACAGAATCCAGACAGAAAAGTCAGGTATGGGAGAGACAGCCACAATATCACATCCTATTTATGTGAAGTAGTAAGAGAGGACACTGGTGCTTTACAAATGGACAATCTGTTTTCTGGCCCTATAATTTTACTTTTTGCAAATATCATATGAATGGAACCATACATCATATGTCCTACAGAGTCTGTGTTCTTTCACTTAACATAATGCTTTTGAAACTCATCTGTGTTGATACTTTTATCAGTAGTTTGGCCCTCCTTATTATTGAGTACTATTCCATTCATAGCTGCACCATGATTTCTTTATCCATTCACCAGTCAATGGATATTTGGGGTTTTCCAAGTTGGGTTATTACAAATAAAGATGCTATGAACATTTGTGTATAAGGTTTTGTGTGGACATATGTCTGCATTTCTCTGGGTAAAGATCTAGGAATAGGATTGCTGTGTTATAGGTAAGTGCATGCTTAACTTTATAAGAAAATGTATATGAAACAACTTTGAAAAAATGAATTCCAAGGTGACTGAACAATTTTGCATTTCCACTAACAATATAAGAGAGTTCCACTTACTCTACATTCTCTCCAGGACTTAATATTGTCAGTTTTTTAAAAAATCTACTTTAGCTATTCTAACAGAGGGGTAGTTTTATCTGATTGTGGTTTTAACTTGCATTTCCCTAATGACTAATGATGTTGGGCATATTTTTAATGCTCCATTGTTATCTGTATCTCTTCTTTGGTAATGTATCTATTCAAATCTTTTGCCCATAAAGTTGTTTGTTTTCTTATTATTGAATCTTAAGAGCTCCTTATGTCTTCTGGATACTAGTTCTCTATCAGATATGTGTTTTGCACACATACTATCTATCTGTCAGAGTATGAGGTATGTAAACACATACATCATGTAGACTGGAAAATTCTACTGTATAATCCTGGGAGAATGAACGTAAATAAGGCAAATAATATCCTAGAATTATTCTGAAAATATTGAGCTCCTGATATTTCTGAAAGGGTCTTCGGGACTCCCAGGAGTCCCTATACCACATTCAGGAATCATTGACCTAAATGTACATAAATGTGATAAAATTAGAAAGTAACCACATAAATTAAATGAATGAACAGAATTTACAGAACCTTCTTCTAAATAGTGGTTGAATCATTAAAGAAACCAATAGTACATTAATCCATGATTTAAAAAAAAATAAGAGAACACTATATGGCAAAATTTATAAAAGATTGGCAAAAGTTAATCAAAAGCAAATTCACAGCCTTAACATTTATGTTAGGTAACTGATATGGAGGGAATATAAACTACGTAGCATTCTAAAAAAAAAAAGGAATAACCATAGATAAGCTTAACTAAAGTAGTTATAATTAAATAATAAAATTACAGTAGAGGAAATATAAAAAAATGCTTTGGAAGAAAGTGAAAATACTAACTTGAAAAGATATTTTCACATGCATATTCATAGTAGCATCATTTACAATAATCAAGACATGGAAACAACCTAAGTGTCCATCAACAGATGAATGGATAAAGAAGTGAGATTACACACACACACACACACACACACACGGGAATATTATTTAACCACAAGAAACAAGGAAATCCTGCTGATATTTAGGACAACATGGGTGGACATTGAGGGCATTATTATAAGTGAAATAAGTCAGACAGAGAAAGACAAATACTTCATAATCTCACTTATATGTAGAATCTAAACAAACAAAACAAAGACCAGACTCATAGAAAAAGGGATCAAATTTGTGATTACCGTGGGTGGAGGTGGGGGGTGGGAGAGTTGAAAGAAGGTGGTCAAAACGTCCAAACTTCTAGTCACAAAATAAACCCGGACTCGGGATGTCATGGGCCACATGATGGCCTTAGCTAATGCTGCTGATGGTACACAGGAGTGATCAGAGAGTAAGTCATAAGCATTCTTATCACAAGGGAAAAACATTTTTTTTAACTTTCTCTTTTTATTGTATCTGTGTGAGATGATGGATGCTAATTAAACTTATTGAGGTGATCATTTCACAGTATATATAAGTCAAACCATTATACCATGCTCCTTAAACTCAGACAGGGATGTGTGTCAATCGTGACTCAATAAAACTGGGAAAAAAACCTTCTATGGAATATCTAATCAAGAAATAGGAGAGAAAAATCAAATAAAATATTGTAAATAGAAGTGAATACAGCAAGAAATGGAAAAGATATTTAAAGAAAACATGAAGTATATACATATAAAATGTTCCTATTAATTTGGAAATATTAATGATAGAGGTTCTCTTTTGAAAAAGTAATTTCCAGAAGTATCCACAAAGAATAGAAAACCAAAAATATACCAATAACATAAAAGAAATTGAAAAATAAATAATTGTGAACAAAAAATCACTGCTACTGGTTGATTTCATAGAAGCATTCTTACAAACTTTCAAGAGACAAATCATATGCTTTCCCTGGAAAACCATTTAGAGAACAGGCAAAGATGGTTTAACTCTCTCAAACTAGCGTAAACTTACGCCAATATAGAATAAAAGAAAACTGTACCCTTTTCAACACGTTACATGAAACACTTGAATGTCCTGTCAGAGGTAAATAGTTATTCTATACGGAAAGTAGCCCATATATTTAACTAAGTAAATTTAACAAACCACAGATAAAACACATCTTAACTGAGTTCTTTAGTACAGAACATCTCAAGATCTATAATATACAAAAAAGCACGACAGGTACCTATAATTTATTAATCATAAGAAATACACTCTCTTATTTTGCCTTCATAACACTGTACACCTAATAACTGTTCACAACATTTGGTCTCCAAGTGTTCCAGACACCAGCGTGTGCTAGTATTCTCAGCTACTGGAGAGACTGTCACAGACCAATGGCCCTAATTAATATAGATGTTGAAATCTTAAATAATGATCAAACTGACAGTGAAAGGGTATTCACACACTCATTCATCATCATCTTGTAACTTTTATCCTAAGAATGCAAGATTGATTTACGATTTTGAAACACATTAATATAAACACTTTAAAACGTTAGATTTACAAATATGATAATTGAAACCAATGGCAAAATGGGCTCTAAGAAAATGAAAGAGAGGACTGGAGCAAAGTTTACAAATTAAAGACACTGTTATAGAACTGTCAGAGAATGAGAAGGGTCACAAAGCCGGCAGGTGGAAGGTGGGCTCTCTCAGATCTGCTGGTTGGAATGTCACTTGGCACAATCTTTCCTGGGGGACAATTTGGTGATATATGTATTTAATATGTAGTTGATTCTTTAAAAAAAAATTCTTAGAAGGCTTAGATTCTAAGAGAATTGATGAGAGAGAAAGGGAAGCAGAGAGAAAAAGTGAAAGAGAAAGAGAGAGATTGACAGATAAATTGTGTCTTTAATTTATAAAGTTGCTCCAGTCCTTTAAAACAATCCATTCTCTGCCCTCCCTTTCTGACTCACCCCTACAGCCAGGAGGCTTTAGTGCTAAGGGAAATGAAATTAAGACTCCAAGTAAAAATCATTACTGACCCCCAGGTAAGTGGCATGTAAATAGTTACCCGCAATTATGGGTTAAAATATTACTGAGGCTCTCAGGCCGTATCAAGAAGACAATCTTTGGCTTGGTGGGCTGGGCTGCAGTAGCCAGGTTTTCCTCGAACAGTAATAACTTGAATTGCTCCACCGCCCAGGTCCTGGGAACTGAAAGTAATCACAGGAGCGGCAAGTTTACCAGCTGCTTCCTTGAAAGTCCCGAGGGACAATGGAAAGGGACAACTGTGGTTCTTCAATCAGAACTTCTTCCTTCAGGATTCTTGGTGCTAATGCAGTTTTGGAAATTGAAAAACTGATTTTGTTATCTGTTGGCTTCCTGCCTCCAGAGTGGCAGCCAAAACTTTAATGCGATAATGCCCAAGCGGTGGGCTTTGGTTTCCCTGCAGCCACAGCGTCATGCTAATGCATGTCCTGCACAATCACAGGGAACTCATAATGCCGGCGCTGGAGGGGCCGGGGTGTCTTTTACACCTGTTTGTTACCTTCAAGTTCAGCAAGGATGCACCTGAAAAATAGAGACTCTGTAACCTAAACCCCACCTACTTCCACAGACTTGTCTCTGATTAGGTTATTTGAATAAAACATTATCTGGAATCTCACATTATATGCTCACATGATTATTTAAAAAACCTGGGATTTGAAGACTGTACTGTATTTTAAAAGATTCACTGTGGTTTACCAGCTACATATTCCACTTCACCTTTTATAGACTTCAGATAGCAACAGCAATGAGACTACAGAGGAATATTTCATTTGAATGTAATGTGAATGTGAAAAATGATATAAATACAGAAACTACAGTGAGCTTGTGGTATATGTATATACCCATTTGTATGTGTTTTAACTGTGTATGTATTTCCATGGTAACAGCTGGGGATGAAATAAAGCAATTAACAAAATTTGACAAATTATTTTAACCGATCCTTTGCTATTTTGAAATTTACCAGGATATATGCTTCCTTAGATTCCTCCTCTTTCTACCACACTTTTGGGACTTGATGCTTATAGCAAAGGAAGGTCAGTCAAATACTAAAACATATTCCAAAGCAACTTTGTTATTGCTGTAGCAATTATGACTAATTTTTCAATGGGCCTTCATTTAAAGACCTAAAGCAAAATCTCATGTTGTTTTATGAGAAAGAATAAGTGAGTGGTGGAAGGCTTCTATGCAAAGACTTCATTAAAATAAAATATTTTGAAGCACACAATTTAAAAAAAAGAATTTTATGCTGCCAGTACAATTTAATAATGTCATTTACACTAAACTTGATGGCAGCCTCAGAATAATGGCATACACTAGAAAGTCATTAAACTAAATACTAAAAATGTTGTGTAATACTTTTAAGTATATACATAATTTATAGTATGTAACTGACAATCTGAATGAGAAGCCTTGAAAAATCTCTGGCCAGTGCAAAAGTAGGGTCTGACTGCTTTTCAGGTATAGTCCCATGATTCATTCATGACACATTGAAGAAAATAATGGTGATGGAGTAAAAAATGTAAGCTGTAGTTGAAGGGTCACCAAAAAATCATCTGGGCCAGTCACTTATCCTCTCAGTGCCTCAATTTTATAATCTGTAAAATAGGCTCACTTGGACAATGGAATAAGAGAGATGCAAAGGCACTTTGAAAGTACTGCTATGATGCTATTAGGAAAAACAAAGGTGATGAAGTGGACCCTGGCCAGTAAACCACACAGCCTTATTATTAATACTTATGAAGGTAAAGTTGTGGGATAGAGTTTTAAAAATAAAATTGTATTTTAAGGAAGCACGTGGGGAGCATGTTTTGCCATTCTCTGCATGCCTCCACATATTACATTTTCTCCCTGATCGACCTTTGATCCTTACTAATAACTTTCATTCTTTTATAATTTTACTTCATATACATCTCAGTTTTAATTCTCACTCATGTCTTGCTCATTTTCTTAGCTGAAATTTCTAAGAAAAGAAACTTATTGGTCCAGTTTATCTTCCCATGTCACATCCCATATGGGGTCATTAGCCACTAGGAAGTTAATTGAAATAGTGCCACTTCTGGTTTAACCAGCTCTAGTCAGTGGGGGTCAAAGGCATGAGACACAACATTGCTTCTAGCAGCAAGAGACCCTAGGCATGGAAATTTCGTTAATCAGGGCCTGTGGACAAGCAGGTGCTGCTGGATATCTTACTTTCATCCAAACATACTGAACTACTTCTAGCTTTCTAAAGGTGACACGGTCTTTCTTTCTTCTGGGTCTTTATAGATGCTGATTTATCACATTCCATTTCCGCAATGGATCTTGAACTTTGCTCCGTAAAGGAACTTACTCCCTTGATTTGAACCTCCAAGGTCCCTTCCGCTGTGGAACTCTGTCTTGGTGCTCTCTCAAGATGCTTGCCCAGCATGCTTTCTATGAGCTGTGCTCACTGTTAGAGAAATGAAGTCTTGAGAGATGGGATGGAGAAAACAAACATGAATAAAGTGTAGATACTTTATTCTGATTGAGTAAAAGCAGTCTCTTCATGACATCATGCTACCATGCAGCTATTTCTTCCATTTTTTTATTTTGCAATGTACAAAAATAAACAAACCAAACTCTGAAAAATAAGGAGGTTGAAAAAGTCCATAGAAGGTATCTCTCATTAATATGCAAAGTGTAGGAAAGGGGAATAGGCGGAGGAAAAGAGAGCAAGTCTTCTACCAGACAAGAGCTCAGAGAATCTGCTGGGGCAAGCTTGACATGAGAACGAACTATTGAGAAGTGATTCTGACTATCTGCAGTGCTAGAACTAGTAAGAAAGCTCTTGAACTGCATCTTAAGAGTTTTTCCTTTCAGAAGTTTATCTAAAATATTTTCTGCTATAATAGTTAATATTGTTTATGTTTGAGTATTTTTGTAATATGTTATTTTTGGTGCAAAAGGGAGATAAAGTTTACATATCTCTCTTTGTCAACCAAATTAGTCAGTGGTTTAAAGCCCTACAGCTTGAGTCATGTGACTGACACTCTACTGCCACCTTTTGGAAGCTCATGTATCTTGTAAGTGTGACCAAGTTACTGCTAGACTCCACTCAACCTGTAACACTAAAGATAGTAACAATTAAGTAATATGGGGGAAAGGCAGTATTGACTGTGATAATGGAAAGAGCCAGAACTTTATTGACTCTGGAAAAAAAGAAAAACTAACAAAACATTGGCTTTGATGTCTGAGAGGGCTGAATTAAATCCAAATTTTGGTATCGACCTTTTATGTGATGTCAAGCAACTTTTTTTCACTCATTTGTTCATTCATCCACCAGATAAACCTGAGTGTTCATTATGTGCCCACAATTATGCTAAACATAAATCATGAGAAAAATAGTAGGACCCATATCCTCCAGAAATCTAATCCAGGGACTACAGTCAACTTATATTTTAAATATGAATGAAGTATTATTTCTAATTTTTTTCAGATTGAGAGATGCACAATTAAGTAGTTTAATTCTTTTCCCCAGATTTTAAGAGTTATTATGAAACTTAGATACTTTATAAAGTGCCCTGTATAGGTGCTTAACACATTGTAAATATTCAAAATAAGTGATATTTTTTATTTCCATAGTGTCTTTTTAAATGTTTAGTATGGGGTTATATTGTTACTGGTAATGAATACACTGATCTTAAGAATATCATTAAAATGAATTTTTTAATTGCTCAAGTCAGAGAGATAAGTACAGTAGGTAGTATGATACAATTTGTGTTGTATATAAAATGAATAATTTTTCCCAGCTAATCAGATATGCCATAAATCATTTTGTGGAAGCCATAGGGGAAAAATGACTATAAATATATAATATTAATTGTTCTAGAAAGGCTTTATGAAAAATAGGCTTTTATGAGCTGTACAAGTATGGGGAGGGAGAAAAGTAGATGAATTTAGACAGGGAGGATGTTCTGAGTTTACAGTGCAGCTTGGGAGGAGGTTCGGCTGTGGGCGGAGAGGAATGCAAATAGGAAGACGGCTGTTTGCACATGTGCTTGTAGCAGCAGTGAAGCTAAGGGGAATAAAAGGAATCTAAGGGGGATGAAGGATAAGGAGCAGTGACTAAGTCGATTATTGCTAATCCAATGTGCAGTAGATGACTCCAAAGTGAGTTAGTGTACTCCGTTGTTAAAATCATGGGCACAAGGGAAGGGAAGGAGACTTTTGAAGTCAGGCAGTGCCCTGCTGGATTGTGAGAAGAGTTTACTTCTTAAAGATTAAAGGGAAGACAAAAATGGGATGCTGCATATGGTGGAAAAGTCCCAGTTCTTGGAATGGCTGCCTAGGATCACAGCAATTTACTTGTCTCTTCTCTTGGAAAATAAATACAACTAATCAGAGAGGAAACTTTGGCAATGGCAGTGACTATAAACTTTCTTCCTGGAAATTTGAGGGGACCAGAGATCAAGTTGGGCTGCAGGAAACAGGCAGAGAGAAGGATAAAGGGATGGAGAGAAACGAAGTGTAGACAGAGAACAGGTAATATGGATCAAACCTGGAAAACACATAAAGACTGGAAATATAACCAGAGGCTACCAGACAAAGAAAATGGGGACCTTTCATGGTGTGACCTAGATTAAGCACCACTCCTACAGAGTAAACAGGAATTCCCAGTGGGGCCAGTCTTATTTGGACTTTGATGTTAGACAGAGAATCTGGAGAGCATATTTTTAAAACAGGCCACGTAAGAGACAGTCTGAGCTTTTACCAGGGCAGACACTAAGAAATCCTAATGAAGAGTCTGAAAGAAGAGTGGACCAGATGGTATGGGAAATGCATCACCTCCCTGGGAATATTGGAAAAGAGAAATTACCTTTGGAAATACCTGAGAATCAGTCTGTGCTTCTTGAAAGCTTTTTATATGTCACTGTCTATGTCAGCTTTCATTCAAATGTAGTCTGAAGAACTGGCATAAAACCATGGCCATATTTTCCAAAATGATCTCAATTAGAGAGTGTTTAAAGGACAATCTAAGATTATTCTGCTGGATGTGGAAATGCAGTTCCAGTTTTTCATAGAAACTGGGCAGATTTTACATGTATATCACAGAGCAGTAGCCACTATTACTTGAAAATAGGTCAATAAGTGTTTCTGAAGGAGAAATACTGACAAAGTTCTTCAAAATTGCTCCCCAAATTTCTAAAACCTTAGACTGTGAGTACATTAGGCAAACACTTGTATTATTGAATTCATTTCTTTTGAAATTCATTCACAAATATTAATTACCTACTGTGTGCCAGGGACTGTGCCAGGTGTTGCAAGGTAGAGGTGAATAAGATGACATTTCAGCTCTCATGGAGTTGACATCCCATTGATGGTGGAAAAGGAGTAGAAAATAGGAAGAAATAAGTTATTGAACACATACAGTATTACTTAAAGTCATGATATGTGCCACATGGAAAATTAAAAGGGAAGATATGGTAAGTCATGAAGTGGTCTGAGGCTTGGGTGGTCGTGAAAGACTTCTCTGGGTGCTCATATTTGGGCTAAGACCTGACAGATACGAAGTCAGGTGGGGTCGGGTGGGACGAGTGCCTGGAGGAGCAACAAATACAAAGGTCTAAAGCAGAAATGAGCCTGGCAATGCCTCTGGAAGGTGAGGGGGGCTGGAGCAGGGTGAGAGGGGGAAGCGGGGAAGGAGACACAGCTGCAGAGGACCACCCGGCCCGTCCATGTGGACACGGCATGGCACAGAATTTGGAGTTTACTCTTAGTGCAGGGGGGCACCATTTGCTGAAGAGCAATTTTGTTTTAGGGACCGAAATATCCACTTTATTACTGATAAAAGTGATACTGGGAATGTGACCAAAGTTTCAACTTTACTACTGATAAAACTGATTTTTATTGGGATGTGACAAAAATATCACCTTTCTTATTAATCAAATGAATATCAGAGAATGTGGGTTACATTTATGGACCAACTATATTTGAGATGCCAAATACTATGCAGTATTAGAATTGTAATGGTCCCATTTCTCCCCCCATCATCCCAGGCAGCGTGGGACTGAACTGCCCCTTCTCCTCCCCATGGAGTCCCGCAGTGTGGAGGAAGAGGGCAGAAAGGGTGCGACAGAAGCTCAGCAATCCTAAGGGAGTCTCTGGGAAGGTTTCAGTAGGAAGTGACACCATATAATTTCAGAAGCACAGGAAAAGGTCCTGTGACTTAATATTCCACAATTAGAGATTCATTTCTCTGCTTGCCTTCTTTGCTTCCTTCCATGGTCCATCAAGCACTGCTGTGCCTCTGTCTCCTGTCTGTCACTGTGCTGAGTGTTGGTGATGCAAACAGGAGTTCCAGTCCTCAGGGATCTTCCAGTTTCATAATAGAGAGAACAAATTAACTAGTGCTGGTAGAGATTTGAGTTTAGGAAAATGCTAGAATGGGCTGTTTTTAATTATAAAACACAAGGTCTCTTAGGGGTACTACGATGGGAGAGATTTGGAAAGAAGAGCAAAACTGATGCAAATAATAAAATGTCAGAAATTTGGGATGTTCATATTGGTCTGCAAGACTTGGAAGGCAGAGAGAAGAGTGGAAGGGCTCTGAGATGGGGGCCCCAGCGTGGTGGCAGGCAGCAAGTTGGGCTCTTGGCAGGGACAGGGCCAGTGAAAGTTCCCTGTGATGGAGAAGTTTCCAGGATCACGGGATGGGAAGTTATTTCCTACCCTGAGCTGCTATTATCCTCCATTATTTGTGACATTATTCTGAAAAGTCTGTGATGTGCAACAGCGTTATACTACTGGCTTAGTTGGAGGAATGCAGAAGAAAAGGACTATCTGTTGCGGGATAAAATTTTGGAGAGAGGAGAGGTAGCTCTCAGAGGCAAATGGTGAATGAGGGCAGGAGGTCAGAGTGGGGGGCAGGTGGGAACATAAGCCCCTTGGAAATGCAGACAAAAAGGTGGGGGTTTATCTGCCGGGGCCTTCCATCTGAGCCATCTTATTTAGCTACTAAAGGCAACGATGACAGTCCAGAGCAATGAAGAGCATGGGGACTTTGGGGTGGCAGATATTTGAGTTAGATAGAATGTTATCATATAGGATGAAACATACAAGGACTTTGTCTGGAAGCCTGCAACGGGAGTTTACTGTGAAGCGGAGGATGGAGTGAGGGAGAGCCTTCCCAGGCCAAGGAAGGTGGGAAAGCCCACTGCTGTTCAGGCAGTTGCTAGTTGGTTCCTAGCATCTGAGGTAGGGTCCTGAAGGTGGGGGGACTGGAAGATTAGTGAACATTAGATCCCACAGAACTTTCTAAGCTGTATTCTGAGCCTTATCTGAAGACATCTGGGCAAGAAGTGGAGGTCTCTGAAGGATTCCCCAAAGAAACAACATAAGATTTTTATGTTTTTTTTAAAACTGCATTTATGCAAAGGATGGCTTCAGGTGGATTTAGAATTGGTTATAAAATAAATGTAAGCTTCCCTGGAGGCTCTTCCCACCTCTCCTTCTTCCTACGGTAACTTCTGATCATCCCAGACTCCCAGCCTTTCAGGCAACATCCCGGGGCCAGGGTGTCCCCCTTCCCCTTGGGGCATCACATGACTGGGGTCTGTCTCCTTGCTCTCCCTTCTTCCCTCATCAAAGACCATCAGTCTTATTTCTTGTAGTCTCGAGGCCCTATTCTCTGCTAAAGAAGGGCTGGTAACGCACATGCTCCTTCTGATAAGCAGCTTCTCACAAGGGTGCAGGGGAGGTGAACTTGTACTCACTGTGCACCTTCCCCAGGTCACAGTCCCTGCTTCATGTCTAATACCTGACACTTTGCCTGGGACCCAGTATTAGACCAACAAAAAAATTCAAATTAATCATTGCAACACTTCTATCTTGTTCTGACTGGGAGATGAAGAAATTAAAGTTCAAGCAGATTACTAAGCTTATCAAAGATCACAGAGCTGCTGAGGGCTCTAGTGAGGATTTAAACTGAAGTGGATTTAAGCTGAAGTGGTCAGCCTCCAAAGTTCATGCTTTGACTTTCTATCATGATGCACCACTTGCTGAGATAGAACTAATATGAACTTCAGAAAAGGAGTCAAGAGTGTGTGTCATTTTCTTATTCCTGTGGAATGACGGAGAAATATAAGGTAGAGCAAGGTTAGCCAAACTTGTTGCTCAACCACACATAAAGGCACTGGTGGATTGATTGACGTGGGCTTGGAGCAACATGTCCTGGGGCCCACCCAGTGTTAAGTCCTCAATCATGTCTTCCTTGGCAATTTTGTTTATGACCAGAAAATGAAGGTATATCCATAATATTTATTTAATTTGTAGTGACACAAACTCTGGAAGGATAGCAAGAAGGACAGACTCATAATTAAAAATGATCCTAATAAGCTAATATATTGGATTGAATTTTCTCCAACTTTTTAATAAGAAAAATTCCATACATAAACATGGTTGAAAGAGTACTACAGTTGAGTACTCACATATTGAGTACTTAGATTAATCAACTGTTAATATTTGTTAGTTTTCTTTACTCATCTTTCCAAATATCTGCTTTTAACCATTTGAAAGCAAGTTACAAATGTCATTTGACTGCTAACTTCTTCTCTCTATCCTAAAAATACATTCTCCTATATTACTTTAGTTCTGTTGATCACATCTAAGAAAATTCATAGTAACTTCCTAAGATCATAATATCTAGTCCATAAACAGATTTCCTTATTATTTGTGTGTGATAAAATGCTCATAATATTTATAACATGATCCTTTTGACCATTTTAAGGGCAGAGTTCAGTGGCATTAAGCATATTCCCATTTTTGTCCAACTGTCACCATCATCCATCTCCAGAACTTCCCTTATTATCCTCAATTTTTGATTTCCTGAATTTGATATGAAATTTTGTAGGGACAGTAAATATAATCTTACATTTAGATGTAAAAATCAACTTCATAACACAGGCTCAGGAGGTGGGGACATATCTGTAGCATGAGTGAAAAATGGGGATTTTAGTCAACAGTAAGTTCAGTTGTGAGTTATCAGAAAGCAAGTGCAAATTAAGCCCAAGTGTCATCCTGGAATCCGGGAAGAGAGAATCCTGCTGTTTCCTGCACTGCTCAGGCCCAGCTTGAAGAACTGTGTCCAGTTTTGGGCTCCATACCATTGGGTGGTCAGAAACCTGCTATCAGGAAAGTGAAGGGATTTAAGGGGACATCATCTGAGAGAGAGGAAGAAATTGGATATTTTGAGCTTGCAAAAAAAAAAATGAAAGTTAACACCTTGAGTAAGATGGCATTCTAACTGCCTAGGAATATTTAAAGAACTGCTATTTGGAAGGTACATTTATTCTGTCTAAGGGGTAGTTCATGGGCTAATAAGAGGAAAGTGCCATGGGAAAGGCTTCAGTTCAGCATAGTAACTTGAAAATAATGGCCTGCATTGATTGAAGTGTTGCCTTAGGAGGTAGCTAGTTCCTTGTCACAAGTGGCCTTCACTGCAATACTGGGCAGAGGAAAGCTGAGTATGGAGTGGCTTTTTAGACTAGCAGACTTTAGGATCTCTCTTGATGAGGTTCTGTTTAGAGTCTTTTGGTGGCAAGTAATAGACACAAATAGTACCTTCCTGGGTAAAAGAGGAATTTGCTGAAACGATGCTTGAGGAATTATATGCGATCAGTGACAGGGTGGAACGCTGCAACTCAGGCGGGACAGAATACTTTCATCTCTCTCCCCTGCACCTCCCTCACCCCCACACCCTCTCCCACTCACTCTCACTTTCTTTTCCTTTTGATACACTGTCTCTTTAGCTCTGGCCTCAATTTTTCTCACTGATTCAGTTACAGCCTGGTCAGAAGAGAAAGCTGCTGACTGTTTCTGAATCTTAAGATGCTTGGTTGAAAATTCTTGGAGGAAGGCTCTGGGTTACTAGTCAACTCTGGCCAGGAGAAAAAAGATATTGAACAAATTTGCCTGAGCTGTTAAGTTGTGAGCAACTTCAGGTAACAAAGGACCCTATGGGTGAAGTTTCAAGTGCATAAAGGACAAGGTAAGTATTAGGAACCTATCCTGCCTTAAAGGACATGAATGAATGGCTGGTCCTGAAGGAAAATCACTGTCTGCAGAATCCTCCACGGCAACCTCAAGCCACCCTGAAGGAGAAAATGCTTGAAGGTCACCTGGAAGTGCCACATTAAATGTTGTAGCATAGTTGGGGGATGCTGGGAAACCCCTGCTACCCACAGACTGGTCAGGAATGCAGCAAATGAAGCACGCCTTTCTTTTCTGCAAAAGTATGGGAAAGCTGTGAGACGAAGGCATACCAGCTAAGGCTCTGCAAGCATGTGCAATGTGGCTGCAAGCCAAGGGTGAGGTCTAGGACCTATGGGAGAGTGGATGAGATGCTAGCATTTTCATAGGAAAGTCCATTGTTTCTTTATATACAGGAGAACTGAAGCTCCTGAAGATGAAATAATTCAGTGGCAGAAATGATCCTCCACATGGGAGTGCCCTGGCTCCTGGCATCTCTTCTTTCCCGTACGGCACCCACCTCTGAGAAATTACCTTATCTTTGCAGAAGACAGGCATGACTTCCTCTGTACTTATGGTCTGAGAAGGACCCAGGCTTGGCCCTCGTGAGGGTGCCGGGGGGATGGGAGGCAGACGTCCCCAGCACCACTTTGTGCAGTCATTACAAGGGAACCAATGAAAGAGCTTTCCATTTTAATTTTCCCACTAGTTATTTTTAAATTCACTGAATATCGTGTGCATGTACACTAAGTTTGCTACAAAATTGTTCATTTCTGGGGAAATTCTACAAGTTTTAGCAGGGAATTGGGAGCAAGAACGTAAACACATTAACACATGAAATACCCCTGGAGGGGTAAGTCCCCTCACTGTGCCACTGCCCACTTCCCGACTGGCCAAGTCCTGTCTGAATTTCTGAATTTCTCCTCCTCCCCCATAAGGCTGACCCAGGGCTGGGACAGTCCCAGGAGTGAATGAGGCAGGGTTCGGAATGCATGTGTTAGTACAGCTGATCTGGCTTTCATACATTCCCCTGTGGAGTGGAAGTGGAATGATAGTGATGACAGCGATGAGGATGAAAATAGGTCGCCTGGCCAGCCAGCAAGGACAGGTGGATTTGCTTTGCTATTCTGAGAACGTTGTCGGGCTGCCGAGGTAACTAATGAAATGAAAGCTAAAGCGTGTGCACACCGTTGCTTCTCTGAAAGCCCATAAGGAGAATGTCAAATGTTTGAATGTTTCATTATATTTTATATTTCATAAGATGCTGCAGGGTACAGAAAGAATAAAAAGTAATGGATAAAAAAAATGGAGAAGCAGGAATGATGAGTCCTGGAATTGAAAATAGTCATCGCTCTTGGTTACGGTGGGTAAATAATACACTGTAAAAACCTTGGGAGGAAAAAGGGCGATAACTGAAAAAAGTAGCCCTGAGGTGGATCTAAACAGCCTGCAAACCAGCCAACAAACCAACATTTAGGACAAAAGAGAGGCACCTTCCTTCCCAAACCCTAATGCCAGAAAAGAGAAGAGAGGCCCCACTAGGGAGAATGCGCTGCACACTAGCACAGTGCCGCAGTGCCTCGGGGACCACAGGAGCATTCTGGCCTCACCACAAGTTCTGGGGGAGAGCCGGGTCTGTGACCAGGGCTCCTCCAGGGAAAGCTACGGCACATTAAATATGTTTATTCTCCTCCCTGCATCTTTTAACAAGGAATCCATAATCTGTTGAAGACGTGTGCATGACCACGACCAGGATAAACGAGGAGTGAGCCCAGCAGCCTGGGGACGTGGGACGCAGGCCGATTAAGAGGACCCGCTGCTTTTCCAGATTGTTACAGCAATCTGAGAGCCTCCCCAGTGCCACGTCTATCTGTATGAGTATCAGCTTTCGACAGTAAGCGTCTAGAGGGTAGAGATGTGTCTTTTTTAAATGGTCAGTAATACCAACTTTGATGATGACTTGAATGTTATAACTAGAGAAAAACGTGGGAAGATGTCATAATTTTCATCCATAAAATGTGTGTTTTAAGCATAAAAGGCTATTTGTTGGACAAATCGAGGACCATTTGTGTGAAGAGAATCTCAGGGAGGATAATGTTGACAGTGTGCAATTTGTTAGGCAGCATTTTTCATGTTTTTTGACTGTGACATGAACTTCACACGCTTCACACCAAGGTGCATTATACACACACATATTTGAAACAAAGATTTCATATAACAGTATTAACCCTAGCTGTGTGCAATGCCCCCGATTTTTTCATTCCATTCCATTTCTTCCATGCTTTTCTTCCTCCCTCCCTCCCTCCCTCCCTCCTTCCCTTCCTTCCTTCCTTTCTTCCTTCTTTCCTTCCTTCCTTCCTTCCTTCCTTCCTTCCTTCCTTCCTTCCTTCCTTCCTTCCTTCCTTCCTTCCTTCCTTCCTTCCTTCCTTCCTCCCTTTCTTCCTTTCTCTCTCTCTCTCTCTCTCTCTCTCTCTCTCTCTCTTCCCATCCTGCCTTCCTGCTTCCTCTCTCCCTACCCACCTTTCTTCTACATATTAAATTGGTTGTGGCCCACTGTTTGAACATAAAGGGGACATAGAGACAGCAGAGCAATGTGCTCTATCCGTCAGGCTGACTATAGCCCTAGATGGGTAGAGCTATCCCCAGTGCCTAGCAAAGCATGGTACATTAGAGAATTAAATAAATGCTAGTTATTATTAACACCATCTACTAATTATTTAACCTCACAGAAGTCATTAATTGCTCTGTGCCTCTATTTTCTCACCTGTAAAAAAATACTAATAATAATCACCTCTTGACATTTTCATGAGGATGAAGGATCTGGAACAGTGATTGACACATAGTTAGCCATTGGTTTTATTGGTCATATTATAATTTAAGATTTAATGGTCAGTTCTTTCAAGTGCAGCCACTCTCCTTGGCCATTCACTGATTCACTTCTGCTCTGCCTTCTAAGCTTCCTGAGAAACTAAGGTAAGCATTTTACATTGGTTACTGTTGTTATCTTCTCTGCCCCTCTGTGTGGCAGGGACTATTAGTCTCAGTTTATAGATGACTCTTAGAAAGGTGAGCTACTTGCCTAACATAAGTTAGCTAGTCCTTGACACCAGTCTGTATGACTCCAAATCCAAAGCCCGTATACCCAGGGAAATGGAGTCGAGTAAAAAGTATTTTAGGCAGATGGATTGGCAATTGCAGAAGTTTGGGGGCAGGACACTAACACTTCATTTCATTTATATTGGTTCCATTCTCATCCTTGTAAATACTGTGAATTGGGTGACTGTAAGGAAAGTGGAACAGAGGCACATCATTTGGGACAAAGGAAGGAATAGCATCCCGTACAGCTACTTTCAGAAGTCACACCTCTTCAGTGCTGTGGGTCTGAGGCTGGAGTCCTACAGAAGGGATCAGACCTCAAAATCTGGTACAGGCCAAGGAAATGTGGCAAGAGATAAATTACCCTTCAAGTAGGAACAAGAGACATCCAAGGTCAGGTGGGCAAATCTGAGACAATAGAGTATCACGTAAATAAGAACATCTAAGTGGATAAAGGTCTGGAACTGGTGTTTGGGGAGTGCAGGTTGGGCTGGCAGTGGCTAATCTCCCAGGGAGGGTTGTCTGCCTGGAAACCACTTTTGAAGGGCTGAGGCTACCCGGTCTTTGGTTCAAGTCTTCATTTTTGGAACCCAGCTTTAATAAGGTTGGACTATAGCCACCAAGTCCAGGAGCTGGTGGCTCTCTCTTGATGCAGATTCCCACTCCTTATTAATTACCTTACCTGCTTATTGAACTTATATACTCAGTGGAGGGAAGCATATTTCCACATGTCAATATGAAAGTACTTCACATGTATGGAGCCTTCCATCTGGTTCTCCAAGAAGAGATTTGAAAAGCAGTTTAGCCCTGTTTGTCTTGGAAGAGACCAAGGGCTGTCCACCTGTTTGGTATCAAGAAAAGCAGTATCATTAAACGCCTCATGGCTTGTTTCTGAAGGAAATGGCTGTGGTATTCTTAATTGATTAACTGGACTTTTTGCAGAGTGAGAAACCCTCTCTTGTGGAAATGTGAAGGGAATTTCCTTTTCAGGGATGTTCTTGTTGTGTTTTCACCCTACTCTGCCTGTCTTGTAAAGTTTGCTGGACTTCTTTCCTAATGCATCCTTGGCTTACCTTAAATTATATCTGCCCCTAATTAAAACCCTAAGGTTAAGTTTCTTTGATGTGAATGATTTTCATGATCTTCTACCTTCCATATACAGAGAGCTCAGCTACTATTGAAATCCCCTCTCCATTTCCTGGGCTGCTTCCAGGCAACCTCTCACCATTCTTATCAAGCTACCAAATATCCACACACATGTGTGAACATATTCAAAATACTTAGCCTGGTACATCAGGGACCATGGGCACTGACCTTAACAAACCACTTTGCATGGACTAAATACTAGCCTAGCTTCCAGCACTTCATATTAACATTCCAAATTATACCTATCTGGGGAAAAGAAAGCATTTTTTTTTTGTGAAAGAAGTATTCCTTATTTGTAAGAATGGCATTTGGAATCAGAATTCCTGGACTGTTGTTTGAATTGCATGCTCAGCCCCACCTAACACTTTCCATTCTGCCGGAGGCTGTTCTCATTTAGCTGGGAACTCATGGACACCCTGCCAGCTTCTTTGTAAACTCTTCTTTCTCCATTGCTCAATGTCATCATTAGCAGTTTTTCTGTTAGTTTCTCCAAGCTGATGTTTCTGTCTGTGAAATGTTCTCACTTCCTTTACTTTCCCATTTCCTACAAACCTCTAGTGTCTCACTGAAGTCTTTGTGGAATATGTAAGTCCACTGAAGGGCTTGGGAAATGAAAGAACATGACTGACTTAAGAAGAATATGTGCAATTGTCCTTTAAAAATGACATTTATCACACCTGCCCATTTTGTAAGGGAAAGCACTCAAAAGTTAAACTCTTCAGGAGTTCTCCTTAGCAGAGTTCCTCAGTACTGGCACTACTGACATTTAGGGTCAGATACTCTCATTGTGGGGGCTGCCTCGTACACTAAGGATGTTTGCAGCATTCTAGGCCTCTGTCCACTAGATGCTAGTAACACTGCACCAGCTAGGAAAAAAGTGTGTGCCTATTGCCAGACAGCCCTCTGTGGCAGTTGGGGTCACCTCTGGTTGAGGACACTGCTCTCTCGAGACTTAGGTCTGCCACTCACAGTATCAACACTACCTGAGCTTGCTAGAAATGCAGAATCTTGGGCTGTGCCCCAGGTGTACTGGAATGGAATCTGCATATTGAAGATTGACAAGAGCCTCTTCTAAGCATCTGAAGGTTTGAAGTCCTGCCTTATGGGATGCTTCCTACTTGTTACCTTTTCTTCTCTGGTGTCAGATCCATCTTTTAGAGCTCCCACTCCTGCCTGGGTAAATGTTCACCTTTTGGGAAATTCCTTAAGCTGCCCATGGATGGGTATTTGTGTTGACTCAAGAGCCATTGCCTTTCCCCTTCCTCCCAGCAGTTCATTTTCTCAGTTCTGAGTTACTCAGGCTATATGATGTTCCAGAGGGTCTAGAATATTCTAGAAGATGAACCTAGGCTAAGGAAGAGTGAGTGGTGGGAACCATGGGTCTTCAAGTCTGCAAGAAGAGTGCAGATGGATACTGATTCTCCGTGTTTGTTCACTTCGATGTTTCCCTGCTTGTGGGATTTGAAGTGAAGCTAGGCTTGCTCTGTAGTTACGGCTGTCATCCTTCATCAATTGGTATCACTCTTAGTAACCCATGAGATTAAGCATCTATGAATGAGCACTGGGAAAGTGTTATCAACCTTTTACCAATGACTCTTCTCATTTTTAGTAGTCTTTAGGAGTTAGAGTACATCATCTTTACTTTTAACGCTCCTTCCCAATAAATTAACACTTGAATGCTATACGAGCCGTGCTAATATACCTGCCTGATTTTAACGCCTAATGTCCAATCTCCTTTTAGAGTTGTTTGGTCATCTATTTTAATGTTATTGAATTTAGACCCGGTGCTTAACTACCACACACTTTCATATACTTATACTCTTTGCATCTCAGTCGAGATGTGGATATTTAGCAGTGAAAACAGCTAGTAGAATCCATACACAAAAGTGTCACGTGCTGGGAGATGGTGTGAAAACTGGGAGAAATACAGTTATAGATTTAACTTGTTGGCTTGAAAAGATATATTGGCTTTACTGTATCCTGAATTTTGAGTTTGGATACAGTCAAAATAGGGAATGTTAATTCATTTTGGGTTAAATGCTTAGAAACAGGTCTCTTGTACTTTAGTACAAGTATAAAAAATATACTGTACATTGGCACTTAAGCCAATAGCCTTAGCCCAAATTATAGTAGTAAAATAGTGCAGTACTGATTTCTGACTGATAACCTTCATGAATGAACCTCATGCCTCCCAATGTGTTCTTGACAATCATACTTTAATTATTTCATTTCCCTGTCAATAAAACATAGAATTATGTTTGGGGATCCATACATTGGCTACATGTATATTAAATGCAAAGTATTGTTACAAATAACATACACTGACGTCTGAGGATTGACAACTATCTAAACTCATACTAACTTTAACACACCTGATTTAACAAAGTGGATTGCACAATCTACTATGTTTCTTATTCTGAATTTTTCCCTGAGTATTTTCATGTGTACCTTAAAGGCTCTGTATCTTGGTCTCTTAAAATATCCTATGTGGCCTATCCCTATTAAACTATTAGCCAAGGAAAAGATAAATGTTCCACATAGACTTACTTAATACAAATATCCTCTTAGAAAATTTTTTTTGAAGATAGTGTAGAAGATGGAAGTTAGCGACAGTTCTTTTTTTTCCCATCATTTACTGATCTTGCATCTTATACTTTGGTGAGGGACAATCGTAAAAAAGCTCTGTGGCAAATAAAAACCTGAAGTCTGAAGAATGATGCCTCCTTCTTGCTTGTAATACTAGTGCTATTATGGAACACAATTCCTGTGTTTGGAAAAACAGTAGACTTTCTTATGAAATTGAGTTTCCCCAGGGAGTGCCACATGACCATAGGCTATTAATTATACAGTTTTATTGCTATCTTTTGTTCAGAACAATAGTGCTCCTGAGGTCCTGTGGAACTTTTCTCCTGTGCAATCATGTTGACTTTTAATGATTAAGCATCATTATACACAGTTCATTAACAATGTATCTTAAAATGAGTTTTTGATTAAACATTTTTATTGGTCATTTACTATAATTGATGAATTATGTTGAAATTTCACATAGAAAATTTGCTAGCACAGTTAAGGTATTTTTCATTATGTATCATTATACCCTTTTTCTCTAAAAAGAACCCAAGTTCCTTTAAAAAATTAACTTTCAAAAATTAGATATTGATCCATTGCCAAGGAGTTGTTCCTTCCATAGTTTAATTAGGAGAGGAACAGATACTGGTACTACTGAATAAGAATAAGAAAAATTTGTGAAATTAAATAATCCTATTAAGTTAGCCCTTTTTTCCCCAGTGCCCAGGTCACCCTTTAGGAAAGAAATGAACTCCTGCTGGTTGATAAGGGTCCTTTTAATGCATTACTAGACTTCACTTTTATGTTGGATACTCCAAAATTAATCATATTAATCATAATGCCTACCACTTCTATTTTTACCTTAATCAAAGGGTTAAAAATGATTTGGCAATGGGTCAGCTAATTACTTTTTTAAAAAATTTTTTTATTAAGGTATGATTGATATACAATCTTATGAAGGTTTCACATGTAAAAAACAATGTGGTTACTACATTTACCCATATTATCAAGTCCCCACCCAAACCCCAATGCAGTCACGGTCCATCAGTGTAGCAAGATGCCATAGATCCACTATGTGCCTTCTCTGTGCTACACTGTTCTCCCCGTGATACCCCACACCATGTGTACTAAACATAATACCCCTCAATCCCCATCTCCCTCCCTCCCGACCCTCCCTACCTAACCGTCCCCTCTGGTAAACACTAAAACCTTCTTGGAGTCTCTGAGTCTGCTGTTATTTTGTTCCTTCAATTTTGCTTCATTGTTACACTCCACAAATGAGGGAAATCATTTGGCATTTGTCTTTCTCCACCTGGCTTATTTCACTGAGCATAATGTCCTCCAGTTCCATCCATGTTATTGCAAATGGTAGAATTTGTTTCTTTCTTACGGCTGAATAGTATTCCATTGTGTATATGTACCACATCTTCTTTATCCATTCATCTACTGATGGACACTTAGGTTGCTTCCATATGTTGGCTACTATAAAAAGTGCTGTGATAAACATAGGGGTGCATCTGTCTTTTTCAAACTGGGCTGCTGCATTCTTAGGGTAAATTCCCAGGAGTGGAATTTCTCGGTCAAATGGTATTTCTATTCTGAGCTTTTTGAGGAACCTCCATATTCTTTTCCACAATGGTTGAACTAGCTTACATTCCCACCAGCAGTGTAGGAGGGCTCCCCTTTCTCCGTATCCTCGCCAGCATTTGTTGTTCTTAGTCTTTTTGATTCTGGCCATCCTTACTGGTATGAGGTGATATCTCATTGTGGTTTTAATTTGCATTTCCCTGATTATTCATGATGTGGAGCATCTTTTCATGTGTCTGTTGGCCATCTGAATTTCTTCTTTGGAGAGCTGTCTCTTCATATCCTCTGCCCATTTGTTAATCAGGTTATTTTCTTTTATGGGTGTTGAGGCATGTAAGTTCTTTATATATTTTGGATGTCAACCCCTTGTTGGATATGTCATGTACAAATATATTCTCCCATAGTGTAGGATGCTTTTTTGTTCTGTTGATGGTGTCCTTTGCCATACAGAAACTTTTTAGTTTGATGTAGTCCCGTGAGTTCATTTTTGCTTTTGTTTTCCTTGCTCGAGTAGATGCATTCAGGAAGAAGTTGCTCATGCTTATATTCAGGAGATGTTTGCCTGTGTTGTCTTCTAAGAGTTTTATGGTTTCATGACTTACATTCAAGTCTTTAATCCATTTTGAGTTTACTTTTGTTTATGGGTTTAAACAGTAATCCAGTTTCATTTTCTTGCATGTAGCTGTCCAGTTTTGCCAACACCAGCTGTTGAAGAGGCTGTCATTTCCCCATTGTGTGTCCATGACTCCTTTATCATATATTAATTGACAATATATGGTTGGGTTTATATTAGGGCTCTCTAGTCTGTTCCATTCATCTATGGGTCTGTTCTTGTGCCAGTACCAAATTGTCTTGATTACTGTGGCTTTGTAGTAGAGCTTGAAGTTGGGGAGTGTAATGCCCCCAGCTTCTTTCTTCCTTCTCAGAATTGCTTTGGCTATTCGAGATCTTTTGTGGTTGCATATGAATTTTAGAATGATTTTCTCTAGTTTGTTGAAGAATGCTGTTGGTATTTTGATAGAAATTGCATTGAATCTATAGATTGCTTTAGGCAGGATGGTCATTTTGACAATATTAATTCTTCTTATCCATGAGCATAGGATGAGTTTCCATTTATTGGTATCTTTTTTTGATTTCTCTTATGAGTGTCTTGTAGTTTTCAGGGTATAGGTCTTTCACTTCCTTGGTTAGGTTTATTAGCTAATTACTTTTTGTAATGCCAATATATATATAAAGAAAAGTCAGAAACCTCTTAGAAATTATTTAATGTGTTAGCAAAAACTGCCTTTGGAATCTTGTGATAATGAATTTATTGTCACTGGAGGTGTTTAAGCAAGTGCTTGATAGTTATTCATTGTGCAGGAAAAAAATGGTAAAATAATCTTTAATATTTCTTCCAACTCTAACCTTTTATAAATTACTCAAGTAAAATAGCATAAAACAGAGAACAAAGGAAACGAACTTGAGGAGGAGTTTGAAGATTGATGCTGTTTTACTTCAGGCATGTTAT
Organism: Manis javanica; assembly: GCF_040802235.1. Classification (NCBI taxonomy): domain Eukaryota; kingdom Metazoa; phylum Chordata; class Mammalia; order Pholidota; family Manidae; genus Manis; species Manis javanica. Next base: position 198,278,043 of record NC_133158.1, on the reverse strand, counting down.
GGAACTTCCCTGGGTTTCTATTACCTTATCTACAATAATAAGGAAATTGGATGAGCTGATGTTAAAGGTTCCTTATTATTGGATCATTCCATGATTCTCTGTTTCTCTAATGGCTAAGGAGTAAATCAGAGTCCTTCAAGAACCTATTTTTCATTTAGAAATCTCCAGATACTTGGGGCAATAGAGAGCCCTGATAAAAGGTGGCAAATTTATAAAATTCCAATGAGTTTATAGATTTGGTATCTACTACATTAACTTATATGTTCTTACCTTATCTAATTTTTTATATAGCTTTTCTCCTACTGGTAGAATCGTCTATGAATTAGAACAGCTTTGTCATTGTCACCACAGAGAATGGATCAAATTAAAGTTTGAGTTGCTGAGCATGAGTTATCTTTCAGGAGAGGAAAAGGGAACTAATCATTGCTAACTTTTCTAAATCCCATCCATTGATTGTCATTATCCTTCCTTATATCTGTTTTCCTTTTTCCCCTGGGCAGAGTATAAGGACTTTTAGGTCCAACCATGGTGAAACCATGTAGATTGAACAGTTTTTAGTCACACATCCAGACATTTCGGGGGATTGAATGTGCTCAGTCTTCTGAAAGTTGACAGAAAAGGAACCCTAAATGTAAAGTTCATAATTAATCTAGTACAGAATTCTCTTTTCCACCTCTTTCTATTTCTCTTTCTCAATATCCTACCCCTTTAAACTGCAAGGCACTGCTAAGAGAAGGAAAATGTGCCAGGAGTCTACCAGATTATAAGTAATTCAGTCACTATTCACTTTATAACATTGAGTGGATCACAGTTCCTCATTAACTTGTATTTCAGAATTTATTGGCTCTTGCCTCAGATGGCAGCCAACTTGGATACTTACTTTACCACATCTTGCCTTGTTTCTCTTGTGATTTAATCGGGGTGGGGGGGACATGGAAAATGTAGTGTGAAGAAATGTAATCCATTCATTATAACATCAACCATGGGTCAAGCTTAAGACTATATTTGGAGTTCATTCACATGATATTTCGATTTATTTCCCAAATGTGAGGTGAATGAGTAAAGTAGCTTTGTGAGCATTTAATGCTTTAACCATGTGGAGAAGAAACACTGTTTGTACTTAAATGTAAAACAAAATGATATACATTTTATTACCCCTTTTTACTGAGTTAAGGTCTACTGGAATAAAAGAATTTCTATACCTTAGTATGTCTCTACATATTTGGGTAAAGGAAATGTTCCAGAGTCAAGATGGCAGCTTGAACACCAACTAACAATCCTATTAGTTGATGTTCTTGGCCAGAATGGGAAAAAATAGGCAAGTGTGAATCTATGCATCCGTCTTCTGTGCTTAATATTGGAACATAGTTTATCATATATATATCCTACAGGTTGCCAGTTAGTATTGAAATGTTTATGCAGAGAGAACAGAGTTCAGTGCTCTAGTCGGAGAATAGGATGGGAAGACAAGTGTCTTATCTTTATGCCAACAATAAGGTATGCTCAGAAAAGAATAGAATTTGGTTCTTAATAATCCTGGCCTCTAGTTTTCAGTCTGACTTGACAACTCCTTGTGTGACCTCAGTGTTGACTCATCTCTATCAGATTTACCTTCTTAGTCATCATATAGACAAAGAAATAAGACACCCTTGGAGATCTCTGGTGTGGTGCCTTGCAGGCACACAAGAAATAGTCATGGGTTCTGATTCTCTCTGTTTCCTCATCCATGAAGTGAGGCACTTGATCTATAACACTATTATTTTCAAGTATTTTTTAAAGCTGTAGAACCCTTTGAACAACAGCAACAAATTTTACCTGGAATCCTTATACATTAGACAGATCAGAGCTAAACTGTTCTGGTTGAAGTCTTCAGCAGTTTTAAATCATTGACTGTTCCTTGAGCCAATACTTACTCTGCATGGATTATGCATGAAAATGGTCTCTGGAGTTCCACCTTCTATTTCCTCAGGGAATTCTCTTGACAGTTCATGATTAAAGGAGGTTAATAGGATTGTTAGTTGGTGTTCAAGCTGCCATCTTGACTCTGGAACATTTTCCTTTACCCAAATATATAGAGACATACTAAGGTATAGAAATTCTTTTATTCACCTGGTGAATAATAATGATCCTTTGAAATTGTGTTGGGGATCACACCCAACTGCAGGCAAGCCTGAATTAGGCAGAATGCTATAACAGATGTCTATCTCTTCTGTCCATTGCAGGTGTTGGAATTTTTACTGAAATTGTTATTTTGGGCCCACCAGTTCAGATGGCTATTTTTAACAATACACTAAATGTTTCTTTTAATTTGAGCCTATACAAAAAGTCAGAGGGAGCATATGGTGTTGATATAAATCAGAGCATTGGAATAACTATATGCATTTTACTAAATATTTAGCTTACTGTAGAGAAAATGGAAACTTTATGGCCAAGATTCTCACCTTGCCGGATTCTAACATCACCCATTGCTTACATATTTAGCCTGCTTACATAGCCCTTGGCAGAAAACTTGTTTACCAGTTGAAGAGCCACCTGAAGCAAACTGTCAGTCACAGAAGTACCAGCCCAGGGGAGGGGCTAGAGAGGAAACACACATCGGTCCGTCATCGGTCAGTCACCATAGAGACCCGCCCCCAGAGTCCCTCCCAGCACTAACACTAGGGAAGTAGAGAGCTTAGGGAGCCGAGAGAGAGAGAGAGAGAGAGAGAGAGAGAGAGAGAGAGAGAGAGAGAGAGGCAGGAGGAGATAAAAGCGGTGAAGCCCTGGTGCTAGGAAGGGAGAAGAGAGCTCAGTGCTAGGGAGCAGGAGGGAGCATCTCCAGGTCCAGCAGAGACAGCCAGACCAGAGACAGAAACAGGCTTGTCGCTTGTATATAGCCAGATCGCCACCATGAGAACAAAGCTTGATATGAGCCCCTTTTAACCCCTAACACTCCTTTGTCATTTTTTCAGTCTCATGAATTCATAGTGAACTTGCCCAGAGCCGGGAACCCCCTCCTCCTGGAGCAACACTTACTTGTACAATAACTAACCATTATGGCGTTGTAGAGAGAGATTTTAGAGTCAGATTAATTATAAAACCCAGATCTTTCACTTATAACCTTGTGACTTGAGCAATTATTTATCCTTGCTAGGCCACAATTCCCTTGTTAGTGAAATGGAAATGAGAATTCTTTCATTTGGGTTGCTGTAAGGTTTAAAAGAAATGCCTATCATGGAGCCTAGCATTGGATCCAGCATATCATAGATACCTGATAACTATTAATTCATTTTTGCTTAAATGTGGTGTGGTGCTGATGTTCACTTATAGTCTCTCCTCAGTAAAAAAGGGGTGAAACTTCAGAGCCACCTTTGGGTAAGAGCTGCACCGATACAGCTTGGTTTGTCTTTTTATTTTTCTTATTTTTCTTTTCTCTCTATGTCCTTTACTGATCATCTCCAGAGTCTTGAGCTGACTTGTATTTTTATGCTACTTTACAGAGACTCTCAGGTTCCCTGCAGTTAGTTAAATGTTCACACAAGATAAAGAAGCAAATGTCTGCATTAACTGTATGCCTATAATCCTATCAAGTTCTAATAACTCCTGCACAGATTAACACAAAATTAGAACAAGAAGAAATCTGCCTTCTTTCAAAATTTGCTCTGCAAACTGCCTACTGTTGTCATGAGTTTACCTACGAATGTGCCTTCTCTCTCTCTTTTTGCCATTAGATACTCTTCAGGTAGTAATGACTTCAATTTATATACCACACAGCAAATGTTTGCTCTTCTGGGCAGAAGGCACTAACGGTAGAATGAAATTCTCATGAACTTACTGTGCAGACAAAACACTTGGGGATCTTGTTAAAAGGCAGATTCTGAGTCAGTAGGTCTGGTGTAGGGCCCGAGATTCTGCATTTCTAACAAGCATCCCTGATGATGCTCAGGTGCTGATCTACAAACCACAGGTTGGGTAGCAAGGCTCCAGGTATATCCGAGGTCACCTTGCCAATCATCCATTATTGCCCCTCCACCATTTTCTTTGATCATCCAACTAGAATAAACAGATATGGTTTTTTGTTTATTTTTGTTTATTTTTGTATTCTGCACCAGCCATGTTTGACATACAAACAGATCCAAGAAAACCCTATTGCCAACTTGGAAATTTGTAGCTGTGTATCTCTGAAAAGGTATCTTCTAAAAGGAAAAAAGCAAACAAACAAACTCACAACTTTGTGTCAATTTAAAATGATGACCTAGTTTTATATGACTACCTTCTTTGCAAATTGATTCTTATTTATTTATATTTATTTATTTATTTATTTATTTATTTGACCATTTGGCAGGTTGATTTTCCAGCCACAAAGAAAGTAAAAAACCACTCTTATGACTTATGGAAAAAAACCACTCTTTGAAAATTGTTAAGACAACATTGGCATGTGACTAAGGCCAGCTCCCCGCAGACCAAGCATTTATAATAGCATGCATCCTTCCTTCCCAACTTCCATTCAACAGAGAGCTGTCTGTAAGCTCTGTCTGATCATGAGAATGATGCAGATGTGAAATGAATCTCTATGAATTCATTAATTCATCAGTAGCCACATTAAAAGATATCAGGTAACTTGCTGGGCTCTCCCACCCCCAGATCCCAAGACTTGAGGATATTCACAAATGTCATAAACTTCATTATTTTAAGAGCTATTTCTTAAGAAAACTCTGGGCCAGCATTTAGAATATATTATCACTTTAAACACAGATTTTCATTGACAACATTCTGTGGGCATCCATTTAATATTAAGCCAAAGAAATAATGGTCCTTGTTTCTTTCCTTTAAAATGACAGGAATAGTGGGTACTTGTTCCTTCTGGAAAACAGGAAATATCTAAGCCAGCAGCATTCACACTGGTGTCATTACTTGCATTCCTTCAGTTATCAATTGAAACTTGCCAAATTCTCCATGATGCATCTGTCTACCAGCAAGGGAAAGGCTTGTGTGAGAGATTGACTTGTAAAGGTTATTTCAGGATCAAATGATAATGCAGCTCTCTGCTTTTTAAAATGTTTTGAATGGCTGGGAAACCAGAAGGTCACCCAAGCACAGAAAATGGGGCATCTTGGGGATCAGTGCCACATGCATCTGATCTCTTGCTCTGAATCACTCTCTGAAGAAAATAATGTTCAATGCTGAATGGTCATATCAAGACTTTACCGGCAACACATTTCAAGGTAGATGAGAGGAGTACCCAAATCATGTGACTACCTCTACCTCCCCCTTTCTTGTGTTTACCTTTACCTGTAATGCGGTGTAAAGGTACAGAGCTGCAGGTTTCACTCAGACAGGTTTCACTATTGTTTTCCTGGTCTTGGCAGAGCCTTGAGTATATGGCCACGTGCAAGTCCAGGATATTCCTTTCTGTGTTCTTGTTCCCCATACGTTTGCATGCGTGTGCAAGTGTTTATGGACGTGTGCAAGCAAATATTTATACAGTGGACACCATCTGTATGAAAGAGAGGAGGGCACTTTTAAAAGAGATCAAAATAAGGATGACAAAACTCAAATGAGGATAAAACAGAAGTCCAGCCTCAGGACAACACTGTGATACTTTGATAATTGAATTCTACCCCAAATCATTGTCTCTCTTTCTGGGAAACAACCTTACTTTGGACAAGCTTTCCTTAGACTAGTTAGGCAACCTGTAGATACCTCCCCAAACAAAGAAGTTATTCTAAAGAAATTGCTTTTCATCTCCTAAGACCAGTAACGAGTTTCATTTATTCATTCATGCTGCTGTGAGAAGACCCAGAGCAGGAATGAAGTTTCTCAGAAACAGTTCTATATTTCCACTTAAAAAGACGCCGTTAGATTTCTCTGAATCCTTTTCTTTCCTTTATCCTCAGAAGAGAGAAAAACAAGAAAGTGAAAAATACATAGTCATAATAAAAATAAGTTTATATAAAGTCCTCTTCCTAGGTAAAAGAAATGGAAGTTCTCGTGACCACCACCATGAAAACTGTTCCTGCCCCTCAAGAATGAGTTACCACAGCTGCAGTCAGCTATGATTTCCCTGTCAAACTGGGAACTGTGTGACTAGCCTTTAAGGGAACACTGTCTTCTGCACCTCTGCGCTCCCCTTGGGAGTGGCTCTTCCCTCTGCCTGTGAAGAAATGCAGTTAGTCTTGGTCCCCATCCAGAGTGGACTTTCACATTAGAAACATTTCTCCAGTGATCGATGGCCTATCCATGTTGGATGATGGCTAGAGGAGAGACACAATGAACAGGGTAGTCCTATCTTGTTGTTCATTTCCCTGTATTTTTTTTTTTTTTTAAGAAAATTCAGCAGTCTTTCAGATGGGTCTAGGAATTCCCTGTAAGTTGTGAGGAATGCTCTTGATCCACAATCCACACTCCAGCCTTGTGCACAGCCCTCCCTCCCCTCCATGACTGACAATCCCTACCCTGTACCGAGGAACCATCTGTCTCCACAGCTCGCCCACACCAGGATGGAGTTGTCGTTGGCGCGGCAGCCAGGACTACGGCACTGGGCACCGATGCCAGACGACACAGGTGGCGGGGAGCATTGAGAGTCACCAAGGAGATTTGGAGAAGGCTTCCAGCTCTTCCATCATTGGGGTGGGAGGCATCTGAAGGCAGGCATCACAATCCGGGCTCAGTTGAGGCAAATCTGAGCCAAATGGGAGACATTTACTGCCCAAATGTGCCCATAGCATTCATAGAGATGTCAACAAATGTAGTAGCAGTCACCATTCACTGAAAACTTATGGGAGTTTTCATTGTAAACCACCAGACCTCAGTGACTCTCTTGACTTCTGGAGCTAAGAAGGATGAAGAATGTGTCTTCTAGTGGCCAGTGTCTCTAACTCTACAGGTCACAGTAAAATGAGAAAAAGGTACAGAAATAGTCCAAATATTTTCTCCCAAGATGACTCATTAAGATTATTGGGTAACCATTCGGATGCCAAGAAGCCATTTCTCAGGTGCTATGATATTTTTGGCTGTACTGAATCCATTCAGACAATTTTATCTGTTGGCTACTTCTTTGTTTCAAAGAATGAAGAGAGACAACATTCTCTGTTGGTCCAAGAGAAGTTAAGCAACACATGACTAATGTAATACAGCCAAAACCTAGATGATCTTCCCTTCTTAGTGATGACTCAAACCTGATGGGAAAACTCAGCATTGTCCTTCTCCTTCATTTTCTCCTGCAACTTAATGTTCAACACATCCTGTTTGATTCTTTTGAATCTCCCTCCTTCTCCTCATTCCCACTGTGCAAGCTCAGGTCCTCGCCCCATCACATCTGCCATGAATGCTTTAATGGAATCTTGTATTCCTGTCTCCAGTCCCTTTCTAATCTCTTCAAATGATCCAGAAGAATTGCTCTACAATACAAATCAAGTCACTTTCTTTCACTCTTTCCGGTGTTATTTCTTTACCTACCCCTTATCACCATTAAGTTTACTGTCTTGTCGATCATTCCCCATTTGACTATCAGCCCCAGGAAAATAGGAGTTCTTGTCTCTTTTTTTCATGGCTGTAAATGCTGAGTCTAGAACAGTCCTGCCATATACTAGGTGCTCAGTAAATACAACTGAGTGTTTGTCCCCTGCTTAAAAATCTAACTTGCCTTTCTGTTTCTGCCGGGATGAAGTACAAACACCTTAATGTTGGATTTAAGATACTTTGCACACTGATCCTCAACCTGACTTTCTCCCTCACTTGCTTGCATCTTCCTCTGCACAAACCTATTGTAGGTCATTCTTGTCATTCTTTAAGCTTGTCATGGTTTTTTCATGTAACTCTGCATTTACGAATACTGTTCCCTTTACATTTAAAATCCTTTACAAAACTGCCTAGAAGGTGCTCATGATTGTCTTTTTGGTCATCATGCCAAATCATTCATTAGCTAATTGCCTGACGAACTTCTGTACATCCTTGAAAACCTAGGTAAAATTCTGCCATTTCCATAAAGCCCTCCCAGACTCCCTGAGTTAGGGTTGGTCACACTTTCCATTGCTTTCATAGTACTTTATGTATAGCTCTATTTTTGTTCCTATTGCACTGAGTTGTAATTTATCTTAAACGTTTCTTTTGTCCTCCTCTGGATGATGAGATACTCCACAGTAAGGAGTCAGTCATTTATAAACTTGTCCCTCACACATTTTACAGTACCTGGCACATAATAAATACTCAATAAACACATGAATAAATGAATAACTAAGCTTTCCAGAGTCAATATGTGTTTTGGGAAGAAGGGATCATATCACTGGATTGAAAATTTAGCATATGAACTCCATAGCATTCTAACCAGATATCTGAAAAACCTCAAATCCTTTGATATTTATGTGAAATGCGTATTTAGTTTTATTGAATAATAATTTACACTATGTGAAATTCATAGATTTAGCAACCAAATAATTTAAGGATCTCAGAGCTGTAGACAAAGTAATATAATAGTGAGTCATATATCTTGAAGAAAGGATACTGCAGCCCACAGAAAAATGTGTGAGGCGCCTCACTTTCAATGATTTGGCCATAATTCTCTATGAGGCTGATGAGAAAGATGAATGACTAAGTAGGACAGCATTTGGTTTCTGGAGCAGAGAAGTTAACCATTTCAAAACAAAAAATATTATACAAATGTGGTTATTCTTATGTTTCTTTAAAAAGTGATGAATGTGCCAAAAAATGACTTATTTTAATGTAAATGTCATTTGGTTTTAAAAGTAGGTACTGACATGTTTTTTTAAATTCCAAAAGAGAAGAGCTGCCTGGTCATTTTGTTTTCCAGGGTCTCATTCATGCCTTGTACCCTCATCTGTCAATGAGTTTGTTTTCCTACCTGAAGCTGCCCCAGGGAAAAAAAAAGTTTGAAGGATACTGTGAATGGATAAACAGCCAGGCTTTCCCCAAGAAAGGGTACTTCTTAAATGAACTGAGTTTAAATTGTTGGTACAAATGAAAAACTAACATAAAAATATCCTCTAAGCTTCTCTTTTAGTGCTTTATAAGAATAGAGACCAACTTTCATATGTTGTTCTGTGCCTGTCTTCATCCTTCAGGACTGACCATTCCTGAGCCTATGTGTTTGCCTGATTACGTCCCTCCCAT